>NC_082604.1:13943113-14251780 GCF_030936135.1 Gavia stellata | reverse complement strand
ATTTCTCAGCCATTTTCAAATGTTAAAAATAAAACTCATCAGAAGGGAGAAAAATAAACTAATCATGATAAATATGCTTTTGCCAGTCTGCTTTGTTTCTCTGTGATGTGATGATTTCTCATAGAAATAATATGCCTGAAAAACCATATCTGTGTAACATTACATTTGATCAGTTTGATTGTTGTAGCATTACAGCTGAAGGCTGATCAATATCAAATTACCTTGAACAAAATCAGTCTACAGCACAGTTGAACCATTCCATTGTGTTCAAGGTAAAGGCATAATTTGCAAGTACAAATCAATTGCCTTTTTCATTTGCTACCTCATCATCAAACTTGTACTTGGTTCTGAGATGTGGCTTCAAATTCTGATCTGTTATTCTGGAAAAAGGAAATACAGATCACAGACCCTCTTCACCATTGCCACATAACATGAATATCACATGTATGAAGTAGTATTCTTTCAATAAATAATGTTGATCCTTGTCTGAGACATTTATAAGAGTAGTTCACCAGGTCACATTCAGGCACTGGGGGCCTCCGGAGACTGCAGTATTCCATGTGGCAATTGCATACCGGTCAAGCATGTACACCAACTTTTTCCATTACTAATTCAGCTGCTTGAGCACTTCTCCTCTGGATGTTCCAGACTGGAACATCAAACAAAATTAAGACCATGCAGCTTTTATTTTCCCATTAAGCCCCTACTTTTGGGGTCAGGTAGAGCTCCCCCAGCGTAGGTTAGCATGTGATTTCTCTAGGACTGGGGTTGAGGTTGTGTATATTCCTGGGATAAGTTTAGCAATAAACACAGTTCTAAAAACCTTTTAAAAGCCATTTTAATGCAAAACCCCTATTCCTGTTTTTGATTGTGTCACAAAAGTTATTGTAAACATATTTCTGGCATCAGTAGTTGACATGCAATCTCTATTTGGCAAACCTCAGTCCAAGTATTGCCTATACCGAGATTTCAATCAATGCTGTTAAGTGGCTGGATAAGCTGGCGTGCTTTCTTGACTATACATTTAGTCCTTTATAATGAATTTTAACTCAAACTGATCCAAAACCACAGGACACTGAATACGGAATTTCCATACCATTGCGCACACACCTCTGGGAGACTGGTTTCAGCAGTTGCTGCTGTCAGCCCCCACAATGACGACATTTATGGATGTTCCAGATCTAAACACAGTCTTAAAATAAACTGTTCATTGCTTTGTTAAAGTAGAGTTTGGGTCTATCATAGACATGTTTAATTATCCTGTTTCAGGTTCAACTGTATTATTAAGAGAGACCTAGCAAGCTTTTGCTGATAGAAAAATCAACCCATGTGATACTTCCAGTCACTTACCTTTTGTGTATTTACTTCATGAGGAACCAACACTGCCATGCATGAGTTTGACAAATACATAGTGAAACAGACTTCCTGACACAATCCTAGGTGACACAATCACATCTTGAACATAAAAATTAAACTTCTAGTTATTCAACAAGAGCTCATCCAAAACCTGAGATTACATCTGGAATTAAAATTGATTTATAATCAATTATGATTTACTGATTCCTAATCAGTCCCCACAATATTTAAATCCCCACTAAAAATAGAAAATCACATCACATTCAGAATTATTACAAATAAGTATACTATTTAGCTTCCTATTCTCCCTTCTTCTCTCCCCACCATGTTGAAAATTCTGGGTATGAATTTTTAATTAAATGCAATTCAGGTCCTTCTTCACTTACTAATACTATTAACTGGAAAGTGTAGCATTCAGTGTGATGATAAATACATTTTGGGAGGGAGCATTTCTCTCGGTACTTTTGGTATGACATAGTTATAATCGCATAGATCTCCATTTCTAATTAGTTCACCTATTAACATTTCACATTAGCTCCTTTGATTGTGCTGTTCATTAACAAAACAGTCAACAGTCTCATCTGACAGCTTCTTGTTGAAAGGCATCTTCCCCAAACAGTATTCTTACATAGATCGAAGTATTTCTGAAAGTTTTTTATAAATGTTTGTAGCAGTTTTACAATTTTCCTCATGCGTGCACTGGTAAGAATGCAGGCTGTCGAAGCCTTGGGGCCTCGCACGACTTTGTTGCCGATTTCAGCCTTCTTAAACATCTATTGTTTTTCCAGGAAAAATTTGGAAGTATTCGTGTTGTTGGTTGAAATTCATCCCATCAAACTTCATCTACTGAATTGTGAAGGATAAGGTTTACTGTCAGTCATTTGAAGTCATTCCTCTTATGACAGACACGTGGGATAAACTGGCCTCTGGAAGCGCCTGTGTCTCTCCATTTTGTAAGACTAGAATAGTCAACAGAGAGAGCAGTACCTTCAGGAGCTGATGCTTCTTATTTTAAGATGTAGATATCTACAGTTTGGTGAGATGAGACCAAACTTCTCTCTTCCATAAGAGAAGCTGAGGCTTCAGGTATCAGACTTTTTGTCAAAGATTTAGCTTGCCGACAGTTCCTGATACAGATGAGAAGTTCAGAGGTGCTCTAAAGAAAAGGGTTTTCTTCTCTGGATCCACACCGTATGAAATATTGCAGACCTCTAAAAGTTACACATTGCCCATCAAAGGCTGTGCAGTGTCTGCAGTCCACGGTAGCTACACACAATGTACAGCCCATTCGACGCTATGACACCACCCCCTCCCAACACTCAAGAAATGGCGACAGCCTCACCCAAACCTTTTTCATCTAATTTCTGTGTATCTTGCCTTAAATTTTTATATCACTTCTACTGGTCTGCACTTTCTCAATACGAGGATTTATTAAAGGCCCTAGGGGAGGCTGGCCACTGCCGGTATTTCTTATCGGTGTATTTCATTCCCCAGACTGAATAAATAAATAAATACATACATAAATAAAATAAGAGTCTGGAGATGGTAATGTAATATCTGAAACCTGCTGTTATGATTAGGGTGTCTTTCGTCCTCAAGGGACCTGGAGTTTGTTATACACAGGTCAAGCTGTAAACCAGAAGATACTGGATGACTCAAACGCTATGGAGAACATGAAATTATGTGGCTTCAGCTTAAAGAATCATAGGCAGAGAGAAATTAGGGATGGAAGGCTTATTAAACTGTCTAGTTCAATCTCTGCCAGCATGGGATCATTCCCTGGAATGTATTTTACAGCACGTTTCCCAAAATTGTTTCCAAATGTGATTCTGCTCTGGAAAGAGCTCATAAAAGTGGTCTGGTACAGTGCCATTCTGATTGAATCAATGATTTCTCTCTCAGTTGCACAAAGTTTAAAGAAATATTTTTTTCCTATCAGTTGATGACATCCGCTTTTTCAATCATGCACACACTCACTTATAACATGTTCTGTGCAGCACTCTCGCCTCTATTTGCATTGTGTAACTCCACATTATCCCTCAGCTCATTCCTATTGCCTTAGGCATACTGTGATGCAGGAAAGAGGATGGAGGTAACAGCAGAGGTAAATGCTTTATCAGAGACAAAGCAATACAGATTCTTTGTATCACATACATATGCGCTGAGACTTACAACATTAATACTGTATCTTCCTTCCACAGCTGCTCCTCTCCTATTTCTGAGATCACAGATTCCGAATCTGACCTAATGAATCCTTCATTATTCTCAACTTCCTTCTGATTTACTGTGGAAATTATTCAAATATTACTACCACTCCTCCCAAGAGACCTGCCTTTTAGCTCTAGGTGAAGCAATGGGTCAGTTACCTGAACCCTAAAGCTGCTGAGATTATTATTCTGCCTCGTAGTAAGCTGATTTTCTATTAGTTTAGTGCCCCTTCATCTTCTTTTTGACTCTAAGTGTGACCTTTTCTTTTTTCTCTTTTATTTTATTCATAGTTCTTTTCTTTTTCCATTTCACAGTTTTAAATTCAGATATTCTTCTAGGACTGGAACATAATTTTTATTTTCTTGACTAGAGTGACCAAACAGGCCACACTTTTTTACTGGATAAGATTTATCTTTGTCAGTTATATAGGGTTCATTCCAGGCTTTATGTAAGTAGTCCTCCTCGCTTTATTATCAGAGTGTCCATGCTTTAAGGTCAGATGCAGGCTCGGTGTGGGGGAATGACACTCATGCCTGCTGAGTGCAAGGAGCAGATGCATGCCCATCAGAGCAGTGACTGGAACGGCTCACCTGGGATCTTACGATTCTCAGCCAATCAGCCATTTATTTTTTCAACATTTTTTCCCCCTATTATTAATCAGATTCCAGTTCTTTGGAAGTTTTGAAGGTCTTAATTTTTATGCTAATTCCAAACCAGTCCCAATTCTAATGTCATCGAGCTGCTTTTTAATTATTCGCAACCACAGGGCAGTGTTACATTCTCACCACTACCAGGGGATGTCAGCAGCTCTGTCTCCATGACTTTAATACAAATTCTGCTTATTTTCTCAATCTCCTCCACTTGCCTGTCAACATGAGCTTTGCTGAGGCTCTTCACAATGTCCTTCTGTTGTTTCCACATTGTGGCAGGCAGGCAAGCACAAAGCCTAACACAGGCATCTTCTGGAAACCTGCCTTGCCCTCTCAGCTTGAAGCCTTATTGCGGACAGGCTGTTCAGGCACTCTGGTGTGGTAATACACTACCAAGTGTACGGATGTAGAGTTCTGAGGTGCACTTAAGCGTGGCTGTGTTTACACTTGCTGGCTCTCTACCGTACGACTTAGGCTTAAAAACCAGTGTAGGTTTAATGGTCATTCGATATAGATTCCCTGTCACCAAAGCAGAGTTATGCCTCTTCGGTTCACTGCAATTGTCTTTTCTCGCAACAACAGCATCATCTGTGGGGATGGAGTACTTACAGAAATCCTGCTTCACACTTTCCCACCGTGTTTTCTAGGCTGAAGCTCATCTTGCCTGCTGTAGATTCCTCTGCCTCATCTTTTATATCTTACAAGAGAAAAATTAACTTTGTCAGCCCTTATTCTCACTGCAGGCTGTAGTGCAGCCTGAGGCTTTCAGGTGCATTTCAGAGAGAGAGGGCAGCGTTGACTGCAGCAGTTAAAGCATTCAGCAAGACACCCTGGGAACCTCAGCTGTATTTTTAACTCTGTCACAGTCTTGCTGAAGGACTGTGGCCAACTCCTGGAGCCTCTTTCTGCTTCGGTTTCACCATTTTTCATATGAAGATGATATTGGCTTCCTTTATAAAATGCTTTCAGGCCTACTGAAGAAAAATAGCCTGCAAGAGAAAAGCTATTATTGCTTGGCTGGTGCAGCCCTTGTTATTTTCTCATCACAGTCACAGGAACAGAAGTGCTGTATAGCTACAGTGCTCACCTACCTGATAGAGGAGGTTCCTCCTCATCATGGGAGTGAAGGGCTCAGAGCCCTCCCAGAGCCTCTGGCTTCTGCACCAGAACTGCAGTGGGTCTGCCAATACTGCACCTTTCTCAACTTTCAGCTTTCCAAAAACTTTCTAGTTCAAGTATTTATTTATTTTTTATGCTGGAGGGGAAAAAAGGAGAGAAAATAAAAGTTGGATAATTTTAATGTTGTACCATCTGTGATTTCTGTTTCTGATCCAGTTACAACAGTAAACTTCTCTCATTGTGCCACCCAAAAAGACTGGAAAATGTCCATTCTAGTTGTTTTCCCTAGGCTGTGTTGAGTGAATGTTCAGCTCCCTGTGGATGAAGTGTACCGATGTAAATTTACTGTGATAGAGCCACACTGCTGCTGATTGTTGCAGAACTACCACTGAGTAGTAAATGCTTCATTGCTCTGTTACCCGGGGGGCTGAGCATTAACTACACTATTGAACAGCAAATGCTTATCATCCCCTATAATTCAAACTATATAAATCACTGAAGAGAGACAATGGGCCTGCAGGGAACTCACATGGTCTATAAAAATGTAAAAATCTGAACTATATTTAGCTGACAGAGCTATATTTTAAAGAAAAAAAGTATTAAAAAGATAATCTTAGACATTAGCTTATCCTCATTTCAATCTACTGAAGCTTTTGTAGAGTTTAATCTTTTCTGCAAACATTTTCATCTTTAACAATATTTTTAAAAAATAGGGATAAGAAATAACAGCTATTACTCTTTGCATTCTCTTTCCTCCAACCATTCATGCAGCATATAGAATGACCTCTTTTAAGCCCATCCTTACAGCAAAGCGAAACACCAGTATTTTTTCTTCACTGAGCAAAAGCATCTCTACTTTGCCTAAAAAAAAACTAACAGAAGGTTTAAAATATCGTGGTTGTAAAAGACACAGTTCCTTTTTGTTTAAAGACACAGTTCAAATACAGGGCTTATGCAAGGATCGTTTTACTGAGAGAAGAAAGGCACGTTAGAACATTCCTGCAAGGAGCTGTACTGTGACTGATGACATAAACTTTCATTCCTGGATAAGCAAACACTTAATCTGAAGTGGCCGCAAGTAGTTCCACTACTGTCAATGAATTACTCATGTCTATGAAGTTAAATATACATGAGCATCTGGAGCATCAGAGGACTTTATCATAAGCTGGTGCTGTGTATTCCTTAATGTATACATAAAATAATTTCTGATTCTTCTTTTGGCCTCAATCATGCAATAACTTCTGGGTGGGCCTCACCAGCCCTCCTGTAATTACTGTGGACTGATAATGCAGTTTACTGCAGAGCTGAGGCCTTCAATACTATTCTGCATTAGAAAACAAAACCATCCCTGAATGTGTATCAGTAGAGAAATAAAGCATGGTAACCTTTAATATACAAATGCAATTACACAAAAAGATGAAGAACAAAACCAGATGAGAAAAGCCTCAGGGGAGAACTGGTATGGGACTTTCTGAGTGCTCCATGTAGCATTCAGAGAGCTGATGAAAGAGATATTTGAGAGCAGAGTTGGAAAACGATCACAAGCAATCAACGTTTCAAAGGGGTCAGAATCAAAATCAAACAACTAATACTAAAGCTTTTGTTATTAATCCATGGGCAGCTTAGTGTTTTCCCACTAACT
This sequence comes from Gavia stellata, assembly GCF_030936135.1. NCBI lineage: Eukaryota > Metazoa > Chordata > Aves > Gaviiformes > Gaviidae > Gavia > Gavia stellata. The sequence continues at coordinate 14,244,805 of NC_082604.1, read as the reverse complement.
TCTATCCTTCATGAAGATGTTCTAATAAAACAAAGAAGATTTTGATTTTTTAATCTTATAAAAGATGATGTCATCAATGATTTATGTTTGATTTTTTTTTTTTCCTACACAGAGAAAATACCTGTAAATTATTAGCACGGGTCTCCTACCATAGTTTGTGAGCCTGAACTAACCAACAGTAAGGAGGGATTTTAAACAGAAACATAACTAAGCAATGCAAAAATGTTTGAAACACTAAAAGAAAAACATGAGGTATAGTTTAAAAACTGTTAGACAACCAGAAAAGAGTTCTCCCAGCACATAAAGCAACATACATATAAGATTACTTTGTAAGAATGCAGCAAATAATATCAACATACTTTGGCCTGTGCTATCAGGGCACCTCATTATCAAGAATGGAGATAAGATTCTTTCTGTATATATTCCTAATGTGGCTTGAAGGTGTTGCTTTGAGTTGTCTTCAGATGAAAAGCAGATAATTAACTCCAAACAAAACCAAGGAAGCTGAGAGAAAACCAATAAAATCTCTAAAGGTCTGGTCTTCTAAAGGCAACTGTTTCATACAGTCAGTGGCTTTATATTCTATGGGCTATTATATGTTCATCAGGATGTCAACACTGAGAAGAGAGGAGAATATATGAAGAAATTGTAGCAAAAAATGCTTTAATTTTGGATTAATGGCAGAAAATTAACGTGATACAGCGGTAGTTTAATATGCTGGCAAAACGAACATTTACAAGTAATCCTCCAAAATGTATGCCAGCTGCAGAATTCCAGATGAATTTAAGATGCTAGTCCCACAGGACTACGCGAGTGAAAATGAGGTCATGCTTCAGTATTTTCAGATCAGAGCCATATGCTGTACACTAGCACATTTGCAGTATTAGTACCTTGCAGTAAATTTCTTAGAGCATTATTGAATCTAATTTCCAATGCCCACAGTCAGCAAACTTCTGTCATTTCCTTTTGGAGATAACTCTACAACCTGGATCAGCCCTACATGTTATTATTCTGATACTAAGCTGGAAGTATCTTCCTCATTTGAATAAACATTGGGCATCCATAACTTTAGGTGTCTGGAAAAAATCTGGTGATGAATAAGCTCACTGATTTTAAAAATTTTCTCCTGATGTTACTCATTAGTTGGTGCAAACTGCTGCAGTGCCACTAATGGAAATGGAGGGGTGACTTTTCACACCAACGACAATCTGGTGTGCAGCCGACAGTGGTAAGCATGTGTGTAAATACTGGCATAAGTGTGGCTCAGGTGTAAGCAGTCCCTTCCTCTTCTGGCATATCATGAAGTCTTATGCATTATAATCAGACCTTTTAGTTTATTTTGCTCCTAAACATTTTTAGCTTCCCCTTGACAAAAAATAAATATCTGTAAGTGAAAAAAATAGGGCTCTTAAAAATTAATCTCAATTGCATTATATTTGAGACCCACTATTACACTCCATGCTCATTATGTCCAACCTAAAAAGAATATTTAAAATCTCATTATTTTGTTGCTAGCTTTTCTACTTAATTATTACCACAACAGGCAGGTAATCATTATGCTGATTACTCAAGACTGAGATGTAAATAGCTCACGTGGGGGTTAATAATCAGATAATAACGGTAAGCACTGGTTCTGTATAATTAAGTCAAATGACATGATTTATACTAGTGCAAACCTACCTCCAAAATGAAACATTTTATGATATTACTGTCTTTCCAAATAGCCCTACACTTCGCAAGCATACTGTATCTGGAGGTTGCTTAAACTCTAAAATTTTTGGCATTCACAAAATTTGAATTGGATAGGGACATTTTGTTTCAAAATTGCAGTAATCTATTTGTCATTAATGTTGGATACCATTAATTAAATTTCCTTTTTCAATAGCCCACAATTCACAGAATCGCAGAATGGTTGAGCTTGGAAGGGACCTATGGAGGTCTTCTTGTCCAGCTACCCTGCTCAAACAGGGCCCCATTTAATGATTGCCTCCAGAAACTCCATCACCTTTGCATCATAATATTCCTGTAGGAACATGCTGAACTGCTAATGAGGCCAATGACAAAATTGTCATACATTTTCTAAAAAGAATATAGAATTTATAACATAGAGACTTTCTTGTATTAACTCATAACTGGAAAGAAGTGTTAGCTGCCATTCTTAACATTTAACGGTTGTGTAAGCACCAGCAGTGCTAGGTGTAAAGCAAAATAAGGCATCACCAAATCACACGCAAATTTAAAACAGTAAAAGGGATGGTTATCTCAAGCTATAACTATTCAAGGAATAGTTAACTATTTTTAGCTGAATACTAAAATAACTTATATTGCTGCCTCTATTAACTCAAAACTCTCTTTTTCAACTACAGGAAATGAAACGGTAAGATGCAAGAAACATTTCCTAGATACAAAGGTTCTTTTATCTGCTTGATTACTCGAGAGGAGTTCTGGAAGCTACTAACAGATTTGCATTTTTGCTGAGGGTCAGATATGAGTCAACATTTCTAAGCCTTGACGAAAGAAAAGCAGAGATCAATGGTCATTGTAGGGGAGGGTCTTGATCGCTCTCCAGCTTAGTGTCTAGGGCAATATAAGGAGTACAATATTTTTCCCTGACGCATGTTGTACTGTCAGGGTACCAAGTATCTATGAGTTGGACGGTCAATATTGCTGGAGAGGTATGATTAAATGAAGTTGTATCCAGATTCTAATGCATACTTAAACTGCCAGTGTCAGCCTTCCACCTGGCACTGAGCCCAAAAATTCATAGCACAGAACCTTAGCAAGGAATGTCAGAAACTGTCCATCAGGACCTATGCCTCATGGGCTAATTTCTTTAGCAGTTTTACAAACTTCTCTCCTTTTTCTACTGTGCATTTTTCACTGTTTCCCTTTATTTTATTAACGCCAGCCTGACTGAAAAGGGCAAGGGGAAAAGCAAGTCTTCTGCAGAGTAAATGGGAAGAGAAATGGACAGTAGCTTTTCTTAAAATGTCACTGCTCATAAGGAGCTTGTGACAGCCCAGTATTGTAGAAGGCTGGCTTTTAAAAAGGTGGTGTTAAATATACACTGATTTCTCAAATATTTTTAGCTTGCTATTTTAATCATCTCCACAGCGAGTTTTTAAAAGTATTTTGAACTGCTACTCGTTACAATTCTTTGTCACGTTTTCTAGCCACTGGAGCAATGCTGTCCCAAATCAAGACAAAGTAGGAACATTATGGCTGTCAAATGAAGGTACTGGTATCTGACAGAACCAGTTATTGCTTTAGCAAAAAACTGCAAAATCCTCCGTGCACTGACTTGTGACAAGAACCCGTTGTGATGGGATTTGGAGTGCAGGTGTGCATATGTTGTTAGAGTGCCTTTGAATTTATTTGCACATACACTTTGACTGGATTATCCCTTGGGGTCAGCACTCATAGGTTCTGACCCCAGCTGCAACTGTCATTTAACACCTTTCTTAACATCAGTGTGCTTAGATAGCATTGTCAAGCAGTTCTCAGCCCTCCTCCATCTCTCTGGAGTCAACCCCTTGGTCTTTTCTGGGCCACTGTAATCTCCTACTACAGGAGAAATATATAGGGAGAGTTAAGGCTAGGGTTTCCTTAGTAAAAAACCAAAATGGTGAGAGGAAAATGGATTCTGGAGGGGGGACATTTGAGGTCTCTGTCATTGTCTACACTGCTGTGGTATTGAAGGTTTCCTCCCTTCCTTAAAAAACTCAGCTAATTCTTGGGTTTGGCTTAGGGCTTGAGACTGTAAGTCAGGAGGAGAAGACGTCCAGAGAGGCTTATTCTTTGAACTGTTAGCCAGGGAAAGCTGAGGGTCGACCTGCGTGAAACTCACCTCCTTCTCTGCAACTGCAGCGGAGGTGGGAGCCTGCTGCCTCCCGTCAGCCTGGGGCTGAGGCAGCGCTTGATAACGCAGGAAAAGCCAATCCACATTTCCAGAGAGGAGAGCTTATGGCTGTGACAAAATGGCAGCAGAGAGGAGTGTCTCTTCCCAGGCAACGTTGCTATTCCTACGCCAAAAATATGTGGTGATGCCTAAGGTTATGGTTACAGACGGTGGTGAGTAATTCAGGAAACGCAGCAATGTTTCTGGACTGCCTGGCAAAGGCGAGGCAGGGATTGTCAGCTACACTGTATGGCTGCAGCACCTTATCTTGCTTTTTGGAAGAGTTTGTTGTTGCTGCTTCAGGCCCAACATATGGCCAGGCTGGGCCTTGGGCAAGGCTCGGGGCTGAGCCGCCCAGGATGAGGTGGCTGTTTCTCTGGAGAGGATTTAGGAGCGACAATAAAGGAAAGCTTGGGGGCTCACAGGTTTCGCAGCACTGCCTCGAGTCTTCTTTTGAGTGTGGTAAGTGCTCATTTTTTGAGCTGAAATATTTATTAAGGTTTAGATTTAAGGTGGTTTAAGGCTGGGAAGAGGTGGCTGTGTTACTTCAGCAGCTTTCTCCCTGTGTTTTCAGTCTGGGAAATTCAGAGAATAAGACAACTCCAGCAGTAAGCACTGAAAATGCTCTTGGGCTTTTCATTCTCGTGCTTTGTTCATCATTTACCTTCTCCAGCACTGACAGAAGCCCTGTTCTAATTGTAAATCTAAATCAGCTGAATATCGATCCTCGGGAGGTCTGATTATATTTGTCCAAAATAATAGAGATGAGTAGCTGACTAAAGACAACTCTAAACTTCCCCATCTAACAATTTAGATGTCAGATTAATGAGCTCTTAAGTAATGAGGTCAGCCATAAATAGGGTTGTTTGCAAAGACAAGAATACATTAATCTATAAAGGTCATATTGCTAGTATCACTGAGAAGTATTACGATGTTTATATCCCAGTTTTGAGGATCGATTGGTTGTAGTCAGATTGCATCTGTTCCTTTTAAAGATATTCAAACTGAAGAGTACCCAGGAGGTTTCTTCCACGTAGTCCACAACGCAGAGCAAATACTTAGGTTCAAGGCAGAAAAGATTTTGTTTAAGTAGTCATGCTATTGACATTAGTTTCTTTAAAGGGAATTGGGATAGAGCATATCTCCCATGAAGAGTTGCAAAAACCAGTATTGATTTCTGGATGTTTACTTCAGAAAGGAAGAAAAGACTTTCCTGGTGTTGGAGGTCCAAGGGATTATTACAGACATGGGAAAAAAACCCCAGGATCTGCTTGTTCAGTAGCTGTCTGATAAGGGATAAAATGTTCTCTACAAACCTAGGTGCACCTTAGAGATATGTAGGGACCTCTGCATCGTATCCCATTTATATTACTGTGGCCTTTCTTTTCTCAGCTCTTACAGGAACTCTTTTTGTACTATGCTGAGGAATAAATGATTTATTTTGGGATTTCTCTTCTGCCTTGTCTGACTGAACCTAGTATCCCAATGGTCTTTGGGAAGTATAAACTATAGTAAACCTAAAAAGGATGTGATTTTACAACCATCTTTGCCTGAGCTTTTCCTGGGAATATAGGAAACATCAGCACTGTAACACCGTGAATTGAAATTGCTCACTCTTTGTTTGCTTAGCTTTGTACATGTTCTGCACTCTGACTGTCTTGTATCTTCCTGAGCTCCTCCATCAAGCTATTAGAGAATGAGAATTGAACTGGTTTTCTAAGCCATTAAATTAGAAATAAACTGCACAGTATACTGTCATTTCAGCAGATTTCTGGAGGACTTAAACTGCATTGTTGCAGTCCTTATTTAATCTATGCAAACAAAAACCCATTAACATAAGATGCAATTAAAATAGGAGAACTTATTCCATGAATCTTAATCGAAATCCAATCCTGCTCTGTCCTAAAAAAACCCCTGAATAATTTACAGCTTAAAGTTTCACATTAAAAGTTTCAGATTTTGAGTTAGGATCACAGGGGAAACAGTACAGCATGAAAACCATCAAGAAATCCAATGAGAAAGAACTGAGGTACTAAAATAGGCCAGACTTACAAAAAAGTCAGAGAAAAGAACTGGTAGCTAAATCTGAGCAAACACCTCATTATGAAAAATTTAATTATTTCTATCTAATTTTCCCTGTTTATAAACTGTGCATGAGCTGACTGGGAAATTCTCAAATGTAATCTTTATCTAAAATATATATGAATAAATTTCTGCAAAGTCCCTACACACTACGAACTGCAAGAGAATTTTCACCAGAAAGCTCTGGGTGAGGCAGTTGGATCAATGGACAACTTCAGTAAGACTACTTGGATTATGTAAAAATAAACAATTTAAAATGCAAAAATTTAAAAATTTCCATTTCAAAATACCTGCAAATTCAATATTGTTTGGAATATTTGAAATAGAATTTAAAAACCACTTGAATTATTACAGAACAGAAAGTTTATAACAGAAATGGACTAGATAAAGGAAAGCATTAAACTCATATTCAAAACTGGAAAATTCTGCCAAAAGGATAACATAACTAATATAGAGCAAATGTCTTTAGTCAAATAGTTTAACTTCTGGAAAATGCAGTTCTGAGTTGATCAAATGTTACGAGTTTTCAATAGACTTCTGTGACTAATTCGACCAAAAAACTAGGGAAAGGTGTTATCTAAGCAATTCAATTTCTATCTAAAAACAATCAAAACCACAACAAAATTGAGTAAAGAAAATAAATACAAAATAAAGAAATGCCAAAATAACACAAAAATCTATTTCAACTAAGTCAGCTCTGTTCAGCTTCACTTTGCAGACAGAAATGAACGCATGCTCAGTTTGGGAAAACATCTTACTTTTATGATTAGCTGCTTCCAAATATGATTATTAGTAGGAGGCAATATTACAATCTGCCATACATATAGAAACAAAATACCTATTTTTTAGCTACACATACTACTGTAACAAACCCTGGAAGGGTCAACAAATTGTGAGTTAATGAGAAGATGACACCACTTACTTGCTTAAGCCAGACAGACCTGAAGGAGGATTTAAACCAGGATGGAAGTCACTGTATTATTTTGTTTCATCTCATATCTTCTCTTTACCAGTTCTTCCAAAAAAAAACCACCCTAAAGAACTCACAGACAGCCACAAACAAAACTTTGTAAACTGCTTTCTGGCATAAGTTAGGACACAACTGAGATTTCAATATAATTTATGAAATGAAATTTGCAAAAAAAGTATTACAAGGGTCAAATTTCTCTTTTTAAAAAAAAAATTTTACAGTTATGTTTGATTATGAGATTTGCACACTCTGTGGAAATAAATTGTGTTAAGCAAATAGCCAAACACTATCAGTTATTTTTGTTCTCTCTTGGTCATTCTTATTATCTGCTTCTGCAAAACAGTACTAGCAAAACAGTCATTGTAGGATAACAGCCACAAGCCAAAGCATCAATATAATTGTTAATAAATTATGGTTATAAGAGAGTTTTGGGAAAGAACCCTCCTAAAATAAATTAATTAATATAATTTATCTGCTCTCTTTCCTTGGGGAACTAACACAGTCAGCCTGCTTGCATTTCAGAGACTGAAGTGGTCCATACCATTATCATTAAGAAACAATCATACCAAATGTCTTTAAACATTTACTCTGAGTTCAAACAGAGACGGCTGCAAACAGCATCACCTCATTTGCAGCGAACCTCTCCTTGAGGAACCTTTGCTGTCTTTTTTCATCTAGCCTTTTGTGGCAGCATGCCCTTTCAAGTACATCTAGCAGGTTACTGTTTTGTTGTGTTCGGGATTTTTTTGGGTTTGCTTCCTTGGAATATTTATGCACAGAGATTCCCCCTACAGAGAGCAAGTGATAAGAAATGAACTGCAATGTGAGTTGGGAACTCTGTGGAAAAACGGGCACTAGGACACAGCATGTCAGATCCTGCCATGTTAAGAGGAGGTTCAAGACACTTTTATTTAATACCTGCAGTAGTGGAGCCCTGATTGCTAAGCTGCTAAGTGCACAATGACAGTATTATTTTGCATTCCCAACAGCAAGTGTTTCCAATGAAAACTCAAGCGTCATCAGGACATAGACTGGCCATAAAATGGAAAATATTCAGCCAAAAAGGAAAACAGAAGTACATCAAAATGGTGCTTGGATGAAATCCGTAAGATCATAATATAACAGGTGACACACTGGCCAGGGCAAGTGAGCAGGCCAGCAGGAGATCAGTGCAGAGCAGTAGCTTTTTATTAAAAATAATGTTGTACATAGTGTGATGGTGAATGCTGAGGACTGTTTTCTGGTATGCCCTATGAGCGCTAACTTCAAATCCAAGTATCTTTCATGATAGAAATATAAACATGTGTATTACAAAATTATGCTTTAATACCACTGTTGTTTTTACTTTGCATAAGCAATAGATTTCAGGTTTGTAAATGATTTTTAATCACTTGTAGTAATAATCATTATTTAGTTACCAATGACGTTTCCAGGCTAAACATAGTTATGTGCTTTATATTACTGGAGAAGTTAGTAATTTTTCTGAGAAATCTATGCAAAATTTACTATTTCTCCTTTATCACACAGTTTATCTGCTAGTTACCGTTCAGGACATGCATTAATCAGTATTTTAGGAAAAAAAAAATCTCCCAATTATATGGAGTTTCTTTTGAAACTGCCAGCCAGGTTTCAGTCAAATGATGTTTCAGCATGCTCAAGGTTACTAGCTGAAACATAATAAGATGGTCGAAGCTTTTAACTGAATCTGCAGAGATATTTAAGTGGTAGAGCTTGGTGCTTTCGTCTTGGAGCCACCCCTCCATTTTGTTGCTCTCTTGAATTAATTAATTATATTTTTAATATCATCTAATTGGTGAATGAAGCACACAAGACACCAAAGATGCCTTGCCAGAAAACTACTCTTTTTGAAGCTGTAGCTATAATTTCACACTGCAATAAATGTGCACATAGTCAGCATTGGTGAGGGGGTGTGAGGGAAGCCCAAAACATTCATCACCATGTGATGCTGGCTGCTAGCTAGAAATACAGAAAATAGTGCCTGTAACCTCCAGGGAGTTAGTCCATCATTAGATTAACCACCACTAAGGTAAGGCCATATATCATTAAAAAAGACAGGTGCAGTGTTGGCAATACAAGAATAGTAAGTAGAACAATTTGCACTGTCACTTTGCGTAGGAATGCAGAAGTCGTCTTACAGATGCTGGTGAGGCAGGGGAGGGTGAACAGGTAGTTGTTACCTCAGGAGAAAAATGATAAACCATTTTCCTATTGCACAGATGAGCCTTTGCTTATCAGGTTTATCTGCATTTACAGTATGCTATGAGAACTAAATACATGAGTAACTCAATGTCTAAACATGCTTTTCCAACATGAAAAATATGCTTGGCTATCCTGATAAGAGCTTAAATGCTTTTTATTTAACCTTAGCTTTCTCTACTTCAGTTTTAATGACAAATTGCTATTTCTGTGAAGTGTTTCCCAGTTAAGCTGCATAGCACAACATTGCTAGGGAATACTACAGCATGAATACACTGTATTCACATGGAGTCAGAATTTCCCTGTTCCTCACAGGAGTGCTGTCCTCAGGTACTTGGTGTCATTCAGTGTGACTAGAAAAGGCAACCAGCTTTCATTCAATATCAGTAAGGTCTTTAATGTAAGACTATCCATAGTGACAATCTTTTAAGTCCTTTTGCACTCACTAATTGGTCAGAGTATTCAAGGATAAAATCCAAAGATGAGTTTCAGAGCAGTGGGTGCAATTCTTTTTTTTTTTTTTTGTGTGTGTGTCAATCGAAGGGGAAGACTTCATTTTGAGGGTCGCCCACAGAGAGCAGACATTTATTTACTATGGACAGTGCAGACTCCCATGGCACCGAGTATTGAGGATACTTATTCTTCAGTTTAATTTCAGTCTATCCCTCCCTTTTCCTTTTGCTTCACAATTCCATGAATTTAAATAAAAATACATATAGAGAGTCGATGAAGATCAACGCTTCCCTCTGCAAATTAGCAGGTTTTGCACTACTCAGCATCTAGGCATCTGCGCCTCCCACTCAAAGCTGGAAGGTCTTCCTTTTGCACACCCAGTTCATGTTGGACTGGTCATGGGATGCATCAGCAAATAAGCAAAGAAGAAATCTTTCTCTGTTGAATCCTCTTACCAGTCTCTGAATCTGAACTGTCTCAATCATCTCTTGTTCCCTCTGTCTGATAAACTTGCCTATCTCATTTGTAATAGACCAGAAGCTGTAATACTGTGGTATGTGAGGCTCTGGGAGCCTTTCAAGCTATTATTTTCTTGGCTCAGCCAATGCAAGCAGAATTGATTTACTAGCCTCTAAAAAATCTCTCTTGTTCTAGCAATCCAAACTAGTATTTAAGTAGAACCCTTTCACCAGGAAATCAGAACTAGAGAGCACAGTATAATGATTCACTTACTAATGTAAAAAAGTATGTAACTTGTATGCATGACAGCAATCCTATACTTACAGGTACGCTAACAAGTTAATACACCATTCCATTTCTCATATCTATAATTCCATGAACTTCTGAATACAAAGTATGTCTTCCTCCTCCTATGATGTGTCATCTGTACACTACCCAATCAATAATTTTTTACAGAATGGAGGAAGAAATATGCCAGCAAGCCACTAATTTCTTTTATAGTCTTCCAAGATTTTTATTGTTGGCAGAAAAGTAACATTTGGATAGTTAAATCTATTAGCACGTTCATGTAATGCTTTTAGAAAGTAGATCTTGGTACACTGGCAAAAACCTTAATCACTTGTATACTTCATGCTGTTACTAAATTCCTCAGATTGGGGATACATACGCAATGTGATCCTAATGGTCTGTGTCCTGCAATAAGGTAACTGAGCCTAGAGCATATTTCTGTGGTGGTGGTGATGTCCAATGCACTGATATAAATCCTGCAATAGCTAACACTTAATCTTGCCATAAGCTCTGTTCCAACAAATCCCCCCCCTACCTTAACAAGGCTCTGCAAGGAGTGATATCTCTTCTTCCTTTTCCCTTGCTCGCTCTCTCCTCACATACAGACTCCTGCATACTTTAATGGAGGCCTGGGCCTAAAAATGGAACTCCGACTAAATAAAACATACTGAATTAGTTCAATCACTTATCAGTCAAGAAATGGTGACTTACTAGTATGAATATTAACAAACCAAAACAGCTGGAGCATTAATGAAGACAGTGCAGACAAACTTTTCCAAAAAAAATACTTTTGCAGGATGAAAGATAACCAAGAACATTGGGTAACTACTGAAGCTTAAGTAAAATAAAAGAAATTTATTTTATATCATTTTCTCAGTGTGGAGTGGCCTATATTTTCAATTAACCTTAAAAACCAAAAAAGAAAAACCACAAAAAACCCCTTAGGAAGCGTACTTTGGAAAAAACCACACTTCTAATTAGGATGGCATGTTATTTATGTATCTGGATTTTAATTGCACTCACTTGATATACTCATTAAAATTACTTTCATTACAATCAAGCTTCTTACTTTTTTCTAACTGCATTAGACTCTAATATTCTAGGAAAGGAAAAAAACAAGTCCTGAACAAAATTCTCACATCAGGTATCCCTTGAATCTGAACTGAACCCTATTTCTTTTGATAGACAGAAATAAACATTGTTAAATGAATATTACAGAATCACTGAATCACTAAGGTTGGAAAAGACCTGTAAGATCATCAAGTCCAACCATCAACCCAACACCACCATGCCCACTAAACCATGTCCCACAATGCCACTTCCACACGTTCCCTGAACACCTCCAGTGATGGTGACTCCACCACCTCCCTGGGCAGCCTGTTGCAGTGTTTCACCACTCTGTCAGTAAAGAAATTTTTCCTAATATCCAGCCTAAACCTCCCCTGGCCCAACTTGAGGCCATTTCCTCTCGTTCTATCGCTAGTTACATGGGAGAAGAGACCAGCACCCACCTCTCTGCAACCCCCTTTCAGGTAATTGTAGTGAGTGATAAGGTCTCCCCTCACCCTCCTCTTCTCCAAACTGAACAACCCCATTCATGATATTACACCATTCTAAAAGCTTGCACACACAGCCAGGGCCAGCCCACGGCCGTTTCTCCTGAACCTCTGTGTTGCTCTGTAGTAGCGCCATTAGGACACTTTCCCGCGCACACGCTGGCTTCTGCTGCCCTCCGTGACTCGCCATGACTCCACAGCTGCTCTCAGCATGGGCCATGGCCCATTTCTGCCTCCAGCCTTGGTGCTCCCCATAATCTCCTGTCTGCGCTTTCAGGACCCAGCTCCCTCCGCAGTTGCTGCTCGGCCCTCTGGCCACACATGCAGGGTAAGAATGAGCACTGAAGTGGGGCACCCGCCCAGCCCTGACTCCGAACCGAAGCAGTATGAACAGGGTCAGAGAGAGGGATTTACAGACTTCCTGGACCTGCTGCACCAGCCTGCCCTGGAGGCATTTCTACTCTTAAAAGTCAATCTGTTTCTTGTTAGTAGTGTCCCTGTACCCCCCACCCCCCTCATCTGAGTCTCCACAGAAAAAAATCATGCCACATAGTTCAACATAAGACATTTAGGAACATACTATGGAGTTGGTTCCAATTCCTTTTGGAGTCAATGTCTTTCCAGGGGCTTCAGAGACATGCATGCTACACAGTTTTTTTTACAAGAGAGGGAGAAATATGTTTTACTGGGAGGGATATATACAAATTCTTATTCTATTACCTTCAAACGTAATATGAGTTTAGGTATGTTTTTCAGAAATGGTCCCTTGGCCATTGCCATAACGGTGACTTCTGAAACAAGTCAAATGAAGCGTGATAGACCTCCATGTAAGACCTCAGTCCAGCAAAGTAGTTAAAAAAAACCAAGCATGAAACTTCCCCACATCACTTCAATTTTTAGAAATAAGAAAATGCCAAACTGCTTAGTGTAGTAAGCCCCATGTAGGTGTACAGTACGTAATAACCACCTCTTTGGAGTCAGTTTGTTAAACTTCTTGCATTTTTGGAACATCCAACTATCCTATGAAAATGTGTAAAAGATTTCTGAATAACTTTTTTTAGAAGATATAACAAAAACCTCTTAACTAAATTCACTAGCTTTTGTATTAGCTTAGTTTCACTTCACTGGAACAAGTCTTTATTCTCCATTTCTGAAGAAATTTAAAAATAAACAATGGGGAAAAAATTAATATAAAGTAAAATTACCAAAGGCAATGACAAATAACCTTTGGATCACAAGACTTTACTACAATGATTAGAAACATTAAGTAACTTTTTTTCAAGAATTCAGTTATTTCCAGCATTTTGGATGCTGAATTGTAAGTAGTACCTTTGCAATACTTTGTGCTGTTTTGTCATGTTAACCCATCTGGCCCACTGAGGAAGGTTCAGTTTAACTATTTGCAGAGCTGAATTCCTGCTAAGAAGTTGAATTAGTATAAAAATATTTCAATGGGCATCATTTCAACATCTGGTAGTGTAACTAGCATTTAGTTCCTGAGGAAATTATATTCATTCCTCTTTCTTCCCCCTGCAATAAAACACACTATTTTTACTTATTTATTTCTGTTCACTTACAAAGCTAAATACAAAAGAGCAATTCTGGTAATGTCTTTTCCCTGTCTCATAAATAGCTTGATTATATTTTATTTAAACAGGATCCAAAATTGCCACACACAAAGCATATACTGTAAGAAATCTGACACAAATGAAATAATAGCGTTGAAAGTTTTAAAATTTTCTTATATAGTGGAGCTATGAGATTTTTCTGAAACTTTAGGGAAATTCAGGTCAAGATTGAGATTTTTAACCTCTGACTCTTCCCAAAATACCAGGAAAGTGTTCCCCCCAACAATGAGGTTTTAACATTGTAACATTCTTCTTCTAAGAATAAGAGATAAGACTATTACACACACAGACACAGAGTGTATTTCATGTATTCTTAATAATCAAGAATCATTCTGATCTGCCCTCTCCCTGATGGTCTTTCACTTTTCACCAAAACACTGGTGAGTTGCTGCTGGAAGATCTTTGTGGTCAGAAGAATTGACCCTTGAGAATATTCCATTTCTAAGAGCTTTTCTGCTGGTTGAATAGATATGAAATATGCACAGGAAGCATGCTCATATTTTTATTACCAGTTTGTTTAGAACATACTCCATACCCACAATGACAGTCATAAAATTTGTAAGGTAATTCTCAGCAATGGGAGTTCAGGTTACTAAATTCTTCTTAGCCAGATTTCACTCTGCCTGATTAAAACCTATAAAAGCTTTTTTTTTTTCTTTTTTCTTGTACATGCCTGAGCTCCTCATCAGTGTCTTAGAGTACAGCCTGACTTAGCTGTATGTGCCCTGTGTCATACACTCACACAATCAAAGCTATTGGACTGTAGCTCACAAGGTCAAGGCAACTGATGGTTATCAGAAGTTTTAAGTGGTACAACACATGAATTGGAAGCTCTTCTGTCATATTGCACCACCACTGCGTGCCTTTCCTATTCTCTTGATTTTTATATTAGAGAGCATCACAATCGTAGTGTCTCCTACCTGTAGGTCATAGCAATTTTCACTAGCTGAAACCTCAGTAGCCTGGCCATACAACATTGCTAGTGGGCACTGGGCAACTCTATTTTGCCAGGAGGTCAAATAACTTTTTAATATCTCTTATCCAGCAGGATCGAAAGGACTTCTAATCCATCCTATTTGAAACACAAGTCACTGGGAAGAAAGGGATGGTAGTATTTTCCTCAACTTTCAAAACCTGTAGAAAACCCTTTACAGAAAATGCACATAAGCAGGTTTTTATAAATTTTAGAGAAAGGAGATTTGTAAGCAAGGATTTGAGTCAGAGTTACCTGTAATGGCAGTACCCTGAAATCCAGCAGAGTTGTTCTTCACTGCAAACCTGCTGACCATAGCAATGTTGACTTAAGCAAACCACTAAACCACTTAATTGAGGGGATGTCCTTCACACATATTGGAGAAGGTTTTAAAGATGATTCACAACAGCAGCACACTGACATCGTCACTCCTGAGAGAGTATTATCTCTGAAATCATGCATCATCTGTGCCAATTAGTGCATGCCTAAGATCTTTGGCAACCCCATGCATCCCTGGATAGCTGTAAATCAGAAGACCACATCAAGTTTAATCATTACCAAAAGTCCAGGATACAGTGCAACACAGTAAGTCTGAGAACACATTTTACCAAATTTATCTTAATGCTAAAATTTTCAAAAGAAATACATAAATCTGGTCCTGTGTGTTTATAATGAATATTTGTTGAACCCAGTATCATTATTTTCCTACTACAAATGGCACACAGCACTTTTTCAGTTTAATTTCTGCTTCTACATCTTTCAATGAAAGATCTGCCCATTAGTTCTCTCACTGGAAATATCCAAGAAACAATGATATTTGAAGATATTATTCATCATGTATAAATTGTAATTCCTCTGACATACACTTCCTTAATAAGGGGAAATTATTGCATGGTACAGACAGAAAAGAAAGTGAAATAATTGGTTTTCAGTGTTTGAGCAACTTTGTTCCTTTGTACCCATTCAGTTTGACTGTTGGTGGAGTTAAAATTTCATTACAGAGTGAGCTATTTGTTCTAATAAGGTATTACTGAAATATTATTTCTGCTTTGAAATCATGTTGAAATGATGTACCCTATGAGGTTATCTTTTAAGGGGTAAATCATCAGGGGGAAATGTTAAAAAAGTAATTCATTGTAGTTGGCAGCTGAAACTGGTTCCTGACGCAGCCTGAGCAAGGACTTGCCTGTAAGTGCATCAGCATGGGAGGCAGACTGACACAGAGGCAGTCTCAGTGGCAGCTGCCTTCTTGCTTCTTGTAAAGGGGGAGAAAAGTACCAGCTGGACTTTGTGACAACCTCCTGTGAGCCAGTGTCAGGGCACTAGATGGGGAAAAGTGAAGGTATTTTCATCTATTTCACACACACAAATTAAAAGATACTTAGCACGTAAATATTAATATAAATGAGTGCACACTCATTTCCTTTTACTTCATTGTGTGTGTCTAGTACTACTTTCAGTCTAGCCCGTACAATTTAGAGGGTCTGACATCTGTTGCCCTGATCTCATTTATCACCAGCTCATCTCCATTTTAGAAGCACATCTACTCAGTGTACAATTTTTACTGTAAAATTGAATTTGTTTCTTGTGACAGAGTAGGCTTGTTGAATTTATGATTTAACATTGAACATCCTTCACCTTGAAAGTAGCTCTCCCGCTGTAAAAACGAGGCATCTCTCTCATGAGGACACTATAACATCATGATACAGATGCCCATCCTGTTAGACAAGGTCGTGCCAGTAGAAACTAAACTTAATTTTCTGAGACGTTCCAACACTTAGCCCTATTTTTCAAGGGTAAATATTGGGAAATACTTTATCCCAGTGTAATAACTGTCCTTTCATCAGTGGAACAAAAAAGTGTTTGGTGTTCAGTTCAGAATGGCTGAATGAAAGAAAAACAAAAAGTATGTTGAAAACACATGTATTTGTCTATCTGATGGTTGTTGCCTTTGCCTTTACACTGCAGAAAAATAACTAAATTATGTCCCTTGTAGTTTGGAACCAGACTCTTGATTATTGGTGGGTATTTTATTCAAACCTATATTGTTAGGACTTTCTCAAATCCTTTGTCATTGGGTGTATCGCTTTGCTCTCTCCTTACTCTTCTGTCCACTTCCCTTGCCCTCCCCTGCCCCCTACAATTACTGTCAAGTTCTCAAATAAAACTACCCCTAAATTGGTCTTAATTAATTCTTGTTACATAGAAGCAGGAACATCTTCCTGTTTCCACCTTTCACAACCTACTTAAAGTCTGCAAATTATGTGTTTCTTTGGTAGCACTTCACAGCAACGTTTACACTTCTGAGATAACAAAGTTCTGCACTAACTCACTCCCTTTGTCATGTGGGGGACAGCATTTTCACTCATCCAGTCACAGCAGCACTGATGGGTCCATCTGGCTCAACCTCTGAAATGCAACGCAACAGGTTGCAACTCCTCATTCTCCAAGAAAAAAAATCCCCTGTGTCCCTTCAAAGTCTCTCCCACCATGCCTTGCCCTCCTCTCCTGTTTTAGCTCATCTCTATTTGTAGAGTCTGCAACTAGGCACAGCTCAGTTCTTCCAGGCAAGAAAGCAGGAACCACTATCCTTACCTGTTGCACCTTTTTTGCTCGTTGACCCTCTCTGGAGTAACTTAGCTGCTGCCAGCTGTTAAAGGTACTTAGCAATTTTCCAGGCAAAGTAAACACTTGCAGACTGTAATTACAGCCTGTCAACAATCCTCTCAGCCTTAACTCAATGAACTGAGATGCTGCAGACTAAAGCTCCTCAGATCTATCTGGATCCTTTTACAACCCCAAAAGGGGAATCAGTTCACAGGTGGAGAAATATTTTCCAATTATAATTTAAACCAGGGTCTGTGTGCTCCTTGGGTAGATGAATGCACATCCCTTGCAGAGTGGCTGGATTCTGCAGTACTCCGGAGATCTTATAGAAGAATTAGTTAAATAAAAATATTTACAAAAAAGAAAAAAAAAAAAGAAAGAAAACCATTCACATGCTCTCTTAATACCAAATTACAGCTCTTTAGCTCTTTTGCATTGCTCTAGATCATCAAGCATGGAAATTTCCTAGCCCACAGCAACAATATTGACCAAAAAATGCATGGTGCTTGATGTCAAGCTTTATTCTCCCTTTTAAATTCATTAACTTCTGTGGTTGCAAGGAACATCAGAACATCATGGACCAGCATAAAGTTTCAGCAAATCATTCCTCATTTGCACAGGCTTACCCCAAAGAGTGAGGCCTTTTTTAACAAAGAAGTAGACAGCCTGAGGTGCTCTTGATGTATTTATTCTTCAGCTATAAGAATGTGCATCCTTGAAGGAACTTTGGTTAATTATGCAATTGGATCACAAGGTATCACAAGCAAAGGATGTATAAATCTACATTTTTCTGGGAGGCAATGAAAGATTATTGTACTAAGGGCTCAACACTTCTGAGATTTTTTTTTTTTTGCCCTTTCTTGAGCCGTTCAAATTCTATATGGCCTAACTTCTCATTTTGATTTCTTTTTTACTACCATATATTTCTCTCATACTAAGAATAAATCACCAGAAGAAGCTATTTTGAAAATGGCTTGGATGTGTTTTAACCAACAAATCCAGTGTAATCAGCAGGGCCTGATTCTCAAAGTTAAAGTTTTATTTTAGAATAGCATGCCGTGTTTAATCAGTTTTACTAATACTGCACAGTACTATCTGCTTTAACAAGAATATGTTGATCATATTACAGAATGATTACTGCTAATGGAGATCTTTTAGACAAGATTAGATTTTGCTTCTGTCCAGATGCCTCAAAGAATGTTATTAGTTTTTGGTGTCATATTTTCATAACATTAATATGATCAGCTTATGGGCTTGCTCATATGCTATAACTGCAGCAATTTATCTGACAGTTAAGCTGTCAGGACCGTGCAGCATCTAACCCAATGAACACTGCTGCAATCTGTATCAAATTAGGCACTGCCCGCACAATCTTACCATAGCTGTGATTTGGCCGATGAATATTCTGATGAGCCCCCAACATTTGAGATAAAGAAATTTACATCATGCAGTTCAATAGCTGTTTCCAAGAAAGCTGATTACTTCATGATGATATCCCTAACAGTGAATCTGCATATTTTTAAAGGAATGTAGCTTTTTTTTTTCATAAATCAGCAAAATGGGATCCAGAGCTGTGCTAATTGACAGCTAATTAATGTGGCACTGTATGGGAAGCCCATTAATGTAACAGCAGTTGTGATGGTAGGTTTTCTAGATACATACAGAAAGGATAATAAATTACTTTGTTTATAAAGCACTTTTCTGTTCTTCTTTCAAAGTCACCAGACATCTACAAGTACCTTTCATGACCTGTATTTACTAGTTAGACACACAAAAAAATTATAAAAGCTGAGAAGCATAAAGATTAGTTTTAATACATTTTGACTAGAGAGCCTTACCATATCAACTAAGCAATACTATTGCCCTTAAGTCTAATACATGCTGATATGCACTCTGATGGTAAGCTTCATTCCTTTTGATAATATGCCTTTAAAAACAATGTCCTTTAGGGTCCAATGGACCATGAAATAGTCTCTGCAAAAGTACCATTCGTGCCAATGCTGAGACAAACATTCATTTTGGCTGTCAGATTTAAGGGCTGTGGAAGAAATGAAGCACATTTATTATATACTGATGTATTCTGACTAGATAATCCTTTTCAGTTGTAGGCACTATAAAGACGAGTGCAGATTACTGTGGGGGAACGTTTAAAAAAATTCAGATGGGCTGAAACAGTTGTGCTTCCAATTTCACAGTTGGATAATTTGCTTTATAAACTTCTATTTAAAGGAAAGTTTTACTGGCAATGAAGTACGCTAAGTAAACAATCTATAATTTGAAAACGAGTAAGTTAGAGATACTTAGAAACTGTTTCTACTAATGCTACATTTATTAATTAATATTGGAGTTTGCTTTTCTATGCTGCCGGCATTTTCAAGGTTTTTTCTTAGATAACCATTGCCATTACAATTCTGTCAAAATTTACCCCTTAAAGTGTAACCATTTTATGGCATTTTGATAACGTGCTTATTTCAGTATATGATAGGAACTAATCAACTCATATTGAAACCAACAGGACCTCAGGATTCGGAAGAGGATACTTAAATCATAGTACTTTGGTGCATTTTTCAAAGCATAAACTTCATTATTCCCATTTTAAAGCTGGGAATAGGATGCAGAAAGCCTAAAGGATTTTTTTCATTATGCAGTAATTGGAAGGAGAAGCTATGTCAAAAGATCTTACCTGGCTCCTGGCTACCAACGTTCGACTTCGGCCTGCTGAGCCCATATCATCAGGTCTTTTAAGAAACATTGAAAAGCAACCAGTCAGATGTGACCTGTGTCTGACTGAAAGAGAGAACAGAAAATTAACAACTAGAACCATAGTGTGTTTTTTTTAAATGCACTTTTTTAAAAGTCTATCAAAGCCCAAATCCAATGTACGGAAAATTAGAAAAATGGACGCAGCCTAAGAAGCCAAGAAGCAATGTAATGTACACTGTCCATGATAACAATAGAACACCTACTGTGTTGAACCCTTTCTTAAGCACAAAGTTTTCTCCAAAATTCAGAGTAGAGAAAATCCCTAAGTACAAATCAAGGAAGAAATCACCTCTAAGAAGCTTTATGCACACCTATGTGAAACTGGCAGACAAGGAAATTGTTCGACTGACCAAGTCTTTGTCTACTATAAATGTTCATGGATATTGTTAGACACACTATTTATGTGTTTACACCTGCTGAAGTTCTGATATCTGAACTTCTGTATGTTCTTAACTTAGAAGAAACAGTTTATACAAGTTCCTTTAACTCAGAGATAAAAAATACAGATAGTCTGGTAATTTATGAAATTCTGATTATTAAATTTATTGCCTCTCTTGCCTGCTTTTAAAAAAATATGTTGTCACTATACAAACACAATTCTTTAAATAGCTCATTAAATTTAATACATAAGAATCACAGGTCAAAACTGTTTTTTTTAACAGTTTTGTTTAACTATTGAGAGTTCTGTGTTTGAGAGAAAGCAGAATTGACTAGAAATGAGAGCAGACTGCAGACTTCTATAACAGCACAGTCTTTCTACACGCTGAAAAGCACATCGTTCTCTGGTTTCTCTGCTAACACATGCCACAGCTGAGGCAACATGTTACCACTGAAAAGCTGCTTATATCATATGTTTCATTTTGCTGGCATGCCACATTTCAGAAAAAGCAAGGTATTGCTGTACTTTACCATGTATTACTGTTGTCTTTATGCACTCTGAAGTCATACATACTGCTTATGAGAAATGGGAAGAACTGAGTATCATTCATCTATATACTGAATGATGCACTCAGAAGCTGAAATTTTCCCCCCTTTATCTCAATGCAGAATGCAGTTAACAGCTGTCATCCTGCTTCAAAATTGATCTTCCATTGGTGTTAATATCATTTAGATTACTAGATTTGGGTTTGGGTTTAAAAAAATTTCTAGGCAAGAGCTTCATAAAGAGTTTAGGTAGGAGCGGTTCCTTTGAAACCAACTAGTGGCCTAAGAAAATGCATTTTAGCTGCAAAAAATAAAAAGGCACTTTCTGAAAGCGAAGTTTGGATGCTAGACTAAAAATACGTAAGTTGCTATAGTTCTGGAAGGAATGATGTTCACACCATGTGAGGCTTTGGTCTGCAAACTTAATAAATAAGGAAATCAACTCCTTCTTTGCTATATTATTCTCCAATGCTTATGATAATCTCTTTTGTCAATGTCACAAATAAATGTCACAAAAGATATCAGTCAACATTATTTTACTCTCTGCTAAAGAAGGTAATATAAAAAAATGTAATATTATGACAGGCAGCTTAAAACTTTTAGCAGAAATATAAATTTCCTGACTGTATACTTTCACAGTTTCATAATGCTCATTTGGCAGCAGCAACAAATCTACATAAAAGAAAATCAGAAGTGGTCTTTGGTAAAATTAGAGATTCTTTTATCATGGCACATCTCTCAGAGATAAATATTTATCATCTGGTTGGAAACAAGAATTGCCTTTTATTTATGTCAATTTTATGAACCAATTAAAATTTTTACCATGACTGCACTGAAACAGAAATGAACCTTTTTTATAGTAAACCAGCTTTACTCTAAATTTACTTATTATCATAGTCTTACAGGCTTAGTTTATAATTAGGGGGTGGGATCATTAAAAACAGTGAGAAATTTTAGGCTAAGCTGTGGCAATTCTGTTAGCACTGAGCAGTGCTCTGTATATACATTCATAAATTGGGTTTGTTTCTTATTTGGTGCAGTGCGTGTGGTGTGGTAAGGTACACACTCAGAGAAAACAATCTCTTTTGAATATACCTGAACAAAACTGCTAATTTTGTTTCCTACCCAAATGCAATAGTGAAAAAAACACACTTAAAGTTGACAAAATATTTCATTCTGTCAAAACAAAATATTTTTTCCAAATTCTCTGACCCCTTAAACACTAAATCTAGTTAAATGTTATTTTCAAATGCCATAGCAAAATGAAAACTTAAAACATTTTGTTTAAAAATTGTCAAAATCTTTTTTATTTTCTGTTATTGAACATTATTTTTATTTTATTTAGTAGCAGCCTCAAAAGGCATTCAAATTATTTTGAGTAAGGAGCCTGAAATGGAGTTTTGTGAGAAACTTTAGCTTCACTGACTGTTTAAATAAATCTACTTAACCAGTATGTTTTTCTGTATTGCACATTCTCTCAGTCAGGAACATCTCCATGACATTTATTTTCTGTACCACTCTCTACATGTCATGAAGCATATGTTGTAGGAAACTGATTGCATTTCAGACTGACAGCTGCTTTGCTGTTCCAGTTCTCTGTCACGAAGGAAGATATCTAGCACTTAAGCAGAGAAATTCCTCAGTAATATATTTGGACACTTGCCTTTAGAACTTAACCATTATAAACTCTGGGGCTCAGTTTGCCTTGGTAGTTCGGTATTCTGATTTCCTATTAGCCATCTCTTTTAACTTTATGGAGGTAGATAATTCTAATCAATATTAATCTTAATTCTTCTAGGAAACTGTATCTAATGACATCCATTTGGCATAAATCCCCAGATAAATCAAGATATCAGTTTTAAACTTTGTTTAAATTCTTCAGCAATTACTTAGTCACTTAGAAGTAAATTGATTTCTTTTATATAAGTCAAGGAGCTATAGATCATTCTTAGGCTCACTTGGTCTTTTTCAGAATTCTTCTGGCACATCAAATATCATGGAAGTTGATACAGTTTCTTATAAACAGCTGGCTATCTCAGTATCAAGTTCACTGGTGAGCTGACAAACATATTCTGAAACGTCTCTGAGGTAGATGCCCAGCTCTTTTACAGATACTGTTAATCTAGTTTTTCTGGCATTTCTCCTATGAAAAATGCCTTTGCATTTCATTCTCATTCACATTTATTCTATGTAGGAAACTTGCTCAACTTTGAAGAGCTCATACCGCCACTCAACTTATAAATTAATTTCTTCCACTCATTTTATTTTCAATCCTTCTGGCAAAGCTAGAGCTACACAGAGCATACTTGGTTAATAAACACATGTACACGATTAGATTCTTCACTTGACATCATACAGCGCCACTCAATGGTGATTCTTTCTGAACCATTTCGTTTTCAAGAATTGTAGAAAGGGCTGCAACAGAGTAGGTCATCTTATAGCTGACTTATTGACAGATCTCTACGAAGGTTCACATTACTTAATATTTCATATGAACACTTAATTTTTGTAATCCAAGAACAGTTGATTGCTCTGAATTGCAGGTGCTATACTACCATGATTGCAGTAATTAAAATAATTAGGGTTGGAAGAGGTATAATTAAGTTATTAATATACAGTCTTTATCACATGCAGAACATAGGGCTCTTTGACAAGACAAAGGTTAAAGCGACCAGTCAGATCAGAAGTCAGAAAACTGCCTTCTACATTAACTTGCAACTAGCAAGTTTCTCATCATTGGAAAAGCAAGTCATGGATATAATTTTCAGTTCCAGTAGATGTGTAGGTTGAGATGACGCTAAGTTCAGGATACGCTTTTATTTCTAACAAAGATTTTTGGTTTTGAGGAAGTTGCACCAGAAGCATTACTACATAGATGTTATAATCAATGCAGGGATATTAAATGCCAGATCCAAGGTAGGTTATGCTTTTAGATAGGTTATGCTTTTTCCTGTCTGGTAACATGACAAGTTATTTAGTTCCACTCTACACTGGCATCTTTTGTTTGTTATTTTTCTACTGCATAAAACCTATTACAAATTTACATTATTCAAAACCAGAGCGTAAATACATTTTCAAGAAAGCTTGCCAACCCATCCCTTCCTTCGGTTATAATAATAGAAAAATAACCTTGGCCAAGTTTTTAGGAAATGGAATTGCGATCTTCTGCTTCCTAATTACAGGGTATAGCTGCAACATTCATTAGTCTGCAATTGGCAAGATTCCACAATTTTCAGACCATCAAGACCATGCTGGAAATGGAAAGTAATGTTAAGGACCTGATCCTTATCCAAAGAAAGAGCCACCATTTCCACTGGCCTGTGATCAGATCCTAACAGCACAAAATACGCATACAGAGACTATGTCATCTATGTTGCCTTTAGGTGAATGTCTTAGGTGGAATACATTAACGTTCAAGGAAGTTTGGAGCATTTTTCACTCCAACTTTCAAGATGTGTGGTTTTCAAAACTCACGATCATTTGGGAGATGCAAATGTTGAGAATAAGGCAGATGTCTTTGATGTTGCACAGGAGTCAGCAGATATGCTCGCTAGGTGATGAGATACTGACTTCTAACATGCTAGTGACATTTTGGTGACTGAGGCAAAAAAAGAAAGTAGATTTTTAAAAAGAAAAGAGGTCAATAATTGCAAATAAAGACTTCTATGTATTGTATACATATGTGAGAGTGCCTTATGGTTTTATATACTGTAATGAAGATTATTTTGTAGCATGGTTTCTTTTTATGTCTACTGTTTTGTGGACATACTCACAGGCTGGTTTTCCACTTTACCTTTTTAAATACATGTGTGAAGGTCACACGAGCTTCTGCAGAGTTTCTTTTTTGTGCATGCAAAAAAAGGTGAAAACACACACATAAAGAACCATGTGCAGGTTTGAACACAGATCTGCGCTGCAACTGTACACGTTACATATTTAAAAAACTGTGTCTAGTTTTCTATGAAAGCTGAAGATATTTACAATACCTGAAAAATTAAATCTTTTAAGCTATCAGTTACACTATGGGTTGAGATGGTTATCAATTTTAGATGCCCTTACTTTAGATGCCCTGATACAGAGTGAAATTAGACTCTGCTCTCAGGCAACACAGAATTTGCTCATGTGTACGCAGCATCCCACAACCTTAAGACTGCCTTTCTTCTGGAAGAGACTGGACCCAAAGTCAAGCATCTTGAACTAGCTAAAAAGGGTATTCAAATTTAAACTGAGAACTTTAAAATTCATATTTAGTTTCAAACAGTGGTAGCAAAAATTTTAGTATGCAGTCATTTGGACCCTGGCATTTAGCTGGTCCATTGCACAGGAAAGCTTCAAATGGTGAGATCCCATAGTCATTTTCTGAAGAAGAGGAAGATAACTAAAAATTCTTAGGACTATTACTAGAGGCAATATAATCAAACATGCCTGCTGCACCCAAGCCTCTGCATGTGAGAATGATGTCAAAGCTAAGCCCTTCAAAGGGTAATTAAATGTTTTCAAATGAAAGAGTACAATCACTGTTTATCAGCAAGCTCCCATTCAACACAAAAACCTGTTTCTAATGTGTGATGGGTCACTAAAACACAATTATGTTTCAAATCTCTGTCGGTTTTTTCAGTGCAGCTGGTTCTTTGTGACCAACTATACTTTTTATAATAAATGAAAACAACAGAATTAAAGGTACACAGTACAGATGTTTAGGGATAAAACAACTGGCATCATGGTACAGCAACCAGTTTATTTTCTTTTATCTTTGAAAAAGAGGCTAATATGGGAGCATTGAAATCAGACAGCTACCACTACCTCACTTACCAGTTTGTCTTGCACAGATCTTGAAGTGAGATGCCTTTTCTGATTTGTAGTTTGGCATTTGTTGTTACTTGGCATTTCAGTACTTGCTACTGAGTAGCTGCACTTTTGTGTCACCTTTATTCACACAGGTAATGTATCCGTGGGTTTTAGATCCATCAGTGCCACTTGCTTCCTTTAGGGCTGGATGGGAAGAATATTTGTCTAAATCTGCCACTCTTGTCCAGACTTACCTGGAGTAAGTCAGGCAATGTGACAACCAGAAGAAATAGTGCAGTGGATTTAAAAGCTGTACTTGTAAAGTTCTCCAAAGAAAGGCTGACAATATTGGTTACACATTTCCAACACTGCTTTGTTTTACACTGATTTTATGCACTCAAGTATATGAAAATACCAGTAAAGGAGTAAAAATGCCAAAAAGTGAAACAAAAATGTAGGCCAGCAGATTAAGAAAAGCACTCAGCCGGCACAAATCAGAGAACAACACATACCTCAACTCAAAGTTCAACTCCCCAAAGATCAAACAAACCGTCAGATTTTACCTGGTAAAGTACAAAAGCTTTTTAGGAGAACTATAAAATTGTTACCATATAAACCAGTATGGAAACTTGGGTTTTTTTTCCTTTTTTTTTTTTTCCTTTTAAATTTTTGTGAGTGTATGAATTCTTTGGCTTTTCATTTTCAAAGTGGGTTTCCGGGAAAGTTTTCCTGTCATTGTGGAAGACAGTGTTCCTACTGGAGCCAAATAAAACAAAAATGCTCAGAAGACCACATTTCCCTTCGTTCTGATTTTCTAGCAGCCTGTAAGGATCTTCCAGAAATTCCTCACAACTCAATAGGATCACACCTCTCATTTCCTTATGGTAGTTTTTGAAAGAGCACCAAAATATAAAAAATACAGCATAATGGAATTTTTAATGCTGCAGGATCACACCAGCAAGCAACTCTGATGCAGATTATTCTCAGAGTATTCATCGAGCAGGAGAGGAATTTCTTTTCTTGGAAGGCATACCTACTATTGCTTTGGTTGCAAGGTGTAGAGAAAAGGTATTTGTTTCAAATATGAAGGTTTGTCCCTAACACTTAGGTGTTTTTATAGGCCACAACAGATGTATTGCAAATGAAACAAAACATTCTCTTTAATAAGCCCAGATCTTTGTCATGACATTTCCTGTATTGGAAAGCTAACCAAAAGAATTCAAATATAACCTATTATCAGAAACACTCTTAGGTTAAAAAAAAGTACTGTAATATGGCTAACTTCTTCCCTGATATGAGGTGTCAACAGATATGGCTTCTAATAATCAAGTTAAGAAAGAAAAAGCATTTCCTCTTTCACACAGCACGGTAGATATTGGTGTCAATATGACAAACGAGGTGAAAAGATCATTGCAGAACAACTCAAATGAACTGTAATCAATGACCAGCACACAAATAATCTAATTAGTGTCTGTTTTGTTCCATAATCTTTTAAGTACAATGTAAACTAACTTCTCTCTTCTAGAAGCTGTATTAGCTTTCCAACCTTTAGATTATAATCCTGCTTTATTTTATATATTTTTTTATTCCATTTTATTTATTATCCCAGTTGCATTCTGCTATGGTGATTCAAGTAAATGCTTTTCCACAAGTTGGAAATTACCATCACTAACCGGCGTGTTGATATCTTTTTGTTTCTGTGCAGGTACTCCACATCTGGAAATGTATTCTCCGTGCTTGTGCTGAGAATGAAAAGAGTTAGAAACAGGCTTGACAGCTCTGCCATGTTTTCTTGAGAAGAGTTATGCAAATATATATGGGTGACAATGAAAGAGGTTCAGAAAACCTTAGTTTGCACAGCTGTCTAACTGGAATACAGTTTTAGTATTTAACTTCGGCTTTTTTTTTGAAGTCTTGGCCTGTTTTGAACAGTGTATTCAGACACCTCACTGC
The DNA here is from genome assembly GCF_030936135.1 of Gavia stellata. NCBI lineage: Eukaryota > Metazoa > Chordata > Aves > Gaviiformes > Gaviidae > Gavia > Gavia stellata. Next base: position 14,217,246 of record NC_082604.1, on the reverse strand, counting down.
ATCAACAATGAACTGAAGACTACCAATTTTATAGACTGCTTATATAGGCAAATACATCAATTTATCAACATTTTAATTTTGTTACCAAAAAAAGGAAAAATATGTATTTTGAATTTAGGCAAAATAAAAAAGGTAGTTACCCATCTGATTGTTTAATGTGGTGCCCCGTAGGCCACAATCCATTGATATTAACGTTCTTATTAGACAGCTCTAAAGGACACAGGGTTTTCTTTCCAGGCTCCAGACTAACATATAAAACCTGCCTGTCTTTGGGTAAAACTAACTCAGATTCTAGGATGCATTAGATGAACTCATGTTTTCTGAAAATTAAAATAATAATAATGAAAACTATTTTTAAAGATATCAAATTGATGTATAATCTTGTCCATGCTGATATAATGGATTTTCTTAAAATAGCAAGACTGTAATAAAAGAGGCTTAGTAGAACGGAGAAGAAAAAAGATCCTGGAAGAAGAAAGATATCCAGCAATTTTGAAAACTACTAAACAGTTTGGTTTGCAAACCAGTTCTGCTCCTGCTGAAATAAACAGGGTTTTGCCATTGGCTTCACTGAAAACAGGATTCTACTGCATATTTGTGGGCAAGACTGTGAGATTCCTGTGAATTATAGAGAAAGAAAAACTATTTCGAAGACACCATTAAATTTCTTCCATGAAATCAAATGCTTCATTATGAGACACATACATGTATATATATCTCTAATATATAGATAAGATTGATTCGCATGACAATATGAAGGCATAAACACACATTCTTGAATGGACAGAGACAGAAAGAAACCATTTAGGCTATATTGTCTCTTGAGACTGATTCTATCCTGGATTGGTTTTTGGCAGAGCTACTGACACTGATTACTTCTGACTCAAAAGTTGTGACCTCCACTGTGTCCATTTTTCTGCTGGTCATACTGAATTACAATTGCTACAACAGTGGTATGGAAGCTTATCATTTATATATATAGCAAAGTTTTCTAAAGTAGTAGAATTTTTATGTTTATGGTACATATTTCCAAGTATTATTTTGCTTGCTAGCTTCAGGCTGCACAGTACTTGCCTTTTCACAGCAATGTTCATGCTAACTTCAAAAGCTGACTGCTCATGCAAGTAAAGCAAAGAGGTTTTGGCCTGTGTTGTCAAATGATACGACTGCTTTTATGATTAACACAGACTTTTAGCCCTGTTGACTGTCAGAAATGCAAATACTTCCCCTTGTACTGCCACATAACCATCTCCTCTGTGTATTACAATGCAGCCCAAAACCAAGCCAAATAAAACTGATCATAGTTCAATGGAAAAATCAATGTGATCTGGAAAAGAAATTCCATGTTGAAATTTAAACCATTTTTTGACAGGAACATTGAAAATTTTTGTAATTCAGTAGTAGTTCAAAAAGAACTCCTCCTTCCACATACTTAGGAACACATGAAAATGCTGGAATAAAATAACATATTTGCTTTTGAGAAACATCTAACATGTTACCTGAATGTGTTTTGGGATGGACTAATGCTGATACATCTGTGGGACAACAGGGACGATAGATGCCTTTCATGTCTATCAGACGTCATAAACTTATATAATAAGAGTAAAGGAAGAAATTGGAGTCTTATAAATCTCTACGTCCAGTAAACAAAAGCTTTGTGGCACCCCCAAAATTCTTCCCTCAGTCAAACACATGGCTAGGGAACATCTGACATGCCAGTTGATAGAATCAAGCTGCTCTGAGATTAGAGAGGAAATGAGTATTTTACAGCTAGTGCCCATGTTATCACATACTCAGCCAAGTGTATTTTGTGAAACTGGAATGTACGAATAAAAAATAGTGTTTGCAAACTATAGCAATTTCTGAGAACCTCAAGAACATGCTGTCAAGACAGCATGTATTGTGAAATCTGACCATATTAATTAAAGATCCAAAGCAGAAAATTACATGCTTACAAATACTGGAAACCTTTTCCTCCTTTAAACAGCTAAATCAATTTTCAATTTATGTTTGCTTTTTTTTTTAACATACAGTTTCTGAGCATGCAATATTGAATTATGCTAGAATAAAAAAAATGTGTCTGATTGATTGAAAAGAATTTAGTGGTCTCCCTTTACCTTAAAGTGTAATTTTCTACTTAACTGACATTCTTAAGATAAATTTTAATCTCTCAACTTTTTACTTGTCATTGACAAGGAGAAGCAAGGAAAGAACAATAAATCCCTGTTTATAGAAGTAGGATAAAATGAAACCACTCAAGCATTTACCTTGCATTACCAAATGTGAACTTTAGTTCCTTGGGACTAATTTGCTGGATCTCTCCCCCTTACTTATCATGCATTTGTCTAATAATTCATTTTTAGGCCAGCTTTGTCAAATGCTTCTTACATGAAAGATATTAAAAAAAAACTTGTCTAGACTGTACAAGGAGCAATAAGAGATTTTTTTTCTGTATCTGTTATAGTGTTAAAGAGAGTGAATATGTTTCAGAGATACTTGGATGGGTATTTACAAAGACAAATCTGCTCTGTAGCTTCTAAATGCATGTTTGCCTAGTGCAGAGGGCAGACAGAGAGAGCCTATATGCATCCCCCCATTCATTAGGTTGTGAATAAGTGTGAGGATATGTATACTCATTGTTTTCATTACCAAAATACCTTAGTCTTTACAGTTCTCACCTGTCAAACAGAACAGCACTAGTTACCCTCATCTTGCAGGTAAGGAAATGGGGCCTGAGATTACATGTGATTTACTCAAGGTCGGAGAGAAAATCTGCATTAAGATTTGAACTCAAGTGTTTTGTTCTCTAAAATCCAACTGATTCAACCATCAGACTATCCTTTATCTATGCAGGATGTAATGTTGAGAACATCCCTATGGTGCTTTCTGAATTAGAGTGTTAGTCTTCAATCTCTTGCATACCCATACCCTGCAGGAAAATAAATGACTTCAAGGCAAGTTGTTCGATGAAGATGAAATGTTCAAAGGTACAGCCAGACACAATGAATGTTATGCTTTACATATAATAAAAAAAAAAAAAAAAAAAAAAAGAAATAGACTCTCCATACTCAACAACTCTTGGTTAGAGCTGAATCAGGACCTTGAGGAAGATGGAGAAGGTTTTTTACAGTGTATTTAGCTATACCTCTGTCTTCAATTCCTTCTCAGTTCCCTCAGGCTTCCTTGCAGTCCTAGCAAAAAGGAGAATTTTCACTTCTCAGTACTTTACTGGCCAGCCAACCCCTGGACAGCCTTTGTATAAATCTGCCCAAATCCCACAGAGATGTTTTGCTTTCCTGGACCTTGTGGCCAGATTCTTATTTTTACTGATATTTTCCATCTCCAGGTATCATGGAAAAGAAGTAAGGCTGGAGAAGGTACTGACTTTGTCTTTGTGGAAAACCCTAGATATGCCTATAATGCCTCTGGCCTAAACTTCAGAGCTTTGTTGTAGGAATGGTAATCTTGTCTTTCCCTCCCTTGAGGGAACATTAGGCAGATTCCTTCCAGCCCAGTACAGCTGCCAGTTCGGGGAGCAAGACGTTATGGCAGACTGTCCTCCAGTGGAGAGGACTAGAACTGACAGCCCTGTATTCTGTATGGTAACTTCTCTTCTGATGAGTTTACAAACCCCAAGCTTTCGCAGCAGAAAATTGTGCATTTTATTCCATACCTCATTCTATTCCTCTGCAGACTGCCAAACTGCAAGGGCCTGCAGCATACTGATCACTAACAGAGTTGCAGGGACCATTTAATTAAATGGTGTCCATTAGGGCAGCTTTCAGGAGCCTGAAACTTCCCAGTTAGATTTTCATTACACAGAAACGTGGAAGATGTCAATGAAGTGACATCTTTATTATCTGTTAATGTAGAATGAATAATTTTAATGGAAAATATAGCTAAATTTTTTTAAAAGTATATGTTCAAGTCTTACCTTGTTAACTGTAAAAAAGAAAAAACAAAAAAACCCCTACACTACGTTTCAGTCTAATTCCAAGAACCTTCTCAGTCCATTTGATTTTCTCAGAAATAGAGGTAATCATCTAGATTTTAACTCTGTAATAAGTGTTGCATTACAGGAGCAACTGAGACCTACTCTTTCATTTTAGACATCCTCTTTTCATGTTAATAATCATTTCGGATAATCTCTCATTCCATTAGAAAGAGGCTGTCTATTATTTAATTTTTACTCTACCATATGACAGAAAAACAGGGGCCCTTGCCAAACTAATTACTGTTTCTTATCTTGAGTCCCAGCAAGTTAATAATGCATGTAAGGGCCTCAATCTGGCTTCTAACAAACACAGAATTCACAAAGTCATTGTTACAGAGAAGAAAAGGGAACTATGAGACAGGTGCTCTATAAAGTATGTCAAACGTCTGTATAAAGCAGAAATCACTCTAATATGCTATGTTCAAGAACACTGCCTTTAACTGTTAAGCCAATTCCAAAAATGAAAAGGTCATCAATTAAAAATATTGCATGTATTTTATCATCTTTCCTTAATAAAGAAGTGGGAGAGAACTTCTTCAGGAATTGTAGTAAAACCATCACTCAATCTATTACAAAAAACTATTGATGCAGTTACATGTCATTAATGGCAATTAGCGAGAGGTTAAATGCTGCATGGTACAGTGATACTGTGCATTAACAGGAAACTGCTCATGAGAAAAGAAAACTCGTATGAAATCAGGTTTGTAATAAAAGTATTTCAGAATAACAAGTCACTCCTTGAGTAGTTAGACACCTTGAAAACAAGAGGTTCATTTTTGCTGATTTTTTTTTTACTAGTCTTATTTTATATTTGTATGTACAAACTTGCAGAACTGCGCATTGAACGGAAGCAGAATTGCAAGAATGAGGCTCTGCAGCTATCTGGAAGAGAGAAGGGCAATTCCTTCTAAGAGAAGTGGATGGGTGATCAGATTAAGACTCTGAAATACTGGATTTGGTTCTGACTCATGAAAGTCTTCATCTACTTGCCCTCAAGCAGATGTCTTTTATCTCAATCCTGTGCTTATAAAGGAGGATAGGTAGCAAAAGCAATGGAAAAAAATAATTACTATAAGATGCTGAGGACTGTGTACATACCTAGATAGATATTACAAGCAGAAAATGGCTATAAATGTACTTCAGAGGATCGTTCATTCTAATCAACTCTGCTGTGAGAACTGTAGCCCTTGAGAAAGGGGAGGGCTGCACAGTTCAGTTTACTAATGCAGTAATACCCTGCAGCCTGTCTGCCAGGGCATTGCAATGCAGAGCAGACTGACTGGCAAGATTTAGTCAATCATTGCATAAGGACACAAGAACAGTTCTTCTGGGTCAGATAAAGGATACCTCTAGTCTAATAGTTTGGTCCCAATGTTGGCCAAGGAGCGGATATTTGGAAAGCAAACAACGAGCAGTAGTTTTTCACAGAATGCCCTTCCAGCAATGTGGATTGAAGTTTTCCAAACTGAATGATGAATGTGTATAACAAAGCTGAATGATGAACAAATTGCATGTGTTTCATACCTAACAAATCATTGCCTGAGGCAGGCAGTTGTCACTGTTCCTCGCTAAAAATGAGTGCAGGACTGTTAGCACAAGACGAGTTTAAAATGGGCCTAACATTAGCCTAGGATGTTACCCTAACACCTGGGAACCTTACCATACATAACACAAACTTTTGCAAAGGCGTCACAGAAGTAACTCAGCTCCAATGTAACTGGACATGGGCATTAATCTCTATGCATCATGTCCTAGCTTGTAAAATAGGGATAATACTCATACTGTACCTAACTGATATGAAGTGCCCCAAAGTCAGAAATTACAGAATAATGAGGAAAATTGCCTTTTTAATTTTGGCAGTATAAAAATATAAGTAAAAATTTCTTTAAGAATGTTACAACATTCAAGTGAGGAATTGTGTCATGGACCTGTCTGCCTCACCTACATTCCATCTGCTAATCTGCCTCCCCTTGTAGTTTGGAACAGCTTGTGCCAGAAGACATCAAAAAGAAAGAAACAAACAAACAAAACCCCCACCGGCATCAGGTGAAAGAGGATTTTCTACTTTAGACTCCTTGTACAGAATTTCTCCATCAATGTGTCTGTCTGTGTTCCAAGAACAGCTGTATTACATTTTATAGCAATCTTAAAGACCGCAAAGTTAGAAAGGTCCCCCACGCACCCCCCAAACAATTGTGGTACATAAAGAGCACATGAGGCACAAACATTTTATTGGATGGCTAATAATGCACTGAAGGTTCTGTCATTCATGTAATTTGGTCATCAAAACTGAAAGGTCACCAGATATTTGCTGGTTTCACATATAACCTGCACCAACTGCACATAAATGTATATACTTTTTACATGTATGTACGAAGTGAGTAAATTTATGGGCTACATCCTGTATTTTCAAGGTAGTCTGAATAAAACTTTCTGATATAGCTTATTTGAGTGATGTGAGGGGATCCTGAGCTGAAATAAAGAAAACTTAACCAGATTTCTGCAAATTACTTAGCATTGCTGTTTGTGTGTTGGAAATTTATGGCAGAATGCTGGAGCTTTTCTGAGTTGCTAAACCAGTCAGCGTCATCTGGAGAAGTGGTTCCCAACTGTTCTGTCACCTAAGAAAAAGAGGCTCTTTTCTGTTTGACACTTGTTAACTTCTCCCCTCTCCCTTCTGGGCAAGCAAGGTTGCTATTGTCTTCCTGACCCCTACTTACACTGCAGCAGAAGCTATTGCAATGGCTTCAGAAAAAAACCATCATCACCCACACAGAGTGCACAGTGGCAGTTAAATCCTTTGTATGATCAGTGAGACCCTCTCATTGCTGATAGTTGAACAAAAACCCACCAAAGAACATTCAACCCATGCCAGATCAGTCCTCAAAGGAAGGTGAAGTTGAGAGGTTTCTCAGCAACTACTTTGTCTTTTCTCTTAGTTGTTTTTTTCATCAGAGCTGGGAATTTAGTTGAAGATCTTTTAAAAAAACACCACCCTTCTTATTCTGAGCTTAAAATATATGAACCAATTTAACAACTTTATATACTGATGTATATAGGGGACCTACCTAGTTTGTTACTTGCACACACATTGTGCCATGCCTGCTCCAAGACATTAGGAAGATATTTTCCAGGCTTTTGAAATTTTCCAAGAGTTCTGCTGAGAATTCCTCTCATTCTCTATTGGTTTACAAATGCAGTAGTGGTGCTACTATTAATGTCCAGCAGTGATCCATAATATTTAGTTGTTTTGAAAAAACACATATTACCCTTACAACAAATTATATAGGAATTTAACTGTGACTTAAAATGGGTTTGTAGTTTTTCACCATTTCTGTTCACAAACTCTGAATTTGAAGTCATTCACTTATTTATTACAACATATTTTTCAAGTTTCAAAATTTGCCCTATTTTCTTCAGATTTGACAATACCAAGCGCTACCATCTTTTCACCAATTGCTGAGACCCTCTGCCATTCATATACTGCCAAACATAAGAAAGGTAAATAAACATGGAAGATGGAAATGAAAAGGAAACAGGTGGGCTCATCTGCAATTATACCTCTGAAAAGACTGAGAGCCTCATAGAGATTTATAAACCTTCTGGAGATCAGACATTTGGTGATCTCATAAAATGATCCCTGAAAATGTTTTAAATGAATAATTTAAAACAATAATTTTATGTGGAATATAGGAAACTTCTCAATTAAACAGTGACCCAACAAGGAGAAAACAATTAGGTTCCCAAAGGTTTTTGCAAGTGTACATAACTTGCGTAAGCAAACATACGATTCCAGCCAAGCGAAAAAGCAATTTTTAAATAAATGCGATGGGATGACTTCACTAACAAGAATAAGCTGAGGGTGGCTGATCTGGTCTGTCATTAGGATGTGTCAGTTATCTTAGTTTTCCTGTGTAAGAAGGGACATAACTTTTCTTGGTCTGGTAACAGTTACTCCATCAAATCTATGAGGCTCTTCACTTTTTGGACTAAATAAAACTGAACAAGCATTCTATTATCCTCCTCCTCTGCTTCCCCCATTAACAGTCTTTTGGGGATCTTGTTTTTGTTCCTGTATGTATTAAAGTAGCATTTATGTATGAGTAGTATGTCAGAGGCAAAAGGAAAACTAGAGAAAGTGTGGGCCTGCTGTTGAAAGAGGCAGGTGCCATGGTGACAGATGATGCAGAGAAGGCAGTTACTGAATGCCTTCTTTGCTTCAGTCTTTACTGCTCTGGCCAGCCCTCAGGAGTCCCAGACTTTGGAGGTTACAGAGAAAGTCTGGAAGAAGGAAGACTTTCCCTTGGTTGAGGAGGATCAAGTTAGAAATCAATTAAGTAAACTGGACACTCACAAGTCCATGGGTCCTGATGGGATGCGCCCGTGAGTGCTGAGGGAGCTGGCAGAAGTCATTGCTGGGCCACTCTCCACCATCTTTGAAAGGTCCTGGAGAACAGGCGAAGTGCCTGAGGACTGGAGGAAAGCCAATGCCACTTCAGTCTTCAAAAAGGGCAAGAAGGAAGACCCAGGAAACTACAGGCCAGTCAGCCTCACCTCCATCCCTGGAATGACGATGGAACAGCTTGTTCTGGGCATCTTCTCAAAGCATCTGGAGGAAAAGAAAGGTTATCAGAAGTAGTCAACATGGATTCACCAAGGGGAAGTCACGTCTGACCAATCTGATAGCCTTCTATGATGGCATGACTGGATGGATAGATGAAGGGAGGGCAGTGGATGTTGTCTACCTTGGCTTCAGCAAGGCTTTCGACACCATCTCCCACATCATCCTCATAGGCAAGCTTAGGAAGTGTGGGTTAGATGAACGGGCAGTGGGGTGGATTGAAAACTGGCTGATAGATAGCGCTCAGAGGGTTGTGATTAGTGGCACAGAGTTTAGTTGGAGGTCTGTGACAAGTGGTTTTCCCCACAGGTCAGTACTGGGTCCAGTCCTGTTCAATATATTCATCAATGACCTGGATGAAGGGATAGAGTGTGCCCTCAGCAAGTTTACTGATGACACAGAACTGGGAGGAGTGGCGGACACACCGGAAGGCTGCGCTGCCATTCAGCGTGACCTGGACAGGCTGGAGAGCTGGGCAGAGAGGAACCTTAGGAAATTCAACAAAGGCAAGTGTAGGGTACTGCACCTGGGGCGGAATAACCCCATGCGACAGTACAGGTTGGGGGCTGACCTGCTGGCGAGCAGCTCTGTGGAAAGGGACCTGGGAGTCCTGGGGGACAACAGGATGACCATGAGCCAGCAATGTGCCCCTGAGGCCAAGAAGGCCAATGGCATCCTGTGGCTAGCAGGTCAAGGGAGGTTATCCTCCCCCTCTACTCTGCCCTGGTGAGGCCGCATCTGGAGTACCGTGTCCAGTTCTGGGCTCCCCGGTTCAAGAAGGACAGGGAGCTGCTGGAGAGGGTACAGCAAAGGGCTACAAAGATGATTAGGGGACTGGACCATCTTTCTTATGAGGAAAGGCTGAGGGACTTCGGTCTTTTTAGTCTGCAGAAGAGAAGACTGAGGGGGGAATTTTATTAATGCTTATAAATACTGAAGGGGTGGGTGCCAGGAGGATGGGGCCAGTCTTTTTTCAGTGGTGCCCAGTGACAGGATGAGAGGTAATGGGCACAAACTTGGTCATAGGAAGTTCCATCTAAACATGAGGAGGAACGTCTTTGCTTTGAGGGTGGTAGAGTACTGGAACAAGCTGCCCAGAGAGGTTGTGGAGTCTCCTTCTCTGGAGATATTCAAAACTCCCCTGGACACATTCCTGTGCAACCTGCTCTAGGGGAACCTGCTCTGAGGGTGGGGGGGTTGGACTAGATGATCTCCAGAGGTCCCTTCCAACTCCTATCAGTCTGTGATTCTGTGTGAGTGTGTGTATTAAAGAAACAGAAGTAGTGAGCATGTCCCTACAAAGATATAAGTGCTTATCTATTATATGCTCAACTACTTGGTGAAAATGAAACCAGAGTTAATGGAATTAAAAATCCAGGGAATATCTCCAGTTTATCTCCCCACTTTCAACAAAGTTTAAGGCACTGATTTTCTACTACTTGCTCAGCTGTTATGGCTTTCTTTCTAAAAGGTCCTGTTTTCTCAGCAGGACTTCAAACAGCCTACACAGAGATGACTTCAGCTTGGAAAGTGTTGGCCATGCAATAAAGACAGAAAAGAATTAAATCATGTAATTTGTATAAACTCAGTTTAAAATATCAAGCTCTTACTATATGAAAATTCATATAGCAAGGGCTGATATCCACAAGTTAGTTGTGGCTAGCAGACTGATTCACAAAAGTCTGAGTCAATTTGCTAAGAAACCAAAAAGAAAATTAAAGGCCATGTCTTTGAAAACTACCAGCTGAAGCAGTGGAACTGACACAATTCCAGGAAATTTCATCAACTGGCTTCTAAACAGGGTGGGATGTAGGAGATGCTCAAAATGGAATTGTTCCAAGGACAGAGGCCAGAAAACATCCAAGCGGATGCATTAAGCTTGAAACATTTTTCAAGCTAAAGAAAAAATATTTTGAGAAGCAATTTTTCTAGGAAAAATGAATAGAAAATATTGTCACACAAGCCATCAGTAAGTGGTAACAGGGAGACCACTTGTTTACCCAGTGATAACATTTGTAGCAACACATTTCTATGCTTTTCCCAGCATTAGCCAAAGTTTTGACCTAAAAGTAATTGAAAAACCTTGAGAGACTTTGGAAGGAGAAAAAAAAAGGGAAAAAAAAAAAAACAGAACCCAAACCTCAGCACCAGCAAGTACAAAGAGAGAGAGAGAGAGAACTACTCTGGTGTGAAACAATGACTTATATCTAATTCTTCTGAAACTGTTTTTTCATTCAGCCATGGAAAGAACTTTTCAGGCTAAAAAATACAAATTGACTCAGTCTGGAAGAAATAGCATTTAAAATAGAGAAAAGGTTACAGGTTTTCACAAGTCAATTTCTAAAACTTATTCTGAGAGACAGAATTAATACACATGCATTGTTCTTGCATTGTTCCTTCCCATTAAGTTATGGGTAGAGAGGACTGGATTTTTTTAAAAAACAACTTGAAAGAAACTCCAAGATTAGTAGTACGCAGTGCTTTTGAAAGTCTGCATTCAGGAGGCTTCTGGGATAAGAATTTCACAGACATTTATAAAACAATGCGAGAAGTAGAATTGGGAATCAAGAAAACACCATAAAATAATCATTATTTGTTTCCCCTCCAATGCCTTAATTCTGTAAACATAATTCTAGCTTAATTGCTTCAAGCTTAGTGTTCCAGATGCAAGCTGGTTTCCATTTCAGGCTGTTCTCAGATGATCAGTAATACTTCCATTCAACTAAACAAGCACGATGTCAAATGCTATACAGTCTTCTGTTCCTAAGTACAGACTGGAACAACATGAATCTGTTATGACATGATGAAAGCAAACCCCTCCATTTTTGTGTGAAGCCAATAAAATCAACTCATTTCTTTATTTTGGCTGCCATTTTAAAAAAGGATATAAGTGAAAACAGGAAAGTCTTTTTCCAGCAAATTGATTTGTGGTGATAGTTTTAAAATTTCCTCTGCAATTGTATGTCTATTTTGGCTTTATTTATCTGTTAAGGTATTTTGGAAGACGGACCAATGAAGTTCATCTAATTGAAGTCTAAATACCCATTTCCCAAAATACTTGGTTAGGTGGGGGGGGGCGTGGGGGGGGGCAGGGAACGAGGGGGATGACACAGCATAGGGAACTTAAAAGAAATCCAATTATCATAATCTATTTTCATGGTAATTTGGTTAACTTCTTAGAGAGAGAGAGAGACAAGTCTGAAAAGGTATATAAAAATGGAGAGAGAAAGTCTGGAAGGTGAAATTCCATCTAGAAAAAGGTACACGTTTTTAACTGGAAGGTTTAATAATATTTAGAATATTTTATCAAAAGGAATAGATTTTTCACAACTTGAAATTTTTAATTCTTAATTTCTAGGTAGATGCTGTAACATTGATACCGAAAGTACTTAGCCTGTAATATACTGAAAGACAGACTCAATGATTGCGGTAGACTCTAAGGGCTTAAAAGCGATGAATCTGTTAGAAGAAATTACTTTGGGATTAGCTCAGGGAGGAAATTTTTAGTGCAAAAGAGTGGAAAATATACCTACTTCGTCTTGGATCAGCTGGAGGTGTTAAATATTACTTGTTTCTCTAGACAATATTTTAAACAAATACTTTGGTAGCTAAAGCAGTATTTGAGACCATTATTTTTTTCCCTGTTGTATCAACAGGCAAGGTTCCTAGTCTCTTTTTCTTTCCAATATTTCTTCCATCCTCTCATTTGGTACAGATCTCCTTTCTTGCCCCCTTCACTCGTGCTTCCCAGGAGCAAAACTGCCAAGTAGTTCACTAAATCATTGCAAAATACTCTGTGATCTAAAGGTTTTTATTTCTATAGTGTTGAATCGTGGAGCAAGCCTTCCATGCAGCATTTATTTGCAGCAAGAAAAATGCTATAAAGTTGCACAGCTATCCTTGCTCTGAGGTCATTCAAAGCACAGTGGAATTAAAATTATACTCTGCCACACAACCCTTCTGTAACCGAGGTATGGAAAAAGGGAGAGGAAATTGAAAAGATGGAAATGCATGGGGTATTTAGGGCTGAGGTTATCACCTCAATTACACAGAAGAGTAAAACAAAATGAACGCAGGTAGATAAGGTCAAAATGTAGTTTGATATTTCTGAGTAGCTTAAAGGACAAAGAAATAGGATTTATTTGAAGATTTCTCCTTACAATTCTCTATAAACTATTCTCTCCCAAATAACCAGACAATATAGGTTTAGGTACTGGAAATGGGGGGACATACATGCATGCACTTCAGGGTGCTATAGCTTTGCTGCGACCAGCAGTGCCCCTACACAGCCTCCAGGGCAAATTTTTATCACCATTTCTAACTTTCACATTAATTTTCTCTTTAAAACCTAAATTATTCCTACTGACACATATATACAAAACCTACATATTAATTTTATAAAGCTATTTTGAATGCATTTTTACATGCACTTTTCCCCTACGCAAAAGGTAAAAACTCTTAGGGAGTCAAGGAAGATTGGAAAAGGGTCAGAAAAGATTGGAAAAGATTCTGCTTCCACTCCCTTTTGTATGTACTCTGGGGAAAAAAGGAGGCCTATTCTGGTCTCCCTACTGTGTCACTTGAATGATCACAATGTTCTTTCATGGGTACTACCTACCTACGCCCTAGTCCATATGCAATGGACTAGAGAACCAGTAAAACGGAGTAACAGAAGCTCTTTCCCTCTCAGACCAGTCAGGGCACTTCCCCCCAGTCTGCCCTCTCTTTCTTAAAGTAAATAAAGCCTTGATTGTCTTTCTGCTTTTCCCTTTGCAGAAACATGTGTCCTTTCACTCAGAAAAGGAAAAGAGATGTTATCTTCTGAGCCTGTCATACAACCGGCCAGCCTGTCTAACTTACAAGGTCAGAAGATTCAAAAAAGTGAGGATTCCTCCTCTTTTCCAATGAAGTGTAGTGATAAGTGCTTATTTGATTAAAACAGCTGATAAGAATGCCTATTGTAATTTTTTTTCTCTCTTCATGCCTTCCTTTGGCTCCAAGAGATAAGAATGGACAAGTTTTAGTCTGGCATTGATCCAAGCTTTGAAAGGACTTGCTGATTATGGATAATGTTCTTATTCATAGGAGCAGTCCCTCTGAAGCAAACACTGATATTGCCTGACTGTGAACAGGATTTAATCCTATATTTTAAGTGAATTTCTGTATCACATAGAAGTGTATTTATATATTCCAATCTCTCATCCCACTGGGAGTTTTACCATTGACTTCTGCTAAAGAAGAATCTACACCACATGAAGTCCTCAAGTTAGATCACAGTTAACTATCTTTCTCTTAATTATATGCTTCCATAAAGAAAACATAAACAGTCACAATAATGGACAAGAAAATGAAGGAGTTTCAAATGTCACATTAAATATATTTGTATTTACAGACTAAGTAAAAATGTATACACTAAGTACAAATGTACCTAAGATCTCCCTCTAAACTGTCTCCTTTCCAACAAAAAGTCCCAGCCCACTTAGCCATTTCATATATGCAAGACATTTCATCATCTATGTTCCCTTTATTTAAAGCTTTTAAATTCCATTACATATATGCTTTTTTCCCAGTATATAAATCAGAATCTAGAATTAACAATGGGAGTATAGCCTCTTACACATGTATCTTCACTTAACAGAGGAGATAGGAGACTTAATATGAATCAACATATTAGCTTTAGATATAGAAACACTATTAAAAACAGGCTGATTTTATAGAAAATAAAATTATTGATTTGAAGCAATTTTAAATCTTTTGAAATTAAAAAAAAAAATCAAATGCAATGAACGAAAAAAGTCCTTTTGGAAGAGTCCATCACAAACATGTTGCTTAAAATGTGTTGAAAATAGCTCTGGGATGATTTTAGAATGATACCATATTTTTATTTTCTTCATAATATGTAGTTCAGCGAAAGGCAATGCAAATTCACTAAATATTGTGCAATAGCTGGATATGTATTTTGTTTTTGGATCAAAAAATTTTGGTCAATGTAAAATATTTCTTAGTGCTTTACGACAATACCCAGTTTCAGTGCTGTAAATGTATCCTGCAGCTGAAATATTACTGGATATTCATTTGACACATTTGATTTAAAAAAAAAAAAAATCTAAAAAAATTATATCTTGCTGGTATAACACCAACGATGTGTGACTGTGTGACTGCATATACAAGTACTTCTAATACTCTTTAGGCATTAAAATATAAACAAGTTCTTCCTTGAGTAATTGTGACAGAGGCACTCAACCCCTTAACCAAACTAGCAGTAGTTTGGTACAAGCTCCAAAGGAGGTAAAGGCCTAAGCTGTAAACGGGCCAAAAACTCCTCTAGTTTCAATCTGTTCTCTGAAAATACACAAAGGAGCAGAGTAACACAGTGAGCACTGATGCATATGAGCTTGGAACACAATCATGCGATTAACCCATGAATAGCGGGTGGCTGTTCCAAGACTCATTTATCAAGGAACAAAGCAAGCTGTGGGTACAAGGAGTCTCATGCATACCTTTTCCATCGCATGTAATTTGACTACAAGCCAACCACTCTATTCCATAAATATGATAGCCTAAGTGAGTCTTCTTTGAGCTCTCCCTGCTAAGCAATTGGCTACATGGCAATGATCTCCCCTTCAGCTGGGACACCTCTCAAGGTTGCTCCTTGAGGCAGAGAGACCTTTTACCAATGGCAAAACTTTGACAAGCAACTGATATCACACATAACCTTGTAGTATGGTACCTTTGATTTATGCCTTGGTAACTTTATTTCATCTTGGGAACTTTATTTCATCTTGGTAACTTTGAATTGTGTCTTGGTAGTTTTGAATCACTGTTCAAATGCATGTGCCATACAGTAATATAGTGAACCTTGCCATCAAACTTTGTTAAGTCGCACTTTTACAACATCATATTAAAACCAGTTTTGCTAATACCTTTGACAGTGGTTCTTTACACCATCTAAATCACCCATTCATGACAGTAATAAAAACATATGTATACTAGCTGATATCTTTTCTTTTTATCTTTAAAACAATTATTTTCAATTTTATGTTTCCAGTACATCTATTTCTATAACTATTCAACAATAAATCGGAGTGAAGAAATGTAGTCAACAGTTCTTTAAATGAGAAATGCAAGTTCAGCAGCAACAAAATATTTCACAAATCTAAATCCAATGTACCTAAAAATTCTGAAAATATGTACTTGATGACTTTCAACAGTTTTTAAATGAAAAGTTATCTTCATGAAAACGTTTTGTTAAAACTTTTTTTCCTATTTAATTTCCTAGTTTTTTAAAATGTCAGTGTGACATGGAACATTTTAAAATAGAGATCCTTTTTTTCTGCCTTTTCAACTTTCAAAAGAACAGTCCTTAGCTCTTCTTCATACCATTAATTCTAATGTTTATTCTTCCTGTGATCAAAATAAACAATTATTTCCTTTTAGCACTGAAAAATTTCAAGGAGGTGTAAAAACAGTAAAAAACAAAGGCTAAGCAATATGCAAACACCCTGAAGAATGGAAAATTGTAGACTAGGTTTCAGGCCTTCTGAAGAGAAAATGGCTCAGCTGTATCACTCACCTATGGAGTTTATTACAGGTGCTAAGTCAACCTTATCCATATGAAACTGTGTTTCAGATAGCAACTTCTTATAAGGTTGCATTATATATACAAAATTAAAATTAATTTTAAAATCTATCATCAAGGTGACTTGATTTTGCAAAGATTGTCTTCACACTCAAATGTTTGCAATGTACTGTATTTTGATATCACAACATTTTAGTCTTGAGTGCTGAAGAGAATCTCAATTTGTAATGAACTATAATTAGCTTAGTGACATTTCAGACAAAATTCAGCTAGGCAACTGTCTTCATGTGTTTTATTTTGGAGATTAAAAGGAACTAAAATGCAGCAAAAAAAG
Organism: Gavia stellata; assembly: GCF_030936135.1. Classification (NCBI taxonomy): domain Eukaryota; kingdom Metazoa; phylum Chordata; class Aves; order Gaviiformes; family Gaviidae; genus Gavia; species Gavia stellata. The sequence continues at coordinate 14,200,718 of NC_082604.1, read as the reverse complement.
TTTGAATTGTATAAATCTGAGCCTTAATGTAGTCTTTACACACTTAAAAAGAGGAAATGACTTTTCAAGGGGTAGCTGAGAATTTTTTCCATGAATACACTATTAATCATATGCAAAAATCTCCAGGCTTTTGTGAAGCTTGAATATATGAAAGGACTAAAAATGCTGAATTATTCACAGTTGAAAAGAGTTCATTGGTTCAGTTTTCTCAAAATGATGGTGCTTTTGATGAATAAGATTCAACTGCTGAGAATTTGACAAAATCATTGTTGATTCCTGACCACCTAAGAAAATAATTTCTTCATCCACCAATAGATAATTCAATCACAAACTACAGTGAAATTGCTTATGCAAAGCAGAAGCTGATGACAATTACGTTCGTTATAACTAGATATGATTTGAAGTCTTTTATTCAGTGTATTTGGTAATAAGAGTTTCAACCCTTTTCTCTGTTCACCAATTATAAAAAATTTTCCCATAAAAGTGAGATCCCATAATAAGCAGAGTTAACTCTTTTCAGTAGTTTTTAAAGTTACCTTTCATAGTTCTTAAAAGTCACCTAAGGATTTGGAGAGATCAGTCTGAAAATTACTTGAGTCTTTTTTTCAGTATGCCTGTGATTGTAGTTAGTCCTGCTCAGTCTGAGGCAAAGCCAGGACAGCAACAGCTCAAATGACCATCCATCTCTACATGATCTCCTAGAAATCAGAAATGGCTGAAGTTCAAAATTCTCATAATGAGAACAAAACGGTGCAGCCCCACTGGATGAAAAGAGTATTTTGGGTGATGATAGGTGAAACACCCTAAAGCTGAGTAAGATTGTCAATATAAAATGTACTTGGCGTGACATCAAATCCTTTGCTAGAAGGTAGAAATGAACCAAAATGAAGCTGATGACATTTCAGTCAGATGAGATAGGAATAGCATAGCAGCTTAAAAGTTGAAAGATAACTCAAGCAGAAGAGTCAGTAGCCTGATATAACACAGTATTTCAAATACAGATTATTTTCAAAGCTAAATCAGGCTTTAAAGATACAAAAGTAACTGCAAGCCTTCCTTATCCTAATCTTCCAGAGAAAACAATCCCTGCTCATTCTCTGAAGATATGAATGCGGGACTTTGCATTTCCCTTTATTGAAATTCATGAAATTCAAGACACACTTATAATGATCTGGCAGGTTAGGGACGGAAGTCTCAGCATACATTACTTTTGGAGGAACTCAACTCAATAGGCATTTTACTAAGCAGTTCAGTAGCTACTCTCCTATCTGCACCACATCCAGATGTATGATCTTCTCTCTCTCTTGCCAGGAAGTCTACCATGAAAAAAATCTTGGAAGCAGCCCTGACTTTCCCTACAAATCTGCTCTACCCATTGTTCAGTCACATCTACTTCCCTTTGAAGAAAGCTTCAGTGATACTCCATAAGCAACCCAACTAGTCAGAAATGAGCTGGATGCAAATGCTTTTTCATCATCATCACCAGGACTTACAGTTTCAACTAAAAACAGTGATTATCTGGTGGACATATGTATATACACACGCGCACACACACTGGTCAAATCAGCTCTGCACTAGTTGCCAAGTAGCTGATTAGGTTGGAATTCATAAAGGCATTTAAACACCTATTGCCCACTAAAATCACTTTGAAGGGGTGATCTTCAAATGAATATTTACAACTTCCACAGCAGATGTCCAAAACTGGATGTATAAAAAGCAGCTCCTACAAACAATGTGACCACACGTTTTTGCTATTCTCAGTTTTACTGCTCTTCTTTCTTCCAAGAGGATATATACTTATTCACACAACTGCTGCAAGAAAGTGGTATGTAACTTAAAACATAATTGAGCACTAAGAATATTTTTCCCTGCTACTGACCTTGTAGTAAACTCCACCCATAATTGACTGGGCATGCCTCTCTACTTGTAAACTGTAACATAATACATACCTCCTTTCTTGTTCTTTTTGAGCACTTCCTTGCAATAATTTGCCACAGGGGAAAAACAAATAAATGAAAATCAATGTTTTGTGTCCATTTGAAATACGCAGTTTTGCAAGGAGAGTAAACAAGTACATATCTGACCTTCTGTGATATATAGCATGGAAACTAAACTGATTTCAGTGAGAACGCAAGCAGAACTGCAAGATCCCAACACCCGAAATAAATTTAATCGAGTCCCTTTCCCAGCTTGGTTTCTTTCAGATGTGTGTTCCATGGTTAACTGCTTTTGGTGCTAGCTCTGACTAAGGCCTCTCCTACAGTTGGGGCATTTTTAAAATGTTTCTCTTTCTTTCTGATATCTAGTAAGAATTGATCTCAACATTCAACTGTTCCCCCAGAGAAGGCACTGATAGGCCCTCTCTCCTCCAACTGACCAGCTATTTTAATGCCACTGAAATTAACTCAAGATATTGAGGCACCTTCCCCTCTGTTAAATACCTGAAATTGAGCAACAGGTTCAAGAATTGTGGAAACACAGACGTACATGAAAAAGCCTCCAGAGGAATGGCAACTGAGCATTAGTGAGCACTCTAAACTATTGCTTCTTGTTTTACTTAAGCGGTATACTGTAGGCTGTATCAGTGGTTGCAAAAAATATTTCTTGCCTCTTAAAATGCCCAGCACTCCTGCAACACCTTTCTTTGTTACCTAAACAGGCCATCCAAACTCAGACAGAGCAAACAAAATTTCATTTCGCACAAAACCTAGAGCATATCCATAAGCATATACATGAGCGGCTACACAAATATGTATGCAAAAGTGTTTGCATTTAAATACAGAATGTTCTATTAAGAACATTAATTTTCAAATCCTGTTGGAAGTCAGTCTCTAAACTTTCCATGATTTCTTTCCAGTGACTTCCTAATCTCTGCCACTTACTGGTAAAGGCAGCATTCAATCATATTGATATTGCAAGAGTCCTGCCACTGTGCCTCAGATAGATGTATTACCAGTGCACACATATGAAAGTATTATTGTGGAGAATATTATTAAAGTTCACAGAAAAGGATTTATATCTTTTTGTAATACTGCATATTAAACAATCTTATGATGCACCATACATAAAAAATCAATTTTAGCTCTTACAAAGGTGTAAGAAAAGTCGAATGAGGCAATTTGAGCTGTAGAAACAGTAGAAGAACATCAGTTTCCAGGTGGATCAGGAGCAGAACCCAGTTCTTTGGTGCTGGGAAGAATGCAGAGGCAGCAACTAGGATGGAAGGAAAGAGAGACTTCTGGGCTAGGGCTACTATATATTTTACTTCCTTCCACAATATCGCTTCATTTTTTGCCATGAAACCTGAACCACTTGGAATTAGAATTGCACACATTTGTGTTTGATTTCAGGATGTCCAAAGCCTCTTCACAGCAGTGGCCACACCTCCAGCCAGAATGCTGGATAGCCAGAAATCCTACTGTGCATGACAGCAGAGGTGTACAATATACACAGACAACCTGATAAACCCAGAGACGTGCACATGCAGCTATGTAAAACCCACCCCGTTTCCTGTGCATGAAAGGAGTGATGCAGCACGGTGATGTTCCCTGGCAGTATAAATCTACCCCAGCATGGGCTCCATAGCACTGCACAGTGTTTCTGAGTAAAAATCCGGGGTAGCAAACCCTAATCAGGACTATAAAAATACACAGAGAAGACACTATTTATGAGCATGGAATATTACAAAATTGAAGATATTTACTTAAAGGGTGAGAATTTACCTTTTTCTGCATTACAGTTTCTAGAGTACAGTTGGCAGGACACTTGTGCATATCCTATAAACAGAGGAGAAGGCAGGGTAGTTATCTGTTTTCCTATTTCATTCTGCAGTAACGACCAGAATTAGAAATGCCTGTTAATTAATGTATTACAGGCCCTAGAATACTAACAATGAAATCTAGTGTAACTCGCTAATTATGTTTTGTTCAATAAGCAAACTGAAATTCCTTAGCTGGAATATTTTTGCTTCTTACACTCTACAGCAAGGATCAAACCTCTGAGAGAAACATCGGCATTTTAAGTTATGTTACACTGCAAGGGTATCATTAACTGTTTTTTGTTTGTTTGGTTGGTTTTGTTTATCTAGTGTGGGCAGAAAGGCTGAAGTAGATGGAAAAGCAGTTTTTTCTTCCAAGTTTCCTTCTTGCTGTCTTCCCTTGATGGTAGCAATAGTAGCTACATTGATGTAGAATTATATGCTTGACATCATCATGTTAACAATTGGTCTGCTCGGTTCATTTTCACCAAGGCCTGCTGGGTAATTTTACTGAGATCAAGTTATTTTTATGAGAACCTCTCAGCAGGAGCGAGGGCACTCCATGCCGTCTCTGAAAGTCACAGTATGCAGGCCCATTGCAACTGCTTTCCTAGAGACTGGGAGAATAATCAGCACTGCAGGATCCTCTGCAAAAAATAGGGAAAGACGTGTTTTAGCTCTCTGGGGCTGAAGGTATTCATTGCATGGATCTGAGCCAGCACCCGTCTTTTCTGCAGCTGAGGGAGTTCAGTAAAATGTCCAAATCTAACCTGAATCTGGCAATTATTCAGAAAAGAGAAGTACTGACCAAGACACCAACTATCAGCTGTGGTTTCTTTCATTTAAAAATAAAACAAGTTAAAAAAAAAAGCCACTGAATACCTTACTAACAGGATAGAGTAAAAAAAGTTATACAGGCAGCTGAAATGATTATTTAGCTAAGTCCAAAAGAGGCTCAGTCATATCGGTTATCTGTTTCATCTTAATATAATAGCTACTGGTTTTTTGCTTAACTGGTGTACAACTGGGCTGAGAGTTCACATCTAAAGTAGAGAAGCACCAGATGTAGGAGCTAACGTTAGCAGTGTTTCTCTTTGTCTTGTCCTGTGGTCATGGGAACTGTAGGACATCAGAAGGTGACTGTGAAACAATTACCACATACCAAAAAAAAAAAAAGAGAGAGAGAATAAAACAGCTACATGTGTTCCTATGTGCACAAATGACCAACCAAAATAAAGGAAAATAAAAGCAAGAGTGATTATCCAAAGCTTAGCCTAATTTTCAGTTATAAATGAAAACCATTGCAGTAACACTGGCCCTGTTGTGTGTTCTTTTTTTCTTGAAAAGATTCACAACTGTTTGGTAAATAAGAAGTTTGAAAAATACTGATTTACAGAACCCCTAAATATCAGTGGATGCTAATAACGGTTGTAATTATTCCTAAGTTAGCTTTTTAAGAGGAAACTATAACTTATTTAGAGAATTTATTATTTTCATTCAAAATTCATGAATCTAATGGACAACTGAAAGACCATCAATCACATTTTAGTGAGAAAATTTGTACCAGCTTTCACAATACTAACACGAGTGATAATAATGAGTACATTCCCTCATAATTTTCAGTGACTAAGACATAGGTTGGCTTCAGGAAAAAGCACTTCCATTTTATCCACACAGATTTTTCTAAATTCATAAAAGTAACAATAAAACCACAGCTTTTGTACTTTCTTGTACACAAAAGTAAGTCCTGAAACGTAAAAGTAACAGCTCAACAGCACCAATTTAGAGACTATCAACTGTTCACATTTAAAATATTATCTAGTCTTATGTTTCCAGCTCAGTAGTTTACTGCATTGCCAAGGAGGTTTATGGTGATGGTCTCCCATTGCTATTTATGATCACTGGCTTATACACTACAAGAGGTCAAGTTCCAAGGATTATCACTCCACTCCAGTATGGGAAAAGAGAATTTGATCTTGTTGATAACCACATTATACTGAAATGAATGGATTCTTAGGATTGTGATTTATTAGGATGATTTTCAGAACATTCAAAAAATCTGAATTGGACTTTTCTAGATCTGCCAGCAACGCTCCTTCACTAGCCACAGGAAAGAACGTAAGTTTGAATCATAACACACTGTTGTAAGGCTTGCTGTCTTTGGAGAGCGGATCATCCCCGTTGTGAATCATGTACACAAAGTGCACGTCCTGTAATTTTAACTGAGAGTGAGACCATTTCTTCTGTACACCTAATCCTATCCTTGGCCTAGACTGAAAGGCAACTTAATTTTTTGAACTTCCTATGGAGTTAAAACTTCCTTTCAGTCCCACAAAAACGTTATAAACTTATTCTCCAAGATGTGCTATGCCATATATTTTTTAAAAACGTGTTTCTGTTATGGGGCATTCCTTCACTGGGAGGGAGCATGGGTATTCACTCCCCAAGTTGGTCCTGGAAGTGGCAAACACACCAGCTTTGGTACATGCCCACAGACTTTGGTATAACTGACCTTGCCTTTCCCATTTGTTTTCCAACTTCCAGCTTCCCTTCCCTCTCTTTCTGTCCTGGACTGGGGGCTTCTCATCTCCAAAGATGCAGCTTATATAGCCCAAACAACAGGACTTTCCCACATGCTTTTGAGAAGGCTGTAAATCTGTTGAGGAAAAGGCCAGAAGCAGACCCCATGCCTCTGCCAGGGCTCAGCCTCCAGGCACAGGCATTTCCCTTTCCCTCTGTCCCACACCGCATTGTTCCTCCCTCCTTCAAAAGGTCTTTGTATTTTAGAGCATATCTGAAAGCTCATTGGGTGCTCTGTTTACAATGTTATTTTGCAGAGCTCTATTACTAATGTGTTTAGCATTCTGAGTCTAGAAATCAAGCCTTTTGACAAATTATTAATCACGGAGATGAGAAACTCAAAAGTAACAAAAGGAAAAGCTTACTTGTCGCCATAGGCATGTTAATCTTTGTTATTCAGCAGTTATGTTTTTTGACAGGAATACTAACACAAATCATGCAACAGGAAAGTTTCAGAATGAGAACTTACTTTCTGAGTGACACGTAGATTAGTAGAATCCCTCCTGCTTCTCTTAGCTGTGCATCAACTTCCCTTCAGCCCGTTTTGTTGAAAGAACAAGTCAATGTCAACTTACTTTTCCCACTGATCTGGCCTCCTCTAGTCTGCTTGTTAGAACTCTGTAGGAAAAAAACAAACAGAATTCTTTACATCATATTTTTAAGTAGGAGAGTAATACATTTAATAGACTTAAAAAAAACCCAAAAAACCAATCACCAAAATTCTCCATTTTGCTCACTGGCAAAGAAAATAAATGTAAAGAAAGTAATTCCTAAACCACAATTATTTAATCTTATTTTATTCATTGGCAAAAAAAAAAAAAAAAAAAGGAAAAGAAAAGGAGAAGGGGAGAAAGGAAAAGGGGAAATATGTTAAAATGCAAAGGCCCCTCCAGAAACTTGAAAGTCCTATAGCCAATTACTGTTCAATTACAGTTTCCCAAATTGACTGTCCCAATACACCTTAGGAGCATTTCCTCCAGCCTGTATTTCCATCAATTGCTTATGAACATGTCAGTGAACAGGATACTAAGCTTTACCCAGATTTCCAGTACAGCACATTGACTGCTTCTCCTCAGAGCCTAAGCATTCCGTCAAAGAAGAAAATTGCATTAGTTTGATACTATTAGTTCTTGATAAATGTATTTTGGTTGTTTCTTAGACCCTTATTAGACTCATAAGTATCTGGTCACTGTTAACCTTTTTGCAAAGACAGGAGGAGAAGGACTTTGAATGCTTCCTCCCTGGCATCTACTGTTTTTCTCTCCCATTAATTGATAGCCTGACTCGTTTCATTGTTCTCTTTTTCATCTATATATTTATAGAACCTCTTCCTTTCTCTGCCCCTCGTAAATCTCAATGCACTCAGCACTTAAGCCTGGCTGATTTTAATGCTAAAGATTTTTGATAGCCTATGAGAGTCATCTGACCTTTTTTCCATTTTTGTATGTCTCCTTTTGTATTAAAGATACCATGACACAGCTAAATTACCTTTCATTACCTTCTTACTTTCCTCTGCTTTTAGACAGTTGGCTCTTGTGTCAATACAACCTGGGTTATTAGTCATGCTCAGATTCATTTATCTGGACACTTTTGTACCATCAGTGAATCTTGGTTTGTCAATTATTTCTAATACAGTCCTCCTGCAACACTGTCTGCTACCTCAGTGGCAGCAGTTTGAGCTGAGAGCACTGCCCAGTGCATCTGCCTGTTCTGAATAAGCCTTTAGATAGCTGTTGTTCAAATCCCTACCATAGCTATAATTTTACCTGGGAAGCAATGTAATTTGTGACAGTTTTCAATTCCACTAAAAGCACAGGCAAATTATGATACTATCGGGAAATGAAATTTTAGATTTAAGAACTTTGAGTCTTATTAGAAGTGTACTACAACCCAAGCTAATTGTTTCAGTTGAGGGCATTACTAGTGCTTTGTGGGTAAAACCCAGACTAATTAACTGTCTCTGCCAGCTGCAGTTTTTGAACAAGGTACAAATACTATGTATTTTTTGCTAATTTTAGTTATTTGGATTGTTATTCTTCAATGACTGCAAATCATCCAAGCCCTCAGAGCCAGACAAGTAGTTTGCTATGTACAGCAATAGCACCTGCTCATTCCTGTTCTTTCTTCTTTATTATTAATACAAAACCTATCAGGATGGATAAGATGACCACTATCACCAGACACATAGAAAGACTGATAATTTTGTGGCATCTACTTTTATATTCAGGATCACAGATGACTAGGGGTAGCTAAACAAACATCAGTCAGGAACATACATTAGTCATTACGTTATCACAAACCTCCTTGCGACTATATGAACTGAAACATATATTTGATGTTCTAGACTGATAACAGCAGACTTTCAGACATAAAAAAAGATACAAAGCAACTTTGTATATTGCAGATGCCCTATTGCACAGGGCTACTCAGATGGAACTCAGTAGAGATGGTTTCTGTTATGCCAGTGATTTGCTCTGTAAGTTGTTGTTACATTAATTCTTTCCACTCTGCCTTTGATTAAGGGACAAAGGTTACCTCTGCCTGTGCATTTCTACAGCACAGGTCCAAATTAGGCCCTCATCCTAGAGAAAACAGAACAATAAAAAATTGTCTCCTCAATCATACAAAAATATCCATTCTGTATAGACATACAGCAGCATTGGCTATTAGCTGATAAACTTATAGTAGCTGCTGTATATCTGTAAAACACAATAAATAGGAGAAATCCTGTTATGTCAATAGTAATACTTACACACGGCAGTAAATACATGCCTTACCTCAAGCACGATGCCAGAAAACTGCTTCTGTCTGTGATGTGTAGAAAAGCAACAATTACAGTCATTTAATTGATCTGACACAAGTGTATCTCTGAAGCTAACATATACAGAGATATCATCACCTAATCTATTAGGGCAGTATTGACATTTGCAGGAATTGCTTTCTGAAGATTAAGATGAAACAAGGTTGGGATTGATTTAAGTATTCAAAAGGATTTTATTCACTGGTTTTACACTGTAGTAACTGTCATTTCTGAAAGTCAGATGAATTTAAATTGATTTGAAATAGAGTTGTTATTTAATTGTCTGGCACAATTGTTGTATATGAAACTTATTGATTACTGTGAGAGGCTCTCTGTGGCAAAAAGCTTACAGCAAAGAGGTGGAAGTCAACAAGATGAGAAGAGGACAGTTAACAGGCTGAAGCAGAATGAAGACATACAAGACTAAATCACCAAGGAGTGTGTTTTGAAGTTCTTGTGCATTTCCAGGTTGGCTAAGGATTAAGAGCTTTATGCAAAAAAACGAATTGAATAATTTCTAGGAAACTGAAATAATTTAGACTTCAAAGTGGAGTGGCAAACTTTAAAACATTAAGCAGTGGAGAAATCATGCTCTTTTAGAGTATCTTAATATTACAGCAATTTCAGAATCACAGAATCATTAAGGTTAGAAAAGACCTGTAAGATCATCAAGTCCAACCATCAACTAACACGACCATGCCCATCAAGCCACATCCCACAGTGCCACATCCACATGCTCCTTGAATACCTCCAGGGAGGGTGACTCCACTACCTCCCTGGGAAGCCTGTTCCAGTGTTTCACCACTCTCTCAGTAAAGAAATTTTTCCTAATATCCAGCCTAAACCTCCCCTGGCGCAACTTGAGGCCATTTCCTCTTGTCCTGTCACTCGTCACTTGGGAGAAGAGACCAACACCCACCTCTCTGCAACCCCCTTTCAGGTAGTTGTAGGGAGCAATAAGGTCTCCCCTCAGCCTCCTCTTCTCCAGACTGAACAACCCCAGTTCCCTCAGCCGCTCCTCATCAGACTTGTGCTCCAGACCCCTCACCAGCTTCGTCGCCCTTCTCTGGACACGCTCCAGCACCTCAGTGTCCTTCTTGTAGTGAGGGGCCCAAAACTGAACACAGTATTCGAGGTGCGGCCTCACCAGCACCGAGTACAGGGGCACGATCACCTCCCTACTCCTGCTGGCCACACTGTTTCTGATACAGGCCAGGATGCCGTTGGCCTTCTTGGCCACCTGGGCACACTGCTGGCTCATATTCAGCCGGCTGTCAGCCAACACCCCCAGGTCCTTTTCTGCAGGGCAGCTTTCCAACCACTCATCCCCCAGCCTGTAGTGTTGTATTGGGGTTGTTGTGACTCAAGTGCACTTGGCCTTGTTGAACCTCATACAATTGGCCTCGGCCCATTGATCCAGCCTGTCCAGATCCCTCTGCAGAGCCTTCCTACCCTCGAGCAGATCAACACTCCCGCCCAACTTGCTCCATCTGCAAACTTGCTGAGGGAGCACTCAATCCCCTCATCCAGATCATCGATAAATACATTAAACAAGACCGGTCCCAAAACTGAGCCCTGGGGGACTCGGCTTGTGACCGGCCGCCAACTGGATTTCGCTCCATTCACCACAACTCTCTGGGCTTGGCCGTCCAGCCAGTTTTTTACCCACCGAAGAGTGCACCTGTCTAAGCCACGAGCCGCCAGTTTCTCCAGGAGAATACTGTGGGAGACAGTGTCGAAGGCTTTACTAAAGTCCAGGTAGACAACATCCATAGCCCTTCACTCATCGACTAGGTGGGTCACCTTGTCATAGAAGGAGATCAGGTTGGTCAAGCAGGACCTGCCTTTCATGAACCCGTGCTGGCTGGGCCTGATCTGAAGATGCAGAAATCCAGACTTTAATGCTCTCCTCAGACCAAAGGGATACAAAAATGCCTTCCTCAGTCTGTACCTCTGTAGAGGCACTGATGTGGCATGCGTTGGTTCTAGCAAGCTTATTTTTGACTCCTTTTCAGACAGGGGCATCAGTAGCATTGGGACAAGGTGAGAAAGTCACCCATGCCAGCACATCCAAGGGAGCTTTCTTGAAAGGATGTGTATGAAGGCAAGAGGGTGGGAATGCGGCACTGAGTGTTTGGGGGCTTCTGTCCCCAGATTAATGATGGGTCTCATCAATATTTTCAGCGATGATACAATCATTGCAAATGTGTTCTAAAAGGCCTCCTAAATTTTGAGCCTCTCAGGGATTTAAATGACAGAAAACCTGGATCTTTTCTTTTGGAAAATCCAAATCAGGCTTCAGTCACAAGATGTTCACCATTGTCACAACTGAGGCAGCTTTGGACACACCAATAAATGAAATGCTGAGTCTGAAGAAACTCTTACGGCAAAAAGAGCCCTGGGAGACTCTGGAGTAATGCAGCAAGTTGGTGGGATTTGCAGAATCACAATTCTGTACTTGCTGGCTAAATTTCAGCCTTTAGGGCATCTTCAGGTCATGCAGAAATGCTCACAATTGGTTGTAAATGTACTGATTGAGAGCAGACCTCCAGAGCATATGTGACACCACCGTTTCTAAAATCACACTTATCTCCATAGTGACTGAATGCCTTGGTGAGAAAAATTAAATTGCTCACAAGTGCATAAAACAGATCGGACATTTATATGAAGTAAATCAAAAGTCTGATATCTTACAGACTAGCTCCCAGATGATAAAATCTTACAGGCCAGCTCAGACAAATTATATATGAAGTCAATGGGAATTTTACTGAGCCAGGGATTGCAGTATTTGGTTCTGAAGAATAAAATGCATTTCTGGCTATGGAACAAAACTCTACTAAACTCTAAAAATATACTTTACCAACTGAAAATGTAAACTCAGAGGTATGAGGAGTATCAAATTGGCTCTGGTGGTATTTGATTCTACAAAAACAGCTCCAGAAACCATGTGGCTGTGGTTGTTTTTGCTTGAGGCTTTATTGCCTCCTTCAAGTTTGAGGCAATAAGGAATAACTGGAATTATTCAGCCATCATCGGAAGCAATCCCTAATACATAAGGCCACGGTATAGCTCCTAGTATTCAGCCTGATGCTTATCCCAGGAAAAAATAATGAATCTAACTTGGTCTCCCTTCAGGCGTTCCCATTATAAATGAGGGGACAGGAAAGATGCTGCAGCATGCTGTTTGAAGGAATAAGACATCAGGTTTAACAGCACTGTAAAGAATAAACTTTAAGATCCTTTTATTTCTTTGGGTTTTTTTCTGGAAGGGGGTGGAGGGATTGGCCTAAAAAATGGTTTTCTAGGTCAGCATGGTCAGCTTGCCTGATTCCATAAGCTGTACAGCAAACATTTCTACAAGCTTTATTTTCTAAAATCTGAGACATGTGTCCTGGGGAGTAGGGCACTGGAGGTGTTTATGGGTTAAGTAAATTGAAGAGCTTATCAAAAAAATCACAGTTATGTCTGAATGATAAGAACTCTAAGAGTTATCTTATTATCTAAACTAATAAGAAAATTAGAGATGCATTTTCACCACTCTTCATGAGCAAGATATAAAAATTTTCTTTTGACACTGCTGGACAAAGACTATTGGACAAATTCAGGTGATTATTTAGAAAGAACATAATGCAAGCCAAACCTCAGATCTAAAACAATTTAAACTTTGGCAAGACTAGTTTCCCTTTGATCACATAGTATTGCTTCAAGCATAATTCAGCAGAAGTGCTAAGAGTTGGTTGAATTCCTATTGAAATTCCCCCCTCCCTCCCTCCCATGGTTTGCAGTGAGCTAAATTACAAAGTAGCAAACTTCAATTTAATTAAAACTATGTTCCTCTTTGAGGATATACTGCAGAAATTGAGATGAACTCAAGTTCTCAGATTTTTAGCAAAGCCAAATAAGCTTGGTACTCTCCAGAGTTGTTCTGTAAGCGTGAAACGCAACTTTTTTTATACCCTTTTAGATTCATCCATCACTGGTAAAATAATATGGGCTTTTGCAGATCACTCCCTTGCAACCACTCATAAATAAATGGTACAGCTCAGTAAATCTGCATCCCTTATATCCCCTCCGCAGTTTTATGCCTAAATTAAAAAGTCAGAATCTATTTCATACTGTCAAATGGATCTTTAGCAACTAGGATTTGTTTTCATATTGTTGTACCTAGTAAGCATAGAGAATACACAAGCTTTTTCTCTAAATTAAATGAACAGATTATTGTTTTTGCCCTAAGCAGATATTACAGAACATGCCCAAGAAGATAAATGTAGAAAGCAAAATATAGCAAAAGATTGAGTACTTGTCAAAACGAAATTGAAGGCAGTAGGCAGCAAATTGGATTTTCTTTTACAATAACATGCAGTTCACATTCTACTACTGTAATGATTATTATAATGTGTGCTTTCTAATATAATATCTGGTGATGCATTTCTAGAACTATTTCTCAAAGCTTAAGGATATTCTTCCTATATCATGGCTCAGTACATAGTAATGATAAGTTTGTTCTGTTCACTGCATAGCCTTAAGGAAATCTTTTTCTGAAGAAAGGAAAATATTAATCCCTAGATTTCTCTTTCAGTTACAGTGATTTAAAGCTATGAAACTTAGCATATTTGCAACAATGTCATCATGCTGGCCAGCTCCCAAATACCTATGGTTGTGTGGAGGGTTGGCCTTGGTTGGATGTCAGATGCCCACTAAAGCCACTCTATCACTCCCCTTCCTCAGCTGGACAGGGGAGAAAAAATACAACAAAAAGCTCATGAGTTGAGATAAGGACAAGGAGATCACTCACCAATTACCATTGTGGGCAAAACAGACTCGACTTGGGGAAAATAGTTTAATTTATTACCAATCAAATCAGAGTAGTATAATGAGAAATAAAACCAAATCTTAAAAACACCTTCCCCCGACCCCTCCCTTCTTCCCGGGCTTAACTTTACTCCCAATTTTCTCTACCTCCTGCCTTCCAGTGGTGCAGGGGGATAAGGAATGCGGATTGCGGTCAGTTCATCACACGTTTCTGCTGCTCTTTCCTCCTCAGGGGGAGGACTCATACTCTTCCCCTGCTCCAGTGTGGGGTCTCTCCCACGGGAGACAGTTCTCCATGAACTTTTCCAATGGGTCCTTCCCACAGGAGACAGTTCTTCACAAACTGCTCCAGCGTGTATCCTTTCCACAGGGTGCAGTCCTTCAGGAACAGACTGCTCCAGTGTGGGTCCCCCATGGGGTCACGTGTCCTGCCAGCAAACCTGCTCCAGCATGGCGTCCTCTCTCCATGGGTCCACAGGTCCTGCCAGGAGCCTGCTCCAGCCTGGGCTTCCCATGGTCATAGTCTCCTTTGGGCGCATCCACCTGCTCCAGTGTGGGGTTCTCCATGGGCTGCAGGTGGATATCTGCTCCACCATTAACCTCCATGGGCTGCAGGGGAATAACCTGCCTCACCATGGTCTTCACCATGGGCTGCTGGGGAACCTCTGCTCCGGTGCCTGGAGCACCTCCTCCCCCTCTTCTTCATGGACCTTGGTGTCTGCAGAGTTGTTTCTCTCACAGGTTCTCACTCCTCTCCTCTGACTGCTGTTGGTGTTGTGAAGTTTCCTCCCCCCGCCCCAAAGATGTTACTCCAGAGGTGCTACCACCATCGCTGATTGGCTCAGCCTTGGCCAGCGGTGGGTCTGACTTGGAGCCAGCTGGCATTGGCTCTATCGGACAGGGGGGAAGCTTCTAGCAGCTTCCCACAGAAGCCACGCCTGTAGCCCCACCGCTACCAAACCCCTGCCACGCAAACCCAATACAGGTTGCTTTGAAAGCCTGCACAAGTATGATAAACAAGCATTAAATCTTCCCTGAAGCTTAGAAACAACACTGAATCATGGCTACAAACCCAATTTGCAAATGATGAGTCCAAAACAACTTGATTCTTCTAATTTTATGAAAAATCCAAAAGGTGGGTAATGAGGACACAGATGATCGTAAGCCAGCATACCCAATATTGTCTGCTGCACAGCTCTGCGGTGCTGGGCTGGGGAAGGCATTCTTAGGTGGGCAGGTAACTCCAAGATCCAAGAATTGAACCCTACTATTCTATGTGAGATGATAATTTTTACATTTACAAGAGAATCTATTTTTTTTTGGTTTTGTAGTTGGGAGGAAGGGGCTGGCATGTGCAACACGTATAATGTAAAGAAATAAAGATCTTTTGACACTAGAGATTAAACTTTACTATATATTTCAAAAATAAGTAGTATAGGCAAAAAAAGCAATAATGTGAAATGAGACAGGACCATGGGGGTAAGAAGGGATGCTTGGTTGTCATAACAAAGCAATACCTTTCTGAACAATTTAGATCTTCAGGGAACATTTCTTGCTGAATTTAGCTTAAAAATAAGGCAATCAGAAAACACTGATATGCTGAGTCTCAAAGTGATAAAAAATGTACATGGATGCCAGCTTTGGGGATTACTGTATGTGTTCCATATCAGATAATAACTGAAAAAGAGTTGTATATTGTGCTGTATAAATAGTATTTAAAATAAAGAACCTAAGGAGCTCTACTAGTACCATGCAGTCAGTAAGAGCGATGTTACTGACCCTTGGTTCAAGGGCACCCACAAAATGCTTCTTTAAGAGAAGCAAGCTAGTGCAGCAAGACAAAAGATAATCACTTTCAGGAGTTTAGTCAGAGTGCACATAAAACTTGACTGGAAAAGTCATAAATATCCTTTATTTTATAACTCCTATCAGGGAAGAACAGATCTGATATTTAAGAATATATTAATTTCTGGTAATTATGAAAGGGAAAAAAGTACCTTGACTATATCTAATCTGTTTGTTTTCGCAAACAAGACCCCATGTTTCTTCAACAGAAGCAGAGTGAGAAGGTAAGATGGCTCAAATCCACTTCAAAATTCAAATTAGTCCTAAACCTGTGATATGTGGGAAATGCTTGTAGAACTGTCAAAATAAGCTTAATGTTTTTGTATTGGAGGAATTTCTGAAGAATTTATTAATATTTTGTGTGATATCCAATGTTTGCTCACTTTTTTGTTCCACGTCTTTCTTGACAATACAATTTACCAATTCCTGTGGATTATTCAGGTCTCATGTTTAGATTATCACAAATCTGATGTCTAGGCCTTTCCAATTTCCATGAGTTCCAAGTTTAGATCAGTTTCTTTTTTATAATTACAAGCGATTAGTTACTGCAGACATTATTCTTAGTACTAATCCTAGTACTAATCCTTCTTTGGAGCTAATCTGATCCTGTGTCATTATTTACTTATTAGATATTGATCATAGGATTTATGAAGCACATGAACCCAATAGGAAGAATGTTTCTTTTAAAACAAAGCTAGTTTAGCATAAAGATTACAGACAGATGAAATTCCTGGAAAACATACTTGGTTTTGTTCCTTTTTTCCATGTAGATGGTTACTGGATTGGATTGTCATTGTCAGTAAAGAACCATGAAATACAAAGAAAAATCATTACCAAATCCAAGGAGGGTGGCTCAGAACACAGTGGTTAGTAAAGATACGCACTTCAGAAAACTGAGGAAAGAATAGAGAAAAACCCCACATCTTGAAAATGTCAAAACCATGCAAACTTGGAATGTGTTATAGGAAAGTCAAATCATCTTCCCTCAAAATTTACAGCAGGCTGGCTAAAAAGAGAAAACACAGCCAGTAGCTGAATGCAGCACAGAGATGAGGGGCAGCGCTGGACCACTGCTGATGATTCCCAAGGCTGCACAGTGGAATTTCAAAGGAAGGTGGCCAGAAGAAAAGAACAGCTCATAAGAAATCATGATTGGAAGGTGACAATTTTCTATTTTCATACTAAGCCGCCTTTTTCAAGGCATGACTGAACAAAATTGAGAGACTTTCATAGGTAACAGTTGTTTGTACATAATAAAACCCAGCTTCTTTAATCCACTGCATCCTCTTTTTTACATACTTGTAAATTGTATTTAGTACAGGCTTTCTCTTACTGTTGCCACTAAATTACTGGCACTTCCAAATATCTCAAATGTTATTAGCAAATTAAGGAATAATTTTAAATATGGGAAGATTTAGCATGGGAAAAAGTTGTAATTTTAAAACTATAAAAGCTAAAACAGCTACAAATAAACTTGAAAGACTGAAACAGACCTGTCCTTTTCACAACTGCCATATTATTGCCGGTGTTAGGAGAAATGTGAAGTCAAAAAACCCAGTGGAGAGTGCTAAGTTAAAGTGTAAGTGTTTAAAAATAAATATGTTGATACAGACAGACAATAGAGAATTGTGTATAGCTACCCAGACATCAGTATAAATATGTTAACACATTATGTGTTATAACTATTTTGTGATGTAGACTTGTACAGCTAAAGTGCTTTTCTATTACCATTTGTATTGTGGTAAAGTCTGTCTTTTTCAGTGAGCAAACAAGCAGGATTTTATTAATGAACTTTTGAACCCTTTTTAATACAATTTGTGTTACAGAGAGACAGCTAACCATCAAATAAGATGTTTCAGCTTGGTCAGCATTAACAAATTAAAAACCAAAACAGATCAGGAAACTGGAAATAAATCCATCCTTTAAGTCCAGTGGGAATGTAATACATTTTTTCCTTAGGATGTCCAAAGATCATATTGTGGTAAAAATAAAATCAGATTCTGAACATTTCATGTTTGTTCAACAAAAATATAACTGAATACCTTATTTTGAAAAAAATGCATCACTAAGAATAACAAAAAAGAAAAAGATACAGCGATACCAACACAGATCAGAAAAAAAATCAAAAAGACATTAACTTCTTGGTAGACATAAGAGATGTCTGAAATTCATGCTGTTGTGTTTAAGCAAAGCTGATTTGCTTCTCTGTAACTCAATATTAAGCTGTAGATTGTTTTTGAACTATAATTTATACAATCAGCTTCTGAATTTAACCACATCTATTTGGAAGAGATGGAGAAAATATTCCTTTTAGCACTCAACAGTTCCAAATTTCTCCAAAGCCTATGGTGATGAATACCAACATACTCCTGCCTTAGAAATATGAACGCCAGAATTGGCTGATGAACCTGAAAACTTTCCAAGATACTTGGAGACCATCTACAGTGAATCTGTGCTTGACCTTGAGTAGAAAAATCTCAGGGACGCTACCTCAGCGTGCAGTACAAACCTCAGCAAATGAAAATTCTGTCCTTTACAAAAGCTGTGGGACCAAAATTACACACAGAAGCATGACAAAGGGGCATGGAAGCAGACAGAATTAATTGGACATAGAAATAGCAAAATATTTTGGGCTAAGTTTCATAGCATATAGGCAATTGTGATTTAACTGCTTACACTAAGATGAATGGGGAATAAATATGTGGGCCTGTTACTGTTGTAGAGACTAATTATCACGCTTCTCGTATCTGATGGCATCACAAGAAATCTCTTGAGATTAACATCAGGAAATATTACATGCTCACACAGCCACAACTCTTTCTCTTTGTTCCCAATCAGTTCAGATCTTGGCCTGCTGTGGGCAGCCCATCTAGGCTGGCTGTCACCCCTGCTCCTGTCGTGGAGGTCAGCCATGGCATGAATCTCTCCATGAGCTAGGGATTATAAGGCTGCTTCTTCCCTCTGTACCAGTGATCCCAGAGCCATCCCCCTTCACCAAGCTCTGTGGAAACAGGCAAACTCCTGCCCTGTTTTGGGGAGAACAGTCACTAATCTGCCCTTCAATCTAAGTTCCTGGCAGCAATCCCAGCCTGGCATAGCTCTAAGCTTGTACTGGAAACTGTCTATTTGATGGGGCCAACCTCCGTGTATATAGCAAGAGATTTGGTAAGCTTTTAAATATTTTTAAAAAGTGGAAGAGTAGAGCTAAGAAGACAAAACAAGGTGCTCAAACCTAGCACAGCTCTCCCATGACAACCGCTGAGAAGCTACGGCTCTTACCACAGCTAACAATGTCAGCAGGTCTGTAGAGGCAGACGGAAGATCTGGCTTCTTCCCCTGGGGACTTCATCTGCAGTTGGAGTGGGCCTAATCAATAACCCTGCAAGAGGGAGAGAGAATTTAATAGGTTCAAAAGACTTTGCTCAAAACTCCTCTTTTTTGTACCAGCATCCCAACTGAAAGTACAGTGCATGCCTGTTTTGCTCATCATAGTTTTATAAGTTACAGTAGCCTGAGGTAGTTTTTTCCTCCTCCCTGCTCCTCAAATGCAACGAATTCAGCCGCAGGGTTTTTCAGCATCTGATCAATGTTTACTTAGCAAGACAATTTTAACAAGAACAAAAATATTCCCTCTCATGCACTGACTTTCTTTTTTTTTAAACTTGTCAAGATATCTGTGTGGTTCTAAAGCAAGACTTAAAGCCTTTAATGAGGAAAGGGAAATAACAGAGAATTTGGAATTGATTCATTTTGAAATGTTCACAGTTGTTCAGACTACAGCTCACACAGAATAGAGTTCATATTCAAAATACATATTTTCCTTACAAATCTGTAAAACCATTCACAAATTGTTGAAAATTTATCTCCTGAAATAAATAGCGTATTTAAACTCAAATACTTCTTTACGAAACTTGCTGTAAAAACGTGATGGCAAACGGTTGCAATGGGTTATCAAAATGTCTTTTTTTGGGGGGCATTTTTGTATTAGATCTCCTGTATGCACATATCTAGTCCTTCAAATACATTCCTGCTAGATAACACTTGTTAAAAGAATATAACCAATCTGTTGACTATGCTGGATGGCATAGGAGGATTTTTTTGAAGTTTGTTTTATTCTGAGGAAGGAAGCGTGCATGGGATTTGCATAGAGCCTTACAAAAATAATCTCTGATCACAGTGATAGAGTTTGGAAATACAAAATAAGCTCCTTGTCAAAAGCAGTTTTTCTTGATGTTTTAAATATTCTTTATGTCAAAAGAGAGTTAATTATAGGCACATATAATTTAACACTACGAAATTGGATTATAGTAATTTCTACTAGGAAAAAAGTCAAGAAGATGTATATAGCGGTGCTTAGTTATTGAGAAGATTATAAATTTAGAAGAATATTGCCTTTAGGTAAACTTTTTCAAGTCTTGTAAAATGTTTATTTCCTTTAGTATAAATCAGCTTCAGAAAACTAAAAATACCATTTTCACAGTGTCTAATCTTTTTTAAGGGGTAACTGAAATATTAATGATTCTATCCACCACTGATTTTATCCACTGCTGTTGTTAAAAGAGCAGCCAATTGTAATTGAGATGCTATTTAAAAGGCTCAAGTTTCTCTTACTACACTGAGAAATGAAAATGCAAAACCTTATACTGCTTATAAACAAGCTCTAGGGAATTCACAGTGTCTAGAATGACAGAAATAAATTAAAAAGGAAAGTTTGACCTTGCACATTCCTTCCTTCAGCCACTGACCTTGATCTTCCCCTTTGCCCTATTTTTTTTGCTAGACATGGATCCAGACAGGCTCACTGAATCAAAGTGCCTTGCAATTATTAATTTGTATGATAATTAGCATTTGGGCCCATTATTCAAAAGCATCCATAGTTCAGGGCAAACCACAAGCTTAAACTCCAAACAGGCTTCAACACTTTTTCAGAAGGGTTTCCAGAAGGGTTCCAGAAGAGATACTTATAAATATATCTTACATGCATCACTGTTGTGATGTTCTGCATGCTCTCCACTCACCAAGTTACATGGACAAGAAAGCAGCTAATTCTGATGCTAGTCTTAGAATAAGATTTTGTTATTTCCTAATATTTTAGATGCTGTGAGTCTTCTTGAGTTCTGCAGTAGGATATTGGTCAGAAGCTAATTCAGGAAAGGGACTTGAAATGTGGCAGAGACTAGACCAAGAGTTAGTGGTAGACCTTTCAGTGATGTGCTGAAAATTGGTTACTATTTGTCAAAGTCAGTGTGGGATAGAGAATCAGCTCTGAAGTTTCACTGGACTTTTTCCTACAGCTTCGGACATCAAATAAGAGTGTGTAATTTGGGAAATGCCACAGAGTAAACACTGGGGTTGTCCTCAGTGGTAAGAGACTAAACTGTAAAAGTTCAGTCTGTAGGACTCATCCATTGGACAAGAAAGTACAAAAAAATGGATTAGTATATTTTTTAATGTTCCAAAAGCTTTAGAAGATAACAACAACAAAAAATGGATTGAGAACCAGGAGCCCACTAAACCTATGCTTAATGAATAATTTCCTCTCTCTTTTACTTCACATATTTGATCCTCAGTTGCATTACCAGATCAAGACTTAACGCCCACAAAGACTCCCCCAGGTACTATGTTCTGTAAAGTATAAACCTCTTCAGGATGTTGAATTTCTACAGGCATTATTTTCCCACAATATAGACAGACATTTAAAGTACAGCAAGGCACCTAAACTTCTAACTTCTTTTGGGCATCTGGAATCTTTCCCTGAAGACCAGCTTGTTTTAAATGCAGAAAGAATGTTCTGCAAAACAGCAGTGACAGTCTCCACACACAGCAAGTTCATGAGGCCATGAAGCACTGAGATGTTGTGGGGAAAGTACTGAAAAAATCACAGGCATCAAAGACAGAAAGGCTGTATTTCTGTAGGCATGAGGGAGAAGTGACTATTGTTCAAATTGTTTTGAGCCCTTAGGAGCTTGTTCTCCCTAGAGATACATTTCTTGAAAAAATTAGGTATTTGTTGAATCCTGTCCTATGCTCTCTGAGTCCTGATAGGTTTTTTGTATCTTATTTGTTTAAAATAAACTGTTCTGCTACACTGCTATAACAAATCTCTTTCAGAATAAGGGGATTTTTGTGCAAGGTTTATTGGAACTGAAATGAAGACTTAAAGTCACAACATAACAAATCATTTTCATTCCTAGCATTATGTAATTAGAAAGCGCATTTCATTTCAGCTAGTTGCCATCCATCTTTTTTCACCCTTCTTGCCCAGCCAAAGCTGAGGACGCAATATAATTGAAAACATTAGTAAATAACTGCTTGAAAATAGATTTCTTGAAAAGCTTTTAGTCCAGGTTTTTCTAAAATAATGACTGCCACTCAGAGATAAAATGGGAAAACATTAGAATACAGTACTTTATTATCTGATTTTCAGTCAGTGGTGAAAAAGGTAGAAGCCTCTCCTCTTTTGTCCTTCTTTTACACAAAACATATTCCCAGGAAAGTCTGTCCCTTAAAGGTCAAATATGTTTCTATCCTTTACCACTTTAAAGTTTGAAACAAACACTAAGTCTACATTACCATGTCCATCACATTAGTAATTCTTCTTTATTTCTAGAAAGCTGCATTTAATCTTTCATGCTAGAAGTTCCCAATCTCTGCTGGTGCCTGCAACATGTATTCAAACAGCCTTGTCCAGCCTGCCCACGTGTAGTTACCTCTGAAGACAAACAGAAAAGGAAGAGGTGAGGCTATGATTTGGCATAGGGTTTACCTGTAATTTATATCGCAATATCAATACCACAGATACACCTGTAAAGCTTTTTCCTATATCTTTAAAACTTTCAAAGCTTTCCTGTCTAGCAGCTCTTCATCCATGAGAAATGTGTACTTAAAAATGTGCTTATATTACTCATCCACAGGTGGATCATTGCTTGCCTTCAATGAGTTACATACAATCTTTTGTAACTTGCATTAAAAAAGATGACAGTTGTTTCTATTAGACCTTCCCATTATGTTACAAATTCTGAATTTAGTGCTAGAAATACCAAAAAGTATATACTCACATAAATGTATGTATCTAAATACTCATGTACCCAGATACATTGACATTTTTTATAAATACAGTTTATTCCTATCAGGCATGAAAGAGAATGAAGGTCACACTTTCAGAGAATACAGCCACTATAGTAAATACTCTGTCATAAGACATGTAAGCATTGAAGTGATATTCAATTGTATTTTAAATGTCTGTAGTTAAAAATTACTTTGTTAGTATATGAAAATACTACAGTTGTCTTGTAGAAACTTCACTATGATTTCCCCATACCCAATTGGTGCTGCTACTACAGATTAAGCTATTCTATTTCTTCCAGTAGAAAAAAAAAAAAAATATTTTTTGCACTTGAGACTTTGAATTTGAAACTTCTTTTGTTCTGTACCCTCCCTCCTTCCTCTTTCTCATCTGCCTGACACACTGAGCTGGATAAAAGCATTAGTTGATTTGTTCTCATTAAGAAATCACCTGCCCCTCTCAGAGATTCCCAGAACAGAAAGACAATAAAACACAAGACCAAAGCAATGGAAAAAGACTAAAGCTAGAGCTTTCCCTTTCTTTCTGTCTATTGACAAAAGCAAGGAAGGAAGATGACTATACTCCCCAGCTTGGGTGAAACCCAGGATGCTAATGTTAGTGATCTGCCTTAATAGAGCCAGATTAAACTGTAGTTCCAATTCAGTTGTACTTGCTAGATTGTGGGTTTATCAGACAACTAAAGTACAGAGCATACATTTTTATAACTCATTAGGTTTCAAAACTATAAACTAAAGACTTGATGAATCAGATCTTTAGTGTTGAAACAGTTCTTAAAGCCAAAGGTAAGCTAATACTTAGACTATATATCTTTGCCACACTGGAGTATGAATTATAGGAAACAGTCACGAGAATATTTATAACACTGTCTGATATGTTGAGCAAAGAAAATATTTTTCCCTAGATTTTTTTTAGAAATTATTATTAAACTGAGAAGGAAGACATTAGCTTACTAAGGACACATTTTCTCTTAAATCAAACAACCTGGGTAGCACATTTTAAGTTTTGTAATTATAGAAAATCTACGCACAAACCTTCCCCATTGTTTGTCATGGTTTTCACGTCTCATTCAATAGTAATGAATGTTTTCCCTAATGTAAACATGTTTTACATGGTTCTCAAGCTATAAGGGATGTTACGTTGATGAGGACTTTACGCAGTAAATCTGAATGGTTAGTACTTGGGCAGAGTGAAACATGCATTGTATGACCGGTTTAACATTGGACAGCTAAACATTAAGTTTTTCTAGGTCTGTTATCAGGAAGTGGCACTCAAAAGACCTTTGCACATCAAGTGCTACCGGTGCAGCAGTGATAATGCATTAGTAGACAGGTTAAACATTACTTTCTTGCTGGATTTAATTATCAAGAGTCAGAGTAACCCTCCTTCCCTAGAGATGCATTCACGCTCCTGAGATCCCCAGGAAGATGGGGAATAGATAGAGGAACACTTTGCTTCCAAACAGCAGTTTTCACATGGAAAGAGAATGCCTGAAAGAGGCAAATTATTTGAGAATTGGACGCATTTCTGACACCTGAGAAGATCATCCTGGTAGTTCAGTTCACAGTCCTAAGAAAACATCTGGAAGCTAAGCCAAAGCAGCAGGTAGCTATTGCTGTTTCATTTCATAGCACCTGTTTCCAAGCACAAGAGAACTTGTTTACTTTGAATATGATTACAGTTAACTTGATTTTACTTCATTATTAAAGTGTGTTCGGGGAAAAAGTAATTTCAGGTAGGCTTGGCAAACACTAGAATATCTCACCTCTTAAAGGACTAGTAAACTCTATACTACACAATTCTTTGTCAAACACTCTTTTTGGGAAAGATGTTTCTGTGAGGCCTGTTTAGAGACTGATTATACAGTCTGGCAGGCTCAGTGGGAGGCAGCAGTAAAGGTCTTGTATTTGCCAGGCAATAAGCAAAGCCACTTTTGTAAAAAGAAAACACAGAAGAGAGACAAAAATCAGACACCTCAGGAACTCATAGCATACCTAAGTCTCCACAGGAGACTGTGTTTTCAGGTGCATTTAACTTTGTTAAATTTTAGTTCTATTTTTTATTATTATTACTGAGAGTTATTTTTAAAAAGGTACAGCATTCAGAGAATCAGGCTAGAAAAAACACATGGTTTTGATAATGTCAAATGGATGTAAACTTGTATCAGCACAAGTCTCAAATGCTTCATTTTTTCAGAGCATCTCTCAATAGTTTTTCTGGGTCAGCAGCATGATTTTTGCCATCCCAGTGAAATGAGCCATAAAACACTGAAAGTAGCGTTTGCA
Source organism: Gavia stellata (assembly GCF_030936135.1). NCBI lineage: Eukaryota > Metazoa > Chordata > Aves > Gaviiformes > Gaviidae > Gavia > Gavia stellata. Next base: position 14,175,555 of record NC_082604.1, on the reverse strand, counting down.
TAAATTCCAGAGGGGCTTCTCAAAGCCAAAGCTTGCCAATATTTTGTGAGTAGAACATGTTCAACATGATAACACACCAGTGAGTAGAATAAATCCTGTGGCTGACCTGTAAAAGATGAGGCCAAATTCCAGATGTACTGATATCTTTCAGTTCTGACAGCTGAATCATTTAGTCAGGAGCTCAAATATAGTGTTTTACATACATTTGATTAAGACACTGTGGTCTTGGGTATTATTTTTTTTCCTTTTTCCTTCTTATACTCAGTTGTTAATATTTGGTGTATCATTTGAGGGTGGTGGACACACTGACTTTGTAATATCCTCTGAAATGGGGCCTCATATTGATACTTTCTTCTAGCAAGAAGAAAAGAAATCTGAACTTTCTGGTTATTTTCTGATCTTAAAAGGTCTTTGATATTTTCCTGAGTGAGGCATCCAAGGCTAAGGAATATTTGTACTGACAAAATTCTTTCTGGTTAGAAGTCACACATGGAAAATGATTCCAAATATTAGAAATAATAACTAATAGGTTAGACACAAGGTGACAACTCAAATTACTGTTTTAGAAAACAAGTATATACTCTTGGAGCATTATCTGACTGAAAGATAAGTAAATAATTAGACTCAATTCTGAGAGTGAGACTTCTCCCACACAAAAGCTATCTATACAGTTATCTCCCACTATAATAACTTAGCAAAAGAATAAAGCAGAACTGTTTGCACAAGTGATAATCTTAGTGCAGACATTGCCACAGGCCGATTTAGCTAGAGATGGAAGTGTTTCTAAACAAACAAAAAATAATAGCAATAACCTCATATTCTGGTCTTTCACTGTGTTCTAGCCAGTTTCTTCTGTACATTTCCCCTTCTGGTTTTGTTATTGGTTAGAAAGTTACTGCATTAGCATCTGGGAAAGGCATACGACTATAATAAAGTCGTTGTTCAATAGTTACTTTATTATAACATGTTTACAATTTTACAGCATTTAGAGAAAATAAAAATTTTACTTATGGAATCCTGGTTAAAACAGGGTTAAAAGAGCTGATGTAACTAATCCCTTTGTCCCAGGGCAGATTAGCAACAGTAATTATGTTATTTGAGATAGATATCTCTCCAGTGCAGCTATCTTAGTTTGCTGTTTGCCTCTGTTTTCCAGATGTTCTTGCAGGCAGTTATGCACTGCTGGTCACTTACCTCAATGCAAAAGGACAGTCCTGTGGTCAGCACCTTCCCCTTCTTACATGGAGAAATCCACTCCATAGCTTAGTCCAGCACCTCTCAGGATGTGGTCACACAGCATCAGAGCTACATAGACCATATTTTATAAATTCCTGCTCAGACCTGTTATTAAACACCTGCAACAGTGAGGATTTAATAAGCTCCATATGCAATCTAGACTAGTGCTTAATCTTTAAACAGTTTCTCCTGCTGCCTTTCCTTGCTACAAGGTAAAAGTCTTCCTCTTGGCCTACCCACCATAGACAGAAAAACCAGTGGTATCTGAAGCCTTTGTCTTCCAATTACTCAGCCCTTCCTTTTCCCCAAGCCATGGTTCTCTAAACCTTCTCCGTGCTCGCCTCCGGACTTCCCTTAACACCAGTGTGCAGTGTGAAACACTGTATTTTCTATGTGATCTTCCAGTTCATCCATCACAACCTGATGGGTTTTTGCTCTCCCCATCGCAGTTATCAGTAAGACATTGTTAGCTCCTGTTTATGATCCACTATTTCACTAAGTCTTCTGCAGAGCTGCAGGCAGCCAACTGCTTCCTCGCCTGTGGCCAACTTTCCCCCAGTTTGGACTTCTAATCCTATTCTCTTCATCCAACTGCAAAACAGGGTTTGGTTGTGTGGGTTTCTTTCTGTTTTAGAATGTGTTTTTCCTGATTTTACTTATGTGTCAGCCCCTAAGCCATCCCAGAATAATTCTGTCTTTTTAGGCTTTGCTTTAAGTCTTTTCTTTGAGGGTGTGGGTGTATGTAGCAGGAAAACAGCTTCAATCTTATTTGACTGCCCCAAACACAGAATCATCTTTCAGTGCTGCAATAAATGTTTTATTTTTTTTTCCTAAATAAGGAAGAGTCATGCTTTACTCACATGAAAACTAAAAGCCATACAGCAAAAAAGAAATAAAATGGTAAATAAATACTACTATTCAATCTCTCTCCTACAGCCTTTACAAAGTATTTCTTCATAAGCCTAAGTGTTAGAAAGAAATATCAACTTTTTTTTTTTTTAATTGACTCCCCATATCTCTTCCTGACTTTTGCTAAACTCCTTACCTTTCAGAAATAATTGGGGCAATTAGTGGGTGAGTTGCAAATATATCCCTGTTGATTTTCTCAAAAGAAGCTTGGCATTTAACAAGAAAAAAACCCTTATTTCACAAACAGATGGAAACAAAGGAGGAAATGGAAATTCTAGACAAGATGTTCCTTCACACCATATGCAATATTCCTTCCTGTTGCAGATTAATCTTGTCACTAATGAAAAGACTTAGGACAGCTATGCTCTCCTGCCATTATCTGTGACCAATTTCAATGTGATTTTGAGTGAACCAGTAAACCCACCGCATATCAAAACCTGTTTCACACAGTTTCTTTGGTGATAGTTTAAGCACCCTGCTGTCCCCCAGTTGCAGGAGGCATTTGAATTCCTGTACCACCACCTGGTGTAATGCTGACACAGCTACCAGAGCCCTTATGGTAGTGAATTGAAATAAAGAACTGATTTCACTGGGAAAAAAAAACAAACCAAAAACCAAGAAAAGGAAAAATCTTTCAGCCTGATCAGTTCAGTGCCACTAGTGAAAAACAACAGCCAGACTTGTCATTTTGGAGACAACAGAGAAAACACTGCTTATTTCAAAGTAGCTCATGAGGTTCACCTAAACAATATTTATCAAATGCTTTCACATCCCTGAAGTTAGAAGTACACCAGTTTGTGAAGCTATATGCCATAGCATCAAAATATGCTTATGCTGTATGCTACAGCACATATACAGCATATTTTGTATGTACGCTACCCTACAAGCATTGCATAGCCACATGCAAAGAGCAATGTGCAAGGCTTGGTTGCACAATTCTAGGCCAAGAAAAGGGACAGAACTGTGAAGAAGAAAAGCTGAGCCCAACTTCTGTCTGTGTAAAGAAAATCTAATAGCCTACACACATTGTGCTCAACTGCACGAGAGATCTCTTTACAAATGCTATTTCTAAATCTTGTGTCCTTACTTCCTGATATGCCCCAGTGAGGGGTTTATCTCCATGCGTCAGTTTTTGCTTTTTGAATTTAAGGCAGAGATTGTCATTAAAAACAAAAAATGAAAAACTTTCCCTAAAAATACTATCTCACCTCCTGCCTTCAGGTAATACTTCCCAAAGGCAACATTTTTAACTCCATCATGGCAGAATGAGCTGCATTTTATCCTGAATTATGCAGAATTATAAATCAAAAGGATTAAATACTTATTTTTATTTTTGCCTTGGATATAAGAGCCCAAGATATATAAAGTTAAAAAACTTTCTTTCCAAAGCAAGGCTTTCCACTTTCACAGGCAGTCACTTGGGGAAGGTGACACTCCTTTTCTGACAGTAAGTATTTCAGTATTTAGATAGAACAAACATATTCCCAGAGCAGCCAAGTGGCCATACGTGAGAGTAGCACACTGGTCACTTGGCACTGAAATGAGAAGTGGGGAAAGATTCACATTTCAGTTCCTACTTCAGTTAGTAAAAATTTATTTGAATCCAGGACTCTCAATTTTCATATACGTATCTTAACAACAGGAATATAATGTGACCCTTAGTTTTCTAAACAACACTTTTGCACACCAAGAAGAAGGTTCCTTTCTAAAGGCATTATCTGCAGAGAATTACCCATTCTGGAACTCATTAATATTGTGAAATTCCATGATGGACAGTTCCTACCATGTACCAACTTAAACATGAGATGCTTACACTTGTTTTTCCAGGTTGGGTGTTTTAGTCTACTCACGGCACTATCAAAAAGTGATAAAACAGTTGAGGAAAGAGGAGCAAATGCCGTGATCCATAAGTAGTTTAGTCTTAGTTTTATTGATCATGTTGAAAACCAAATTCTCTGTTAGCAAACTTTCTTTTAATGTATAAAAGCCATGAAAAGATGCTACTTCTGAAAGGTTACATCATCTGGAAGAAAAACTGGGGGTAATGAATTAACTCTAAATGCTGCGGCTTTAAACTATGGAACAGCACTTAATGTGCACAGCACTGGTAGTTTAATACACTTTCAATACTCTGTTGCAGAAAAGACAGCTATGTAATTACAACTTAAATTCTAGCTTTTAGCTTTAGGAAAAATAAGGCTTCACAAAAGGCCTGATTTTATCTTTTTACCTTCTCTGAAGCTTTCAAAAACACCAGTAGGATTTGGGGGTCAACAAGAAATTAAAAATAAGTCTACAAAGGAGAAAATACACAGCCCATAAGAAAACTGCATGTCCTTTCCTCTGAAGGCAGCTGTAGCTTTTTAAATATTTAATGAACACTCTGGTGAAGGAAATAGCTACCTATAGATATGATTAAATACACAACAGAAGGTCAAGCTTGAATCTACCAAATACATTCTAAACTTAATGTTAAAAACATGACATATTTATAATATCTCTGTGCAGGTGTTCAATAAAATATGGTAGCATTAAAAAAAATGCTGTTTTGATCAGCTGTGACACAAGGCTATTTTAAATTATTTTTCGGCTCTTGTTTCAGTCTTTGTGATTTCCCAAAAGGTGTATATATTCAGGGTCATAACAAAAGGAATAATTTATAGTCTAAATTCTTAATTTTCCAGCTCATTACCAAGTCCTCATTTAATTTAGTACCTTATTTTCCTCTGGCCCATGCATTAGACTTAGTGTTTCCAATTTTATATAAGTATACAATAATATTCACAGAACATTAGAAAGAAATAATTATGTGCAATCTTTCTGAAAAACAAATCATTACAAATAACCCACATTTTCCTGATAAATGAAAAGAAAAAAGATGGAAAACACACTTGATAGCCATTAATCTACTAGAAAAGCATATCTCTTTCTTTCCAGACAATTAAAATGATACATTTAGGGCTTTAAAGAACACTACATAATTTCAAAAACAATAGGAGAACATTAGCATGAAATTTTAAAAATACTTCAGAATATTTTCCATTTCTTGTTTCTTAGAGTTATATTTTAAATAGAAAGAATTATTTGTAGACTAACTGCTAGCTTTCTGGATACGTTAGCTCCCTGGTAATGTCATTATATCACATTAAACCATATGAACATATATTTCAAAGAGAAGGAACTGGTAAAAGACATTCAAATACTAGCTGGGAAAATTTGACCTTTGGTTAATTTCTTCAGTACAGGGACAGCTCTTTGATGATGATACTATGCCAAGTAATATCAGAAACAGGATTTTGATGAACCTGGTTTTTTAACTAACTTGTCTACTTCAATACTAACTTTCAATGAATGGCACCACTGTCCCAAAGAGCCACATTCTGGACCTTCATGATATAGTGTAATGTGTGCACAGATGAAGAATTAACTCCATACTCCAGAGCCCTATTTACTGTCAGATTTGTCCCCAAATCGTTCTATAAATTAATATTATTAGTTCTGAAATAGTAATGATTTATAAGACTAGCTGCCTAACAAATACACAAGGAAAAGCCTTCAAAATCAATACATAAAAAGAAAAATATATGCCGGATGTTTGAATTGCTGTGTTCTCTGAATAAAAAAGGTAATTTCTTTTAATATTTTAAGAGATAGTTTAAAAAGCATACAAAGAAAGCAAGACACCAACATAGATGTAACTGAACACAAATATAGTGGAAATCTTCCTAGGCTAACAGAAAAATAGCAGATCACTGAAACTGCTGCTCTGCTAATACCAGTGACAAGACTATTGAAGTGAATATCATATTTTAAGGTGAAAAGGGGACTAAAAATCAGGGTAAAAAAAACCACTGAGAAAGTCTCTTAGATTCTGTCCATAAGTTAAAATCACAGCCTAATGTAAATTATCCATCTCAGTGCATGCTGCAGTCAACTCTCGGCAAAATGAAGAGGATAATGCCTTTTCAAAGATGGCCAAGGAATTGCTAAATCCCACTCCTGTTGCTTGTTATTCTTTATAATGACTCATCATGGACCCAGGACTGAAAGACAAGTTCCAAACCCCAATTCTCCTGCATACTGAAATAGTATTTCACTATGCAGAAACTGGCTCCCTTTCTTTCATTTATCCTATGGAAGTTCCAGCCAATTGCCTTTGCAAACCTTAGCTGCAGCTAATATGCAGCAACCAGAGAGGAAATTAATGTGGTATACTGGTTCCAAAAAGTACCAAATTATATGTTATGATCAATAGCTTGAGTTCCATCCAGCAACCAATTAAAATTGAAGGTCAAAAAGCACCAATCTAATATTTTCTCACTGCAGGTATTAATGAACTAATGGAAATATTTTGCACTAGCTTCAGAAGCTGAATGTGGCAGCGATGCATTTTCTTTACAAATTACATCACTGTAATCTCATCCTGAAAGCAAACAGACCTGCATAACCCCGCAGCAATGAGAAAACTTCACACTCATTTACACATTAAATACAGTACTTACAGTAGGGCTGCTTTCTGGCTACTGGAGCAAAGCCACTGCCAAGTGCGTTGTGTAAACTGGAGCAGAACAGTTCAGCAGTCTCTGTACAGGGCACACATATCCGGTCTCCTCTACTCCTACAGTTACATATGTACTGAATAAGCACAATAGCAGCCTCAGCACACATACAACAAATGGAGCCCGCTTTTGGCACTGAATTATCTCAGGAAAGTGAGAACTACTTCCCCTGTTGTGATTTCAGAGGAAACCAACTCACAGTCAAAAGCTGATCCACAGTCAAACTCACAGTCAAGCAGGGCAATTGGTTATCCGCAGCTATCTATGGAGGAGGGGGGTCAGTATTCATATTCTGTAATTTTTGATAAATAGCAATGTGTTTAACTTTCTCTAATCACAGCAGCCTGCTTACCATACCAGCATTCCTGAACTTACATTAAAAGAAAAAAAAAAAGGCAGAAAACATTAAAAGCTTCAACAAACTTTCTCCTGCTGTTAGTTATCGTTATGTTTTTCTCCCTATGTTTTCTCTCCCATGTCTTTCGACTCAAGAACTGGATCAAGACGACATAACTATAACATGAATCATCATGTGTAGGTATAGTCTGAGGTCTTTTCTACTGCTACTGTCACACCAAACTACACAACGCAAAATGATGATGCCATAGATTCATTGCATATAACGTAAAAATTACACATTAGCCAGAGAACACCTACCACAGCAAAGTATGTTCCACTTATTGCTAGCAGCTTTCCAACAGGAACATGTACAGAAAACTGATATAGGACAGCTTTGTTTGCTGAAGCATGACTACTTTTTGGTTTTCCAGAGGCAGTCTCAGACAGTTGAATTAAGGAATATACATACGTTTAAAATTCCTTCTGACTGAATAAATTTGGAAGACATTCTCTGAAGTAATGTAACATATCCTGTGCTGGAGCATGACAAATTAAAACATAATGGAATTGTTATTTCATATCAACTCTGGCTCTTACTAAACAGAAATCTCAACTGAGATAACTATTATGGGACCGCCCCATCTGAGGACACTTTCTATGTCCTTTCAAACATTATATCTAAAAGTCAAAGTCAGTAAGAAGTTGGATAGTTCATGTCAACTACTACCAGTTTCTTTTCTGCCTCTCCCCAGTAATAAACAACATTTGTTTTTACTGCTGTGACAGTGAAAGGCTCGCCTCTGTTTTCTTGTTTTCATTAATCTCTGGCCCACGTTTCTGATCACTAGATATCAGCTGCTGCTTCCAACCATCTTCTCTATCAGCATATCCCTGTGAATTGATAGTTCAAGGAAGATTCAGCATTTCCCTTTCAAACCCTTCCTGTACACACTACAGACTGTCTACAACAGAGTAGTTGTATGATTACACTCAAAGTGTATATTTGACTGATTTTTTTTGGAAAATATTTTTTGAAATGGGACCATTTTCCTGAAGTGAAAATTTAAACATGAATTACCAACTGGTAGACATGTTTAGCTGGAAGCTCCTGAACTAAATGCATATGATGACAGAAGGGCCTTTTGTTTTTAAAATAAATCTAATTAAATCATAGGTTTGAAAGAACACTAAAGATTATTTAGGCCAAACCCCTCTTCAAAGCAATTTAGGTTTCTCAGGGCTTTATCCTGTCAAGTTCTAAATACCTCCAAGTTATACATCTTGATCCTTTGAGATACATCTCTACAGTCTGCAGAAGGCTCATTTGTTCAAGAGCTTTTCACAAAGATAGACACCTCCAATAATTCTGGCACAGCCCTCCTGATGCAGCAGAAAAACAGAATAGATCTTAATATGTGCAAAATAATAATCTCACACACGAGTGTCTCCCCAATGCAATTTACATGAATTATGAAAGTAACATCAAACTTTCCACCTCATTTACATCTGCTTCCACTTTCTCCAAATCTACACTGCTGAATAGAAAACAGAAACAAACCTTTAATCGTTAAAACACCATGAACTTTGCCTTCACTGTAGGCAGTCATAGAAAGGATTCAGATGCACCCTTCAATGAATCAATGCGACTCTACTTGGACAAAATTCTTACATCATCACAAGTAAGTACGTATCATCATTGAATTAAAAAGGCACATATTCTTCCCATATGATAGAAACATTACGAGCAAATTTGGTCTAATATTTCAGTAGAGAAATATTTTCAATTCAGCTTTCAGATTTGAAGGTAAGAACTTTTCTGAAATGTTAGTGAAGTCTATGTCTTCAGTAGTGTCTTGGACACTACAGAAACAGTTTCTAAGAGAATGAGAAACTCTCAGCTTGTCACATTTTTATACTTTTGGTGTATATTAATATGCTAATGCATATTAATAATAATGCTAATGGGTTAGCACTGTGAAATGGCTTTTTTCTGAGCAGGAATAGACCATTTGTATGTATTTATGAATGGCTCCATTCTAAAGCTACTAAGTTTTTATGTTTTCTCAGTTACCACCATAGTTATGGTTTATAGATCTATTTGGTGAAACTCATGGAATTATTCTTTCCATATATTGACAGTTGCTGTAATGCCAATAAACATAGAAATTGCTTTCCTCATTCATCACCATAAAACTGATATGTCCTGAACCACTTGATATCATACAGGATGTGACTGCTGCTTCTTCACTGCTACCATAGTGCTGAAAAATGCACCTGATACAGCATTGATAGGTCATCGACCTGAGGTGTTAACACCCTAACCAGTATGAAACAATGCAATTAAGAGGATTACATGTGAGGGTAGCAACAGATACATGCCTGGATAATAGAGATGAAAGAACTGGTGGGTGAAGGGGAAGAAAAATGAAGACCACTTAAAAACTATTCAACGTAAATGTGAAGATGAGGCACAGAGCATCACTCAGGTATAGTTACAGGAAGAAACAGGGACACATACAGATACGATCAACAGAGCACTGGGAGCAGAGACTACGTCATGAAAGAATAATGTAATCAAGGGAAAATAGTCAAAAGAACAAGTGATCAGCCTGAAAGAATAGATACAGAAAGGCATTCTGTTTAGTAATCTGGGAATGGGGTTTGATGAAGCACATATATGGAGATTGAAGCAGTTCATGAAAAAGCAGTAATGAAATGAAAGGTTCCTTTTTTTGTGTTTAGCAGACAGAAAGAATTGTATTTTTGAGCTGTTTTATGGTCAAAGTGACAAGAATCTGCATACTGATGATAGTGCGTAGAAGAGTGTACAAGTTTCTTCAAATTTTAGTGAATACAAAATAGACCCTTTCTGCCAATGGCTAAAAAAGGAGGAGAAAATCTGTAGGTATATCACACCTCTCACCAGTAACATGAACTGTAAGAGAACTTAGATTTCATTTTGCAAGGAAAAACCCCAAGAAAATATATAGATGATGTAAAGAAAAGGATGAAAATCAAGCAAGTTTGGACATGCTTTTAAAATATGATATAGGAATTTCAACTTATGGGTTTCAGTGCTCATAATCACAATTTTCTTAATATTCTTGGCAGATGTTGTTTGCTACTAGAAACAATACACTGGGTAAGAATTGCAAATGTAAATCTCAAACTATCCCAAGCATGCCACGTGGATTTTTGCTCTAACACACATTATTGCCTGTCTGAAGTTAGAACTTGCTTTTAACTCATTTAATTATTCAAGTATGGAAAACATTGTCCATAATAACTTCATGCATTGAGAATTTATGTATTCTATCACTTAAGGCCATCAGGACTTGTGCTAACTTTCATAATTTCTTTTTAGTCACTAAAACAACATCTTTCACTGCTTAGAGACATAACAATTAAGTTTCTTTTGTTGGAAAGCGGTGAAAGAAAATGTTCTGCTGAACTCAGAAGCCTTCTGCTACTACTGCTGCCCAAACAGCCACTAGCTGACATAAGGGACTTCCAGAAGGAACATCCAATTGAGCTATTAAGCTATGTGATGGTAATGTTTCAAGTTAAACAAAACTTACTACACATCTGGAATTAGAGCTCTCAATCATATGATGGTTATTACAGTTGTAGCAAATACTGCATGCTTGCAAACAGAGATAAAAAGATCCAAGTGTAATACTATTGTCAACATAAAGGAAAAGTCTGACCATTATGCTCATTCTTTGTCTTGGCAAGAATAAGACGGATCAGAGATATAGAGATCTTATACCATTGAAACCACTATTCTCAAATGTGTTCTATCCTACGAAATACAATTTATGTAGCCCTTTTGTATGCCCTTATTCATAGGTCATATACTCTACAATCCAGTCCGAATGATCTTCATTGAATAAATTTACACTTATACCATTCATATATAGCATTATCGTTATAGTCTCAATGTTGTCAAGCGTTAATCTTACAGGTATCATAAGTTTATTTTCAACAAAATCTGATTTTGCTGACACCACTAAAGGCAAAACATATTGACATGTTATTTCCTGAAATAACACACTTGTCAAGCTAAAACTAACGCACCATGAAGTTAATTATTCTTCTTACTCCAATAAACAGAAAACACACACTAGGAAGCAAAAAGGTGTGGCAATGTATTCTTATAGTTCTATGGCACCATGTTTATTTCTATCACGAGTCCTTTTGTCTGTCAGAATATAGCAAAACGCTTAATTAGGCCTCTCAATAGCCTAATTATTTTCTTTTTAGCATTCCATAAATAAAAGGCTTCGTATGAACATCAGATACTTTAACATAGCAGGCAAGAAATTACAGATTAATATAAACACATGATATATGTGAGTAAGTTCAAACTATCACCCTTCACCTGTCACTGAATAGAAAATAAATGAAGATACAAATTATTCACAAAGTAAGGTGCTTTTTATCACTTTCTTTATAGAGTTCTATCAACAAAAAATATTTTAGGTGCCTGTAATATTTTTGAAGTTTTTTGAATTGCCCATCATGCCCTATCATCTATTGCCTTTTCATGGACAAACAACTGTTAGATTTTCTTATTTCTTACTTGCCTTCATTTCTTCAACATCCCCTCCTTCTCTTTAACAAGCTCTCTTCTCTCAAATTCCACTTCTATTACCATTAAAGAAATGACTAGGAAGACGACTCTCAGAGTGGCTGTCAGATAATGGCTTCTACATTTAAAATTTGATCTGTTAAAATTTCATGTTCAAAACCTGAAATCTGATTTGTGGAGACTGTTTTCAGCTATTTTTTATTTTATTATTATTATGGAAAAATGGTCATGATCAGAATGTACCATCCTTCCTACGATATAGCCAACTTCCTCAAAAAAACCCTGCCAACTTGAGGTTCCCCTTGAAGTCTGGGAAAGACACACTCCTAGCTTCTGGTTCCCGCATCCCTCAAAAGACCTCTACCCATTTTGCATCCAAAAATGTGGCTTGAGGCAATTTTTCCCTGCAGTGTCTTAGCCTTAAACTATAGTATGGATTTTATGAGAATTAATACTTGCACCTGTTCTGAGAATCCGGCACCCTAATTCAATTCCTATCAAGAACCTGATGTTTAATTTTTAGTCATTTAACAATTAGCAATCACATAGCTCATACTTCAGTTTCCTCACATAAACAATGCAGAAAATTACCTACTTTCAGATTAAAGTGCCATCTAGAGCTCAAACTATTACCATTATGATTACTCCTAATCAAGATGGATAAAATAAAATGTTATCCATTAAACTTTATTGTCTCACCACTTGGCAAGTAGGCTGGGCCATATAGTTCAGAACCAGTGTCATACAGAATATCCCAACCTTGACTCCAGGCTTGAAGGAAGGAAACACTGACTAGTCCTAGAGGGCAGAGAGAGCAGAAAATTAACAGAAAATGTCACTCTGCTCCCTCTTCTATTGCCAGAAGTTGGATCCGATTTGCTGCTGGTACAGGCCAGGGGAAATTCCTTTCCCTCCCACCCAAGCAATGGAAGTAGAAATGGAATTATGACTCATTGGGTGACTTAAAGGAGTAACTCAGCCTGCTGGAGGTGCTGCTGGAGGTACTGCTGGTGTGGGGCAAATTACCCATGTGCTCAGTGCTCTGCCTGAAGACACAATAAAATCTGTAAGCACCACACCTCAGTTTTACCAGATCCATTTTATTGCCCATGCTAAGTATCTCTTTTCTTTTTTTTTTGTCTTTTTTTCTTCTTTTTTTTTTGTTTGAGATGAACTTTCAAATGGAAGGGAAACGAATTGAAGTCAGCAGTTCACAGTAATACAAAAATCAATTTCCACTGCATGATTGCATGTGTTATTCTGGCACTGCTTATCATGCATTACAAAATTTGCAATAAAAATTGTGAGTAGGTAAATGAAAAATTGATACAGCACCTAATATATATCATAAAATGTAGGTTCTTTTTTTCAAGATTATTTTTCTGTGAACGCAGTCAGTGATATTTCTCAGCTCATCAGACAAACTGAACATCTGCTCTTTGAAGTGTAAAGACAACTGCAGGGACTGAGGAATATTTTGCTGACAACCCTGGGACATAATGTTTAAACAACACTAAAATATGGCATACTGTGTAGATCACCACTTGATTTACACAGCAGTGTATGTTACACAGAGGTGTTAGATTTTAAAAGGCTAAAAAATATAAATATATGTAACATATTTAGGATGTAAATAGAATTGCTTTACATAAGCAATTTGGTTTATATATTTTTCCATCCATCCTGTTAGACTGAGAATTTGCTACTCAGTATAAAATAGCGTTCATTTAACACTTAGAGCCCAACCCTGCATCTCCTGAAGTCAAGTGAGAGTTCCTGCTATCTTCAAAGAGATAAGCTCAGTTTGAAATTTAGAACTTGCACAACCAGTTACAGCTGATGAACAAATGTGACAATTTATAATTTTTTTTTGCCAATTCTTCCCCGTCCACATTTTTATGACAGAATTTATTTGTTCTTTTTCTTTCTATTTGATTACATCTAACAACTGGGCTCCCAAAATGATTTAAAAAATTATCTCAAGCTACATTCAATTTGTTTCCACCAAAATCTTTATAGATCAATTTTTATTTTTTTTCCCAAATCCCCTGTCACACATCAAAAGGCAGTAAGTGTCAATAAGTGTCTAAGCCAGTAGCATTCACTGCTGTTGCAAACTCCAAAAGTACCATAAAGTACGTCGTAAATCAAGTACTTAGTTTTCAATGTAAGATCTACATCTAAAATTTTTATTGTTACCATAAATGAGAAACTTCGTTTACAATTCCTTGGAAAGAACTTTATCCAGTTTTATGCACATAAATGGAGGAAAAAAATCATATGAATTAAGTAGGCCTGAATTTGCAGTGCGCAATAGCTGGACTCAGATCTATTCCTAGCACAGGAGGAGAGAAAAACAAAACAAGACAAAACAACCACCTTGCTAAATACACACTGAAGATACCTACTGTGAGCATATGCAACTAATTCAAATTTTCTGAATTTTTAAACTAAGTATAATTTATTGTATAACTAAAGTATACCATTGTCTAAGTATAATACTGCTTATGACAAATCATAATACACCACAAAAGCCTGGAAACAAGTATCAATAACTTCGCTTTGTTCCAAGCCATGCCACTGCGGGTTTTAAAGTTGGCAGCATGGGTATCAGCAGCAGGTACCCTGCAAATGATGACTTATGTGCATTGGCTGAGTCAGGAAAGAGAAACTTCCACACAAAAGGACAGCCACTGCCCTTTCTCTTTTATTGTCAGAACCATAGTTAAAGTGTCTTCAATATTTTCTAATATTTCTACTTTCTAAAGCAAGAAACAATACCATTTGTGGCATACGTTGTAGCACCGACCCCATTCTCTAGGGTGTCTGACTTCATTCACTTTTTGTCAGGCAGTAGGAAAAAATTAATACAAACCCCCAAGCCTATAAATAATGTCTGCCACAGATGCCCATTTTTTTTCCTCCACAGCCGCAAACAGGCATACACACTAGAAAGCTCTGTACAGGGTTTTAACTATTATGATTATTCTGTGGTCCTTTGGATTATGGTGGTGTCTTTGGGATTCTTGGACCAAAAGCAGACAGAGAAATCATAACAGAAATGTGCAATAGAGATAAAGCAGTATTTGACTTGAAGCTAGCTCATTTTATGCACTAAGAAAAGAGAATTTCTTCTTGGATTTTAGTCTAGCTTTAATAATTTTGATTAATTTGGCATTCATGGTTTTTGAAAGTGGATGTTGTTCTCTCTCGTGCTATGCTTTCCTTACATTAAAATAGTCCTTTACAGAACACGATGATTATGATAAGTTCTGTCTTTATGCCTGTATGTCTTGTTTTAGCAGTACATCTGAGGCAATTATTGTCTAAAGTCATAATAATCTAAAAGGACCTTTTCTGTTTCAGGCATCTCAACTAGTTTTATTTTATTTAGTCATTATGTCTCCCATTCCTAGAGAATGGGAGCTCCTATAAAATTGGCAGCTCTAATGCCAGTTTATACAATGCTTTCTTTTCTCTCTCGCTTCTGCTATAACTGAATGGGGTTTTGATGAGAAAGGTATTTCCACTAATATTGCCTATCAGAAATCTTGATGCACATAATAGAATTACTTGAATTACTACTGCAGGACTTAATAGTTTAAATTTTACATGTCTAAGGACCATTTTCATTCCAGTCTTTCAACTGTTTTTTTTTTTAAGCAACAACAATAACCTCCCTGTCTAGATTGTACTACAGGACAGCATAAGCTCTATTTTTGCAGAATATGTAAATATATAGCTTGGATGCTTGCCAGCAAATGAAGCATACTACAGTGTTAAAGCTTACTCAAGTCATTTGACAGACACTTATGACTGCAGTGGATTTTCAAGCAGGATATGAATGCTTACTTTAGCCTTCAGCTGAACAAATCTAATATCCCCTCCGCCTTCCTGATTCCATTTCCTTCTTGGTCCTGTGTCCATCCCCCACCCACCCTCCCCCAACATCTGTAATTAAAATAATTAGACATATGCAAGATTTTCTGTCTGTAAGGTTTACATTGCTATTTCTGAAGGTGATTTGTAGTCTATTTCTATACTGGGGAGAGTGAGAAGAGTTTAGGAACTGACAATAGATTCTTCCAGAGGATTAGTTAGTGCTTCAGTGGGATATTGGACAAGATATGCTTTAGGTAAGAGTCCTCAATGATACCGCAAGTACTTTAGGACTGTAAATATCTCCAATAGCACCAAGAACAATGTCATTACAGAGATTTAGAGACTAATTCTGGGTTTACGTGGTTCCAGCTTGTTTGCATGGCTTGTTTAGGTAAGAATCTGTAACTGATGAAGTCCATCTCCACATACAAATTTTTGGAGCTATGAATAGCCCAAGATCTCCTGTTGTAAGATTCCCCCAACACACTCACACATGCTCACCCTAGTGTTGTGGTGCCTATTTATTTGTAGCTTGGTTTTCTTTTATAAGACACATTGGAAATGTGTCTCCTTGAAAACAACAAAGTATTTAGTCTTTTATCCATATTCTCTCTGTCACTTTTCATTAGAGAATCCCTTCATTTAAGGATAAAAGGGAACTGCCTGAAACAGCTGAGTTTAGTTTATAGCATTGTTACGTTGCTTTTGTCTGTTGCCTGTCTCATCCTAGGAACTGAACACATTCATCTTCTGTAAATCTATGTGTTAGTTTGAGGCTTTCCACCTTCAGAACAACACTGGTGTGTTGCAAATCCACTGATACACAAGAAGCAAGAGTCAATAAAGCCCTCAAGAGCAGCTACAATTTACTGAAAATCCTTTACGTTTTCAGTCCTGTAGGCAATCCTTTGTGGAAGGGTGGACTGCATATGATTTCCTCATAAACAACAATCTACATCAATGTCTCTGTACTACAATTGAAATAGTTTCTTTTTACTACAGATGACGCCTTGTGGTTCTGATTATTCTCTTGGCTGTCTTGCCATTTGTAAATGGGACAGCAATGGTAATGTGGTAAGTTTCCATTACGTAAATCCAAATGGCTAACCAAGGCTAGAAACAGGGCTTTTCCACTTTTAAAAAACAGCCTGTTAAAAATGTGTTTATTCCCCAAACATGGTTTTACCCAATTTTTTCCAGTGTGAACTCCCTGATAGGTTATATGGTGAGGTGGTATTTCAGAGAGGTGGAGCTCACTGATACAGCTCTTTAAGGATATGCACTTTACACTATTATGCAAGTTGGTGAAAATTTTTATTAATAATATTGGTTTTATTAAAAAAATGTTTTTGTGAATGAAAAAATATTAAAATATTTTCTATGATGAATTTTGTAAAATCAAAAGAACAAGGAAAAATCATCTGAGAAAGAAAAATTGGTCATTTAAAAATTATATCAATACAGAAGAAAATTGTTTCATATTTAATTTTTTTAAAATTTATGAATCATAGGGATTGATCCTCTAAACTATTTTAATACTCATAGTAAGACACATATAGGAGGAAAAAAATATCCCTCAGGTCATATACCTTCTGGTGCAAGTAATCTAAGCTTTTCTGATAATCAAACCTTTTTTCATGTAGAAACTTTAAAAGAACTTTACAAAATTAAATTGTTTTATGCTCCTTTCTTTGATTTTTATCTGAAAGCTGGCCTTGAAAACTAGCAGTAGGTGTCAGCATTTTCGTTTTGGTGCAATGGTCTGCATCTAGAAATTCCACAATGATAGCATGCAGCTGGGAAAGATATCCTTTCCTAAGAAAATGTAAACCAAGAGTATATTACAATTTTCCAGATGGAAGAATGTATCTGAAACCAAGGAAATGTACTCATTGATGCTCAGTAAGAATTACATTTTCAAAAAATCAAGATTAAAATAATATGGCTTTTATGTAACATTGTATGAGAGAAAAACAGAAACTTCTGACAGAAGCAAGCTTGAGAAAGAGGAGGACAGAGGCAAATGTCTCTGTCTTGGCCTTCCAACAAGATAATGGAGTCTTGCTCTGCATAGGTGCTGGAGGTGCAAAATGCTAGTCCCACGAAAGTCAATGAGGGAAAAACTCTCACTGACTTCAGTAGAATTAAGATTTAATCCAAGCATTTCCTGCCCTATGTTGTCTTAAATGTGTTAATGTATAGGTACAGAAAACTGTTCCTAAGAAAAGGTAGGATAAAAGAATCAATTGAAAATCATATCCAGAGAACGCTCCTGTTTTCCATTTTATCTCCAGAGGTGCTGAGTAAAAAACAGGAAAAAATTACAAGACAGAGGGGATTTCTCTCTCAATATTCAGCTATGTTGTTTCTTAAAAATTTCCAAAACTTTAAACCATGAGGAAGAGGGGAAGAATGTAACTAAACTGCACTTTTATAGGCTGAATCAACTCAAATCAAAATGCTTTGCTGAAATGAAGGTTTTTTTTTTTTTTTTTTGTGCACCAGTGTGACATTAATCTGCCACTAGCTCAGATGCCTACAGGCTTGATCTTCACTTAGGGCATGCTCACAAATTGTGGCTTTCTTCCAAAGTATTGGCTGGCTGGAACAGGTAATACTTTGGTCAAATATCTTTGCATTTGTGGTAAAATAGGCATGTGAACCAACATGAACCAATAACAGCACAACACAAATGAAGTGGTTTGCTGCTCAGTGTCAAATGGAACAAAACATTTCATTTCAGAAAAAAGGACATATATATTTTTCAATGTTTTTCACAGGGGAAAGAAAAATTAATTAAAAGCTCAGGGAAAACATTTCAGTGTTACAGCACCAAGGTTTCTTAAATTTTCTACTTCATTGAAGATATGGATATTTGGATTTTTTACCCAATGGAGGAGTGGAAAAGCTTTTAGAATAGGAGTATTTCCAGTCAAATGGAAATGTTTAATTGACAAAACCCATTTTACCCACACTATGATATTCTTCAAGATTTACTTTTCATCCCAGTGAAATATGAGTGGATCACACTGAGAAACTTGATTCTTTTTCCTGTCAGGTAATCCTGGTCAGAAAGGAGGCACAATGCTAATCTAAACACAAATGAAGAAGTTGATGTGATACTCCTGAAGAGGATTGTCCATATCTGATTGGCTTAAATTGCTTTCAAGAAAGTGGCTTTAGTTATTTAGTGTTTATATTTTTTGCAGAGATCTCCTCCTAATCTGAATACGACACTAATCTCTGATGTCTTTCTCATCTCCTTTGTGGTAGAAACAACACTGATGCAAGCTATTGCCTTTGAATCTGAGATGAATTTATTTCTGAAGTTGACTATTTTTTTGAAGGAACTATACTTCACTGAAATTTTACTACCCTGTAGAAATTTCATCTTCATAAAACAAGTACTGGCCTATGTCCTATTGAGCTATGTAAATCCAAATTACTAACCCTGAAATATATTTAATTGATTATCCCACAGTTGAAAAGATTTTCAGGTTATCTATAATGTAAAGTATACACAATTTTTATAATTATATAATTACAATATATAAATTGACATCTACATGTATTTGAGTGGGCATGTAGCTGCAAGTATTACATAAAAGCAAAAAGCCCCAAGGGTTCCCTTTCCCAACTACCATTGGGGATACATGGACCTTAGACAAACAAAAGGTGCCTAGTATTGTAGCTGAGGAAGCAGAGTAAATTAGTATAGATACACTGGGACAGAAAGGGCATTTAGCCATTGTACTTTAGATCAATAACACAGATAAATATAATTTAAATGAGACCATTATTAATATATGGCTTATAACACCAGTATCAGTTCTTAACACTATACATATTCTAAAAAACAAAAATGCAGAATTCACTTTCAACAGAACATTACCAAAAAAGTCTTACAGAACCCTTTGCAATTTTTGCAATTTGTTTGTCTATATAAAATAGAATCAAGATGCATTTTCTGTGGCTTTATCTAAGTTTAGTTTTATCCATTATTATTGATGTAAGTCATTAAAAATGCATATAATGAATACATTAATAATGACACAATATTTCATCTTTTTATTGCAAAAGGCAGTGAAAGACACATTTGTCCTTTTTATTTAATTTCTAATGAATAAAGAATACTACTTCAATATAGAAAGACTAATAAAGATGTAGAATGATGTCACATATGTGAAATCTATATTTTACTATTTAATCACACAGCATAAACTAAGCTAGTATATGGATGTTCTTGTATTATATTATACAGATATTACAAGGGTAGCTAAAAAGATTTAGAAAAATCACAGTATTGCTAATTTGGACATAACCATTAAACACTATGGCTTTATTACTATGGTTTAAAAGCCAGACAATAGCCAGAATTTATCATATTGATTAGGAAGAAAGAGTATTTTCTCTGCTTTTTTATTAACACAATGGTGTTTGGTCAAACAGCACTTGCTTTTGAAGTAAAATACATCAAACCGCTCTCTATCTAGATGGACATAATATCTGGCAGTTAGTAAAAGACAAAAGGAACATAGGAGAGAGAGTGTAACATAGCAGAGCGAAAAGGCATAGATCAGGCCAAGGAGAAAATAAAAGTAGAGGAACAAGGAAAACAAAAATAAAGACGGCGAGAGAGAAAACACCAACATAAAATTTATATTTTGAGGACTACCTCCACAGACTAGAGAACCAGAAATATGTTTTGATATTTAAAAGATCATATTAGTCTTGTCATCATTCTAAAAACTTGGAACACCTAACTCAAAAACTGAGTGGCTACAGACCTGGCTTGCATATCACCTCTACTCTTTGACTGCCATACTCCAAAAAGATTTTTAAAGAAGGCAAGAAGCAGCTCTGTGTGAGGCAGATAAAGCCTTTTTTTCTTCTTGCATAGCACAGAAAAGCAGCAGCCTGTTTTACAAACATGTCATTTCTGAGAGGTAGAGTTGAACTGCAGAATAAGCCCATCAAGATCACTGGAATGCTAATTAAAACCTGAAAACCAAACATACATTCCTTACACCACTGTAGAAATTGATCCAACTGTTGACAGAAAACTTTCTTCCTGAAATATATTTCATGTCTCATGCTGGAATTATGTCAGAAATTGCTTCAACTCTTCTCCCATAATATATATATAATCTGACCCCACTGTGCTCAAACAAATCATGCCACCTATCAGGTTAGAGGGTATGTGATTACAAGTGTACGGGGTAATCTATTCAGTCTGAATATGCAGCAGCTAGAAACTATCTTGTTGCTATTTTTAAAAGTAAAACAAGGCTTGAATATGCCTGAAGCTGTATGCAGGTTCTTCACTGGCCTTTCACAAGGAGGGCAACTGTGCTGCCAGTGTGTTTACTGTGTTTATTATAAAAGACTAAGCAGCTTAGGTTGAATTGAACAAGTGAAATCAATATTGCAGACAGCTATGGAGGTTTTCTTTTGTTCCTTTTTTATGACATACATGGATATTACAAGTCAAAATATTTTTGTACACACATTCCTCCAGTCAATATGACTGCAAAGAGTGCCATATCTCATGGCCATCCCTAGCAGATATGTCAAGGATGCTTGTGCATAGCCAAATTTATCCAGCAGTTTTGTAAGGATTGTCCTAGGGACACCTCAAGTCTCCACAGTATGAAACCTCCCCCCCCACCCCGCTTTTTCTTTTTTTAACTAAGGACAGGAATGGAGAGAATTATAAAGCAAATATTAGGTAGAATAAACATTTATCAACTTAAGTTTTTGCAGAATAGCATAAATAACCTATTTAGAAGAGAGCAAAGGAAGGGGAAGAAAGGAGAGAGAGAGAATAGAGAAAAATATGGATAAGATCCAATAACAGAAATATTTTCAGGACTTCCAGAATGTTTAATAAGAGCATGTTGCAATTTACATTGAGACTTGGAAAATTCAATACAGTTTACACCTCCCAGAATTCTGGAGCTGCCAGCTCAGAAGGAAGGGAGCACATAAATAATGTATT
This sequence comes from Gavia stellata, assembly GCF_030936135.1. Lineage (NCBI taxonomy): Eukaryota > Metazoa > Chordata > Aves > Gaviiformes > Gaviidae > Gavia > Gavia stellata. The sequence continues at coordinate 14,154,041 of NC_082604.1, read as the reverse complement.
TCCTGTTATTCTTGGTCTGCAGCTGATCTCCTACTGAGCACTGAGAAAGAATTTTAGATTCCTAGGAGACAGCTGGTGCTGTCTAGCATGTTTGACTGATTTTATGAGCAAAGAATGAAATGCATAAAAGGCAAAATGAGAATCTAAAACTAAAGATGTATTTTGTCCTATGAGAAAACTTGGAAGGTTACAAAGCTGTGCAAGAAGGCACAATTAGGAATAATCTGGTCTAAAGAATCATATTATTTGAAAATGAAAAGTCTTGAGTAGATTGGATGGAAATCCAAACACGCACAGTTTTCTCTGCAGATAAACAAGCTCATGTTCTTGGTAATACGTAATACTTTGCATTTCAATACAAATGCCAGAAAGCTAACAACTGTAAAAGGTTTAGATCATTTGAGACTGTGGACCTCAAATGTGGTGCCATTTAGGATTCAGCTGCAGTTTTGGAAGACTGAAGTTCAGCTGTTCTTCAACACAACCTGCAGGAAATGAAGGTTTTCAAGCATTAGGTACATTCTCTGCAGCATGTGCTGAACTCATGGGTTCATCTGCTCATTTGAAAGAGCTAGTGAGACTGGAATTAGTAAACCCTATTCCTGTTCTCCAGCAAGCAGACCAGATGGAGGAAAAAACATTCCTCCAGCTGCTTTCTCATCCCTCTGCAGACCATTTATTCCCCTTACAGAATTCCTCTCTCTAAGCAAAACAAACATCTTAAGCCAGTAGTATACAGCAGAAGGGCATACATCTGATTTTTCCTAATTACAAAGACAGGCCACCAACTGACAGTTGTGATAGTGTCCAAACGCAAACAACTGGGCTGAATATGTGCCTTTTCTCACAGGCTTCCTTAATTTGAGCCAGTAAGAACACTAGAGATTAATGCTGAATTATGACTCTATCAATCATCATGCATAAAATGTAAAAGCCAACATGCACACAGACTATTTCTCAAAATAATTCCCTTTCTGACCAGCTCATGACTCCTCCAGGACACCAGGGGAGAAACTGTTTTATGCCTAGCCACAGGTGTGGAGTACAGACCAACAAGTCTCTTGGTTCTGACTCTCCTTCTGCAAGGGCAGCAGCATGCTTTGCAAATCATCTGCCACATTTAGGAAAAGGTTGTTGTGCCAAGAAACTGAACAGAACCTGTGTCAGTATTTAATGTATCAGAAAAACTCTGGGGCGGGGGTGTGTGTGGGAGTCTTCCTTTTCTCAGCCTGGTAAGCAGCCTGGCATAGCCTGAGACAAAGATGATAATGGTGAAGTTTCTTGGGTCTGATAAGTAAACCCCTTTCAGATATGAGGGTTTAACAATGATTTATTTTACAGTGACTCAGCAAGATGACAAAGAAATTAACTCATTGCATCCCCTCAACTAGCAGGTTTCAAAGATAAACCCATTGTAATTATGCCTCTAACAACAGAAGTTCCATCAAACTCATACAACCTCTATGTAAGAGGTGATTTGGCAAAAACCCCTCAAAACATGTCCCAGCTTGAAAAGTAATTTCAAGAACTCAAGAAAATGAGACAGAAAACTGCTACTTCTATTCAGCCCTGAATAGAGCTAAGATGTATAAATCGTGGTTTGTGAAAGAAATATGGGGAGGAGAATTTCACTGCACCACAGATGATGAATCCTGAGCAGATAACCTTGAAAAGATGCACACATTGCTATCACAGTGAGAAAATTCCAGTGGAAAGCAATTTCACACTCCTTATAGGCCACTGTAATCAGCCAGAAAATGAATTAGCATAGCCCAGAGGACAAGGTACTATCAAACAGGGTCTTGATCCAGTGAAGCACTTAATCTTATGCTTAATATTAGGTACCCGAGCTGTTCCATTAAGTCACATATATGTGCAAATCAAACTTGGCCTAGTACTAAAAATAACTGAAATAATTTCTAGCAAGTTATCTATTTGTTGCATTCAGTATTTTGTTCTATTGAGAGGTTGCCCATGACAATACTCTTATTTTTCAAACTACCCTAAATTACTTAGCATTAGACCTGCATATTTCTGTCACTAGTGCTTGGGCTGAACCCCATTCACAGTTCATGAAGTTCAAAGTTGTTATGAAAATGTTGATTCATCATACATTATTTACAAATAATGAGGCATACCTTCTTTTCAATGACAAGTAGAATATAGCTTTTAGAATAAAACTTCTGTTTTGCATGCATTAACAAGTTCAAAATTCTCTAATATGTATATGACATTTTCTTTTTCTGCAAAAAAAATTTCCCTTAGTCATTATACATATTTATGAAAAGTGGCATAAATGTAACCAAAGCATAATACTTTTTTTTTTATCTGGGCAGATAGTCAGATGTATTTATTTTTTTCAAATAATATTCACAACCCCCTGTACACATGCTATTGGTTAATGCAGTGAAAATGAAACAGATTTCAGCAACAAATTATGAAAAGAAATGCTCTTTAATCAGCAAGACAGTCCCAAACCAACAGAACAACAAAGAAATATTGACAACTGAGCAGGAAATAGAAACCTGAGAACAAACTTTACATTTTCAATATAGCTAGATAAAATGCCAGAAGTTTGAAATATGGATAGGAGGAAAAAGAAGATTAGACAGTCCCAGCATCGGCTTGAGAATCCTTGATCTTTAATCAGTAACTTGTAACATCTGCAGAAGTAAGACAAATAACGTTCAGATAAAATAGTGTTATAGTACAGAGGGGTCAAGCTTCCTCTATACAGAGTTAGGGTAGGCCTTTTTTGATTGAATCTAAGGTGATTCAAGTCTTCTGAACAATTTAATTTTGCTGCTCCAAGGGGCAGGGTCTTGACCAAGGGAAAGGTAAAATGAGAGCAGAAGTGACAGAGGGGAAGGGAAGACAAGCCCAGAAAAGCAGGACTGCAGCAGGGTGGGAAGGGAGGAGTGTTCTTGGCACTGATGCACCTGGACGAGAATACCACCTGCCACTAATACAGATGATTCAGTATTACATTGCACAAAATTCTGGCAGGACACCTACTGGGAATGAATTACACCTGTAAAATTATGCTATCAAAATGTCACCATTTGCATCCAAATTCACTGTATCTGTGGACCTGTTACTTCTAATAACACAAATTCATATTTAGATATATGTGTTTAGTGCATGTACTAAAATGGTGAATAATACCAACATACATTTTTCCTATTTATTTTCTATTGCTTCATAAAACCCTTCCAAAACTGGCATTTTAAAGGATCCACAAGTAAATGAGGTTGCAGATTGCTGTTCCCTTCTAAATTGAGGTTCGGAGCTTACACACATTGTAAATTAACTAAAACATTGACCTACATTACCTTACCAGAAAAAAATACACCAAAAAAGATGTCTTGAATATACAGGGAAAGGCAAATCAGTTACAGCTGTTGTAATCAATTTCCATTTACAGTGGAATTTCAAAGCATTATTTAAGTGACTACAGCACACATCGATCTCAAGGATGGGAACTAAGGGTCTCTTTCAGCAGAGTACTCAGGGAAGTATTTCTCTTCATGCTTGCCAAGTTTGTTAAATGTGGACCTACATGTAAACTCTAACGGCATTATCATTTCCCACTTCTCTGCAGTCTCACACTCCAGTAGAAGGCAGTAAGAAAAGAAATCTTTTGGATTAATCAAAATTGTATCTAACTGAAGATAGCCATTGCCTTACTGGTTTGCTTTGCATATACGTGATCTAACTGGTAAGACTTTTGGACACAAAAAACCCCCTCGACTTTTCATGACTTTTGTACTAATCCCTTTCTTCAAGTGATTCAACCTTAAAGACTTTTAGAACTATGAATATTAGAAAAGATGTGTATTTTAAAAAAATAAATGAGGTTAAAAGATGACTTTCCATTGTCTCCTTTAGGAAAGTTTCACCAGGGACTGTATTAAACTTTAAAGTTATCAAAAAAAACTATTTTTTTTTTGCAAGAGACAATGGCACATTGCCGTATCTGCATGCTTGTGTTACTGCTTTAAAAATTAATAAAAGACATATTTGCATGCTAAGATAAGAATTGTTTTTCCCTTTCTTCCTCCTCTGACATAAACCTGCAGTCCATTTCACTTTTAACAAGTAAATGATGAAATAATTTTTCATTGCTACCAATACTGCCACTTCACTCTTTTAGCTTATCACATCTCAGTGCTGCTGTTTGCAGATGGAGTGACCAACAATGTTCACCATCTATTTTAGCAACAGACTATCTGCTCCATTTTTATACTGTTTGCCTGTCAGAATTTTTTCCTTTGCCTAATTCAGCATCCTTGGCATGCTCCACAGAGACTCAGAAAAGGGAACCTACATCTGAACACTCTGAAGTTTTCTATATTTTTAAGCATTCATCCTTAAACCATGTTGGGTTAGGCTTCACGACCCATCATTTTGGCAACCAAGGGCAAGCAGAGACATTTAGTTGCTTTCTCCAAAACCAGAACACTTTGGCAGCCCACTCCAGACAACCAATAATCACGGAAATAGCATTACATTGCCCACAAATAAGATTTTATTTATTGTACTACACACTGCCCACTTATACACCTTATCTAAAAAATCCGTGTTGAAGAAGGATTTATAGGAGAAAAGAAAAATCTCAATTTACAGCAAAACAAACTAGAATTCTCATCACCTAATAATTTAAAACATATTTACTGCAAAGGAATGTTTATCTCTGGCAGTAGTGCACGTGCACTGGTACCGAACATGAGAAATACCCACTTTTCAAGTGTTGACACAAAAAGCCTCCTCACCCGAAGTCCAGACCATTATCCATTTAAACTGAATGTCTGTAGCTGACAACAGAGTGCACTTACCAGAGTCTACAGAAGAGTACACAGTCTAACTTTTGCTATTTTCTTCAGAAGGACTAGAACTATATGCAACAGGGGCAGCCTTTTCAGTCTAGGTCAACATCAAATTCAGGAAAATCATGGGTAGGGCAATCTCTCTTGTCCTTTTCTCACCATTTTGTGAATAACCATTAATTTACAATATTGTTGCTATTCAAGGATAAAGTGACAACACTTCAAGAAAAGAGGTAAAAATCATAAAAGACATCAGAGTCTGGATGCTCATCCCAATAATTAGACCCAGGTCTTATCAATATTGCACTGCTGTTGGTTGCTCTCATCCATTTTTGCTTGGCCAGACACAAAAATCTCCTCCAGTTACAAAACCTCATGAGTTTTTCTGAAAGTCTGCTGTGGGCAGTTTTTCTGAGATACACAAATGGCCATGGTACAGAACATAACCATTGGCTAATTGATAATAAGAATGAATATAGCCACATTGCTAATTAACATCTGCAGATAGGTCTCACTTCTAATCTGACTTCCAGCTTAAATATACTTAAACCTTAGATCTATTCCTGACAGAATGATTTTAATTTGGAGGCTGACCATTGCAGAGACTTCATCTCTTCTCATGAACTTTAACCTCCTCTGTCAAAATTCAGCACATTCGCTGACAGAATGATTTCTGTGAAGGACCTCCGAGATGAACAAACAGATGAGGTTTTACTGGGATGACCTGATTACAGAAGGGTGCAGAGAAATTTCTTGGCTAGAATTTTAAAACATACCGAGTATGGAGTATGCCTAATCTCCTATTATTTTACCTATGTACAATGGAAGCAGAGTTGGGCCAGTGATGAGCTGTCTTGGAAAAACTGCATCTGAAGTGATCAAGTCTTTAAGAAGAAAATAAAAGTCAGCAATAAAATTCTCAGTTGAAAGGTCAGATAAGTGGAGCACTTACAATCACAGCAAGAGGTCTACAGACTGTTAAGCACAGCTGAAACATGAAAGAGAAATCTAAAGATTCAGAAAGGAGCCTGTGAGACCTCCTTTACCACTGATTTTTGCTGCTATGAAAATGGCATCACAGCAACAGTTTCAGAAAAACTGTTACACCCAGTAATCATGGATAGCCAGGAAAAAGAAAAAGGATACGCAAGAAACCATTTGCTGAACTCAACTCTGAATTTGTTTCTGAACATGAAGAGGCAGAGAAGTCTCCTCTACAGCTCAGAACAGCCAGACAAAGGAATGAACTTGAAGGGCAGGTGAGGAGGGGCTTCAAAGCGTTTTAGGATTTTACCTGTTCTTACACTGTTAACACCTAAGAGATATGCTTGCCACAATGTTTTCATGCTGAATTGACTTGCAGAAACAGAATAGAAATTAAAAAGAAATGAATAATCAGAGCAACTGTTCAGCTAGTTGCTGACTAATGTTTTTTCTCTTTTCCTTTCTACAGTTTCAGTTTCTTCTTAACAGCTGAACAAAAACTAGCCACAAATTCTAGGAATCATTCACATGGCACCAGGAGGCCACACTTGAGTATATTGCTATGCTGACCATGTGATATGAGATTAATAGCTGGTAAAAAGTATCATTTTCCAAGGTTTGAAAACCACATGGAAAAACTCTTGACCCATAGAATCATGCATTTTAAAAAAAAAAAAGTAGGAAAATTACATACAAAATTAAAATACAATATTAAAAACACAGAAGCCCACTGTCAGTAAGAGTGATAATAAATTCTAAGGTGATTAATAGCTTCTTCTGATTAATAAAATGCCCCAAAAAGGAAGGGAAAATAATCTTCTACAATGATAGCAGAAATTTTTGGAGCATGCTAACAAAAAGTAGTGGAAGCAATGGAAAGGATCCAGTAGACTCACCAGTTTAGAAACAAAGAAAGGCTTTCCATTAGAACATTCTTATTTGTTATAATAAAACATGTTTCATCTGAAATTTTACTGTCAAGGTCTTGGTTTTTTGTTTTTAACTAAAACTCAACAAACTTATTGGACAAATATTCACAACCTGCTTGGATCACTTTGTGAAAACTCAGCTGTACAGGGAAATTAGAGCAAGGCAGAAGTGCAACTGCTCAAAAACAGTGCGGAGAGAAATAAAAAAAAGATGTGCTTATTTCTTATTCAGCATTCTCAGCATTAAACTTCCTCATAAAAAATCTCCCTGTCTACAAATGCCAAAGGAACACAAGTAACATACAGTCTTGAGAAAGTACCCTTAGAACAATATCACTGTCTGTAATTTATATCCTTCAATGAATCAGCAGAGAAAAAGGTTATCTCAGCAATTTGAGAATTAATTCCAGATTAAACAAAATTGTTTCTGTACAAAAGTGTAAGCAAAATTTTGAATGGATCTACATACCTGTGTCATTGCTTCCCAGGGATTCTCAGGCTACTTTGTAAACTAGGCTGAACTTATCCATTCTTTTGTCAAAGAAAGGAAAAAAAGCAGTTGTCATAGTTAGCATATTTAGCAATCCAGATGTTTAAAAAATGTATTTCAAGACATTAAAAGTTATTGTTTTTCATGTTAAACTTGGGGGGGGGGGTTAGTTTTGTTTTTTCATTCTAGGGTTTTTTTTCCCTTTATGGTTTAGCATAATTTTATAATTTTTATTTTTTTGTTACGAGAGGGATTTCCTTTCTTTTCTACAAAAAATAAAATTATCAAAATAATTAGCTGATTTTACAAGCTGGTTGCTGAAAAGTAAAGATACTAAGGCTCATAATAAAATCCTGAAATACAATGGTAAAATTGCTACTCAAAGAATTCTTGGGCGAATATGTCTTTGAAACAAGTAAATACAGTTTTCTCAGATGAATAAGATTCTCAAGTTATATTATTTTTGATCTCTGATTTATCCTTTGGGAAAGTTTTCATAATTTCATTCAAAATTATATCCTTTGAAAAAATGCTTAAAAAGCTTATAGTAATATTTGCACGTTCTATATAATTCACTGATTTCTTCATAGCAAGTTCTTTTGAGGTAAATTACATTTCTACTGAACCGCACAGGCTTAATCTTTAAAATCTTTAAGCTTTTTCAATAATGTTATACTTAGAATGACATACTTGAAAAAATATTAGAACAGGGTGCCATAAGAAATTTCATTCTATATGAAGAAACAGTAAGACAATGCGGATTTGTTTGTGCGTTGCTCCTGAACAGCATTTATGTAAGTATTTAATACTACGTTGCGAAACCAAAGTGAGATTGAAAGCCCTACTGTTATGGAAATCGCCATTAAATTTTCCATTTTCTTCACTGAGAAAGTTTTTTTAAACAAAAATACATGGTATATTAGGCAGAAATCTTTATTTCCCCTCTTGTTTGAATATGACTATCCAAAGTTAAAACCCACTCCCATTGTGCACTGAACATAAATGCTTATCAACAAGCCTGGAATACAAAACATATCTAGTGATAGAAAAGAAGATGTCCACAGAATCTCAAATACCACTGTGCATTACTAACAAAAATGCACTGAAATAGAGTCTAAGGATCTTGGTCATGAAACCGAACCTTATTTCAGTGGTGGTTGCACAAGGAACAATAGAGCTTGACAGATTAATCCAGAAGCTTGACAAACATAGACTTTTTAAGTGAATATTCACATTGTGGCAGTCTTGCAGCTTCATCATAAGGGAACATCAGAGGTAGCATGACAACATAGTAGAGCAGACCTGTATTTTGGGAAACAATCTACCATGAAATCCAGTTGCCAACGGATTTATTTTTATGCTGCTCTACGTTATATCAAAGAGCATTTTTCCAATGTCAGTGTGTAGCTTAAGAACCGGGAAGAATATACTTAGCTTTGAATCACCTTCTTTCCTTGCCCCTTTGTTGCACCAAGTGCAGGCAAGCTGTTTATTTGAACCCAAAGCCCTTTGGACAGTCTCAGCTCAACAAACAGATATGATATATGGCTACTCACACTCCTCCTCATCTGTTGCTATGGTATTTTGCCTGCTCACAAGGTGATTGGACAATTTTACTATGAAAGTCTGCACCAAAGATCAAAAGCTCTCCCGTGGCACAGTGCTGCCTCTGCCATCTGTTTTGCAAGACGTTTGACAGGTGCAGGAAAGAATGGATGAGAAGGCAATACCATGTCATGCTTTTACCTATTTTTCCTCACTAGCTGACATTTTGTCCTACCTTTCTTCCACTTGCTACTTGGAAAAATGTGGAGAAAAAACAAACTTCGAACCAGAAAAATACCAATCAGCCTCCTTCAGGTTAAACTTCAGTCTGTAACTGAAGAAACTCATAGTAGTTGCTAAACAGAGACTAACAGATATCATCATACATATAACAGCTGCAAGCACCCTTTAGGAAGCAATAAAAAAACCCTACCAAAAATCTTAAGAGTTCCCAACAATATGCAGCGAGTTGTGCACTGGTACCCCATTGCTAACACACACTAAATAATGTTAAATAGTCATGAAGGAAAAAAATCATTTAGAACAGAAAACAATATGAAAACTTTCTGAAAGAAAAGTATTGGGGAAAAAGTGGAAAATATTCATCAGCAGCTTCTTATGATCAGATTTTCTGGGAGGCAAGGTTGAAACATTCTTTAAAAAATTTTTTAAAAGGAGTAAATGAATGGCAGCAGATTAAATTAGGTGTAAAACATTTGCTTCTTATCCATTACTGTAGAAAGGTAGGAGGAGGGAAGATACGACCCTTCATTAAAAGATGGAAACCAGGTTGACTAAATTGCAACAAGTTTTGAAACATTCTAGTTTCTGTTTCTTACTGGGTATGACAAAGATCCACAGATTTCTTTCCCTGTCTCACAGCTCTTTTAAGATCGTTTTTCTGCTCTATTAAAGACAAAATAAGTATGAGCATCTGAATAATATCTCATTTGCCTTTATATAAGAACATTACAAAGACGTCCAACGTAATTTTGAAGGCCTTCAATAATCACCGCTATTTCTGAGCATACTCTAAACCACAATCCCAATGAAAATTTCCTATTTATCATCCCTGACCCTTTCAGATTCCCAAATGTTCTCACTGTAGAGACTGAAATGAAGACACAAATATTTTTCTCATCTTTCCATCTCCCTATGTGGGAGAGTTCTTACATTACCAAAGGATATGCCTGCAAATCAGAATATAGAGGCATTTCTTGGGTCCAGATGAACTGTTATTGCAATGCAGCAGCTCCCAGCAATGTTCAAGAGAACAGCTATTATGATGAAGCTAATACAGCTAGTCCTCCAAAGACCAGCCTCATTTCTAAATTATTTACACATGTTAATTTTTTCTCCCCATGCTGTTATGCATTTGAATTGTTTTGCTCTCATTTATAGCAGTACACATTATGGCTGAGATTTTCAAAGCCACGAATCCCTTAGGTGGCTTTGAAGATCCAAACCTAACCTTTAGTTTATGCTCATTTATAGTGGATTTGCAAAGTAAGATGCTCTTTCATTCCAGCAGGCAGCTTATGCAAATTACTTTTAGTTATCAGATACCCATCCTTCAGTATTGTCATTAATTATCAGACTACATACTGTGAAAAATGTCTTTAGTAGGTTATTATAATGGGCAAAAATGAAGACAGGCTTTCTTAGCTATAAGAAGTTGCAGAAATTACATAATCAACACGTTTACTGCCAAATATTTCTGGTGGTACAATGGCTTATTTTATATTAATATGATAATGAACATGAACAAGAGATTTTATTAGTACTTTTGCATGAAAATGCTGTAGCACATTTCAGAACCAATGCTGCAAAATGTTTAGTAATGTATGTTGAGAAATGCGAACAGTGACCCACGCTGTGAAAAGAGTTCTTACACGTTGTTTCTAAGCATGACAACATCAAAATCATAGGACTTCTTTAAAGGAAGGATCCCATTCTTGTTTTTTCAGCAGGTCCATCTGCTGAAAATCTCTAACCCAGCTTCATTACATATCTTCTGTTTTCTTTTTTGCTGAGTAACCTTTCAGTGTTTTCCCCAAATAGTTTCACCTGCTTCTTGACATTTGGTTAAATAATAAAAATGGCTATTAATCACATAGCTCACAATTCCCACAATACAAAGAATAGAGCTGCAGAGAATATTTTAAACAGGTAAAAAGCTTAATCTTGTAACTTTAACTGCCATACAATAGATTTGATAATTCCAGCAAGGAAAGGTGTATTTCTTTGCTTTGTCACGCAGTGTTCATTTACACTAAGTATAGAAGAAAGGAAAACCTCCTTATGGGCTGCAGTTGATGCAAGTTTTAGGTGTCAGATTAGCAGCCTCTCTGTGTTTATGCAGTATTAACTGCATCCATTGGTTGTTACCTGCTAGCTAGGATCTGAAGGGTAACCCACATTCCTTAAATAAGGCAAGCTGCAAAGCAGCCTGCAAAAGTGCACATCCAGTATCCCCTCCCACTGCCTTGCTCCTTCTGTTGGCCTAGGGAGACCACAGACCCTTCATCCTTCCTAAACAATTACTTCTTCTATATCTACTCCAATCTACGGCTGTCTCAGAGATAATTTTTTCTGAAGCTTTCTGTTACTACTGCTGACATACATCATTTAAGCTTGTTCCAGTTAGTGACACTCTCTATTCTTCCTCCTTTCTTTGAAACTTCAAATCATGTCACTTCAGCTCCGAAACGTTCTCGCTTCATACTTTTCAGCAGTCAAGATTTTCCTGTAGTTGATTTTCATTGATAATCCAGAGTATGCATAATATTTTAACTGTGAAGTTTCATCTCAGGCACCCCAAAGAGAAAGTCAAAAGCTATCCCACAATGAAGGAGTGGTACGAAAGTGAAAATGAGATTTGGTATATCATGAAACTTTCAACAGTCCAAGAGATAAAAGGAAAAAAGAAGATTGGGAGACAACTGACTTCAGAAATAAATGTTGACACTAATGCCTAGAGAAAATATTAACTTAAGAAATTGAGAAAATATTAACTTAAGAAATCAGATAGTGTTAAGCCTTTTGGGTAATCGGTCCCTGTGTTTGCATACTGTAAATCTAAACTTGACTCCAATCCCATGAAAATACAACACAATTAAAAAAATATGCCAAGCTGATGATACAGTTTTAGTTGCTTATAACCACTGTAAGTGTACATAATCTTGGAAAGTAGGAATCGCCACCACTTCCACCACGCAAGGTTTCAGTATTTATGAAAATGGAAGAGAACTGTTCTTTTGTTAGACAGCTCTTACCAGGTGAATACCAAATTCAGTGGCAATATAATAACATAAATGAATATTTTATTAAAACATTTAGTAAAAATAAAAACAAGACAGGCAGTGGTTAAGAGAAAAAAAGCAGAACAAACAGCAGTAAAATAATTAGGTCATGTAAATATCTTAACAGTTTCACACTGTTAAAATACCTCTGCTAAGTCAGACAATATATCCTTACCGTATTGCATTATCCCTGACAGATGGATGTAAGAAGACATACAAAAACTAAGCCTAACTCTAAATGACAGTAAAAAATCGATAATACAGTCAATACAGCTTCTGGGTACATGAAATTATCTGAGTATATTAGTTAAATGTGAATCCACATATGGAAGTGTGTCAGGGAGACAGGGAAAAAATGAGTGTGAATAGTTTCACGCTGGTATACATGCCTTCATAAAGCAGACAAATCGAGAATTAAGCTGAATTCCAAACAACCAAGAAGATGAAACACCACAGAGAAACAATTTACTATGCCAACGTCAGCTAACACATACATGAGCAATCTGAAATAACTATGAAAAGACACACCATTACCATTTCAGTTTCTTGAGGCAAGTAATGTGATTTAGAAATGCTTATGCTTTTTCCATTAATCTTGCTGCAGAAAAAGAGAAAAAGTAAACACAATATTTTATAGTGTTTTATAGTTATAGTTAAACTCAGGGAGATGACAACATTCACTTGATTACGCTTTGTCCCTACACTTCTGAGTCACCACTCATTTTTGTACCAAGACTCAAATTTTCCCTTTCCCCTCCCTAGTGACTGCCCTACTGGCAGTAAAGGTTTTCCACCTCTTCAACCACATGAGCTGAGTCTCAAACATGTAACACTTCTTTACAGACTTACTGATGTGGCAGTGACCGTAAAAAACAAACCGCATGCATGAATAGGTGTGGACGTGCCTCCAGCTGAACCCCCTCCATCCCTGAGGAGGTGAGCCTCCAGCTCTCATCATTCACAGCCATTTGGCTGTTGCCCCTCTTTTTCAAGGAAAAGGCAACAGGCCAGCTGGAAAGCTCTCAGGGTTGGGAACTAGCCTACTGGCTGGCAATAGGACACACACATGTAGGTTATATTTTTGGATGGAGGCATTCTTTAACCCTCCCATTGGAACAGCGATACATTACATATTCCAGATTTGTTGGAGCAAAGAGCAGGAGCATGGCGCTCTGTATATTAGCAACTGAACCTTCAAGGGGGAGAGCAAAATCCAGAGTTCTGGTCACCGAGCCAAATCTAATTCTGTGGTTTACACTAAACTGCCACTGGCTCCTCTTATTCTGAAAAATTACACTGGAAGTAAGTCATATTCAAATGCCTGCATGGATTTTATATTTGTTGCAAAAGCCTGCTAAATGGTCTTGCTCATGGCTATGGCTGTATCTCAGTTCTCAAGTGGTGACATTTACAGAAATTGATAAACAATCACAAATAAGAAGAGGCATCTACTACCCATCACAGTACAGTAAGTCTTAATTCCATCTCTTTTTTGTTTTTGTTTCCATTACTAACACAGAGCAAACTAATTTACTACACCAGAGCTGAAAAATCTGTTTGCAGGTGCCACAAACACTGTAGTGAAGTCAGGAGAGAGACTACAAGGTCTAAGGAGGTTGCTATTTACAATCCTCCAGGCAGCAAGTAGAGGAGGAGCTAGATCAGCCCATTACAGACCTTTTAGTGCTAAACAAACTGCAACAATAGAAACTATACTTCAGAGAATAAATGTGAACTGTCAGAGATGACGGGCTGGATGAAGGAACAGCTTTTTTTTCTATCTATAAATTTGGTGATAACCACAATGAGGAAAAAGAAAAAAGCTAGAGGCAATGCCTTAGTACTATGTGGGTCATTCATGAAACTGGGTTCCTGTGATAGACACGTTAACAGATGCACTTTTTCTCCCTCCTATTCCCTCTGTTTTGGACAGACTGACAGAGACTAGCTTCAGAAAGTAAACATGCAACTTAATTTTGATGGATCAATTACTAACTCAGAGCTGCAATGTAGTGGAAAAGCTGGAATAAAACTCCCCTTCCCAGACAAAAATGTACATATCTAATGCTATTTCGTAGTTCAGCAACATTTGAAACCTTTTGATTATTTAGAAAATCTTTAAAATCTGCACTGCAGTTGATATTTTCATGAACGAACACAACTGACACGTAATAAATATTTGCATATTTATAGTACAATTAATGAGCTATACTCCTGAAAATGAAAAAGCCATTAAAGAACTGATATTTGCTGGTTGAGAAACTTACCTTTGTTAAAACAGTAGACCAGTGAAGTGGGTAATCTAGCAATAAAATAAGTACAGAAGTCTCATTTACCTTAGATGAACATTTAGTATTGATCTTAGAGAATATAAAAAGTTATTTCAGATTTCTCCCTTCTCTGCTTTCTTCAGCACAAATTATTCCATTTTAAAGACTCCACCATGTAGAATAGTACCAATGACATTTCCACGAGAAGATAAATAAAACTCAATTAATATAAATGTTGTTGCACCTCACTTTTCTTGTCACAGGCACTAAAATAATAATCTGATAGGTTATATTTAAGTATAGGTAACAACAAACTGTGCTAACTTCAGGGAAAAGACAACACACATACTCAGGCAGGGAAAATTAAAATTTAATACAGAATAATACTCTAAAAAGAAGTACTATTGATGCCATTGCTATATACTATTATGTCAAACCTGTCACTACAGAGAAATCTCAATGTCTTATGTATTAAACAGTCATTTGACCTACAGTTTTCAAAAAAACAGTTCTGTGAGAATTGCAAGTCTTAGTTCTTAGGAGACCAAAGCAAAGCAATCTATAACACATCATAGAAATCTCATGAGGAAGGCCTACTGAGTTGCCTAATGAAGAAAATTCCCTGCTACTGTTTTACTGAGTGCTTTGTCCAGTTAATAAATGATTGATTGACTGGACTTCCAACTGAAAATTCCCTCTTACCAGCACTTTTGGCCCTGACTTTTAACTTGAAGTTTTTTTTTTTTTTTTTTTTTTAAAACCTGACCACAGATGGTGGTTGAACATATATGGAAAAAAGCATTCTACATTTTCATTCCCGATCTCACAGACTTGACAAAAACATTGTGCACAAATGTCCCCAGAACCATTTGCAGAGTGGAAGCTTGAATACCCACTTGCTTCATAATTTCCGTAAGTATGCATGTGTATCTTGTGGAGTCAGAAATACCTTCCACTCAGCTACAAGAGAATCAGAAAAAAAACTTGAGTCAAAGACCCCTGAATCCACTGCTTTCAACAGCGTTGGTCAGGCCTTGTAATACATTGTCTTTCCTCCTGCCTTAAGGAATAATGATTTATGACTGCCTGCCAGTGAACTTCTTAAAATATAACTGAAATACCTCACTCTCTTCTTACACCCAGTACAAACTTTACTTTAAGCACATTGACAAACCTTTGCTTTTTATTTATGTGGAGGGATAGAATACACAGAAAATATTAATTTATGTTCAAGAATACATAGTTCATCTTGAAGAACAGAGGCATATGCGAAAGTGGTGTGTCGGTATTTTAAGCTGGTTTTGTAGAAGATCTAATACCACACTCATGAAATCTTTCTACTGTCTTTAACAAGCATTAGATTAAGTTATTTGGAGTCTGTATGCAGACTGCCACAGTGTGCTGGTTTTGGCTGGGGTAGAGTTAATTTTCTTCATAGTAGCTAGAATGGGGCCATGTTTTGGATTCTTGCTGAAAATAGTGTTGATACACAGGAATGTTTTAGTTACTGCTGAGCAGAGCTTACACAGAGTCAAGGCCTTTTCTGCTTCTCACACCGCCCCACCAGTGAGTAGGCTGGGGGTGCACAAGAAGTTGGGAGGGGACACAGCTGGGACAGCTGACCCCAACTGACCAAAGGGATATTCCATATCATATGATGTCATACTCAGTATATAAACTAGGGGGAAAGCTGGCCAGGGGACCGCTGCTTGGGTTGGGCATCGGTCAGAGGGTGGTGAGCATCACTTGCCTCAAACAACTTGAGCATCAAACAACTTGTTTGTTGTTGTTGTTGTTATTTTCCTTTTCATTACAATTTTTATTATTATCATCATTATTATTATTTTATTTCATTTCATTTCACTTATTAAACTGTTTTTATCTCAACCCATGAGCTTTCTTACTTTTACTTTTCCTATTCTCTCCCCCATCCCACTGGGGCAGGCTGTGTGATGTTTAGTTGCCAGCTGGGCTTAAACCATGACACATAGCTATTGTACCATGAGGAAGAACATCTGAGTGCTAATGTAGAATAACATTAGCATTGAAAAAGAGTGAAAAGCACACATAAGGAGCTCCATAAATTTATTATAAAACCCTTTACTAAATGTTATTTAGCATTTGCTCCTGAGGCTTAGTGTTACACCAAATTAATAGTGTTATGGTATCTATTCAACAGATTCCCTTAAAGTATTACATAAAAGATTAAAACCCACACTATAGTAACAATGGAAATCACATTTAATCACATGAAGAACAAGAATTTGTCTTTAATTATTTGATTTTGTACCTTAAGACCCTACATTATAGCCCAAAGCATAGTCTGAACATTTTGCTATTTCTCACGTTAGTATCAACATATATGGACAGCTGCATGGATGTATAAATAGAACAATTTGAGAATACTAAACATGTAAATATTAAGATAGGTTTGACATAGCATAGAAGTTCATGATGTACAATACTCTAACCCATTAAAGACAACTTGATTAACCATTAACTTCAGTTGTGTGGCACTGTGCACTTTAGGATCACCCAGGAAATTTTCAAGAAAAGACTTTCCCATGTAAGGGGGAAAAAGATTTTCTGTATCAATTTTGTGTCCCTTGCTGGTGGCGTTCATGGGTTATGTGCACAACTAGACAATTTGCAAAGCTTCTAGAGCATTTGGAGGGATAAGGAAAGGAGAAGACAACAACATCGAGGAATTAGACTCTGAAATATTCAGGCAGTCTCAGTGAAGAGATGTCACTACTCCTCAATTCCAATTTAGTGATGCAGATGCTGCTTTGGGGAAACTTCTCAAATACACTTGCCAGAACTGTTAGAGACTCAGAGGAAAGCATCCTCATTCAGTTCATCTCCCACTGTCTTGCTGCATGCCAGGGATATGCCTGCAGACTCTTCTCACTAGAATGCATTCTTTCCAAAGCATGTCCCCTGCTGCATTTCCAGCTCTAAAGCTACGTTAGCTTAATAAATAAATACCCCCTGCTCTCCTCAGTATCAGGGTGCTGGTCTATCAATTATTGCTCCCTCCAGACTAAAATGTCGGAATTACTGCAAGTGCCTTAAAAGCAAAGAGTAAAGTATTTGAGCGAGAAAGAACTAAGAAAAAGGCGTTGCGATAGGAATATACATTGTAACAAAACAATCAATAGTTTTAGAGATATTTTTGTACAGAAATGGAATAAAATGTCCTGTCAATATATTTGATCCAAGAGTAATTTAAATAGCTATCTGGGAGCTAGGATTCCATTGCCAGGCAAGACCATCATCAGGAACACTGCTGTTACTAAATGATTGCAACCTGGGGACAAATGTATCCTTATACACTTATTTTCTCCCGCTGGTATTGCAATCAAATGCAAACCGTTCCAATGACACTGACCTTTTGAAGATTGCCTATGATTTTTAGACTGTATTCTTATCAAGATCTTAAATTAGGGATTGTGCCACAGAGCTTGGGAAGTGCTGACATTTCTATAGCACAAATAAGTAAAATCTGATCAGAGCCACAGGGATCAAAGGGATACTTCAGGTGGTGTTTAAAATCTACGTAAAGTATTTACCCCTTCTGCAAAAAGGACTGAAGTGCTGCCACAGTTCCAAGTATAATTTATGTGCGTAAATTTTATTTCAGACTAATATATACACTGACACTGAAAATCACAACTTACTCTCCTGGACATATACTGGTTGTGATTCCTTGATTCACTATCACTTCCTTCTCATGAGCCCAGGCATAATAGTAATCAAATGATTCCGAGCTTAATACAAGTTTGGAATGAGCTGCAGTTTTTGAGGTTCCCATGACAGCTGCTCTCGATTCTGCCTGTGTCCCTCTCCAGCATTTCCCGCTGTCCGTATCCAACATGTGGGCACTTTACACTTCATCTTGAAAGTACTTTCAGATTTTGTCACTTTCAGCTGAGTAAGATCTTTCTTTTATACCATGCACCATGCTTCTTTGCATGAGATTCACTTTTTAATATCACTTACAAAACATTTCAGTCTTTTGAATTCTGACTATACAGATTCTTATCCTCCAGGTATAGACAGAATGGTGATCCTTAATAAACGTGTGCCATCTTCCACTAGCAGAAGTTATGCAAATTGAGTTAAGGTGACTTTGAGCTAAGCTCTGGGTAATACTGAATGCCCAGTTCCTACCGAGTTGAAATCTCATATGATCTGGCCCATTACATACTATCATTTTAGTTTTAGTCCAATTTAATTTTAAACTAGTTGCCAGAGTAATGAAGTTTTCTCTGCAAAGTCATTCAATCAATTCAAATTCTGCTCGCCCCCAAGTAGGCATACACAATTTCATCTTGCAAAATGACATTTCTTTTTCTGATGGTTCTGATGCTTTCATTTTGCTCATTGATGGGGTTATTCTGACTATGGTGTCATGCTTTGGCTTACATTCCTTTTCTCTGGAAAATTCCAGTTGTAGTTTTCTCACCTTATTTAGGAAAGAGCTGTTAAAAATGCATGTTATTTAACCTTAGTAACAATAAAAGTGTTGGGAGTACCTGAAGTCATATTTCAGCCTCTAAAAAGCCAAAAAGAGGGTAATATTTTGTATGATAGAATAGGCTAGCCTATGTCAGGCAATCTGAGAGTAAATAAAAACCAACAACCCTGAGGTTATCACTAACCTTCAGATCTCCTTCTTATTTAGACATATATCTGATTTTAGGGGGAGGGGAAAGTAATTTAGGTCTCCAGAGACCTACATTTAATTAGTTTTTAATCCATTTCTACACCCAATGCCTCAGAGGGTGATTTAATCTTTAAATACATCTAATTGGATGTGTTTTAATTGAGAAAGCCTACATACAATATGCATAACAGAACTACCAGGAGTTAAAGTACAGTTTTCTATTTTAATGTGTTTATATTTAATTTAAAATTCAGTAAACAGGGTTTCACTCTCTGCTGGAGTAAATTGGAGAAACCCAATTAACTTCAAAGGGACTGTTCACAGTGTGTAGCATTTGTGAAAGTCTTGGATGATTAGAGTCTAAGGACACCTGCAAAGCATCATTATAATGTCAATGAAAAGAAAATACTTCGTACTGCTTCTGCAACAACTCTGAAAAGTTCAACTTGATAGTGGAAGGGGTTGGAGTATTGCTTTGCTGTTCCTTCATTTAATTGAATTACTAATCTTGAATTAAATTATTAGTTTTTAATTAAAATATTAAATTGTGATAAAATGTATATTTATTTGAGCAGAGGAAATAAACTGCATTTGATAAATTGCATCCCTCCATCCTGCTAATTCTATATGAAAACATTTCAGAAATACTGATAGCACTAAATATTCCAAGCAAAACTAAGATTCTACAATACAAATTTTATCACCTGAAAATTTTTCTGCATTTAAGCAGTTCATTAAATAGTGCATCAAACTTCCAAAAACTGTATGTACATGAGTCCTTTCAATGTCACTCCGTGTAAAAAAGAGGTTTGTAAGATGTGGGCCTTTGGAACAATTTGAAAGAACTAAAACACATTAAGGAAAAGTTGTTAGTGTTTGTGATTTTGCAAGCAAATTTTTAGGAATGAATATACAAATATTTTAATTTTAAATGTGCATTTTTCAAATATTGATTCAAATAAAAATAATTTTAATTCAAGTTAAAAATAACTCCTTAAAAAGATTATGAATAAATCATTTTACCATTTTGTAATACAGTCTAACACTCAAAACGCCTTAAACTACATTTTCTGTCAACTCCACTTTTCAGCATTTACTTTGGGCTATAATCTTCTTATAGGAATATCATTTTGTAGAGAGAAATAGACCTGATATGAGGATGTTGACTGGGTACAATGTTTACTTCTGAGTGCAGAGGTGTGTGCCCTTCCGCTGCAACAAAACTAAATGTCCAAAAATGGGATTACTCATCTGCACACCTACCTCCTTTTTCATTGTGAGCATCTCTAAAGAATTTAGTTTAAGTACATATTTTTTATACACTTTACAAATAAATATCTCCTACCATGGGATTAAAGTAACTACCAATCAGCTTAATGTTGGCACTGTAGATTTGGATGAAAAAACCAAACAAACAAAAAACAGGAAACCTTTCCTCCTAAACCATTCACTAATTTGTGACTTTCCAACGTGTGTGTGTCTATTTTGTCTCTCATGCAATCTTTCTAATTTTGCCATGTTTTAACGGGAAAAGGATAAGAACCGAGTTAATAGCTGTTCTCTATACTTGTATCAGTATTCTCTTTCAGTGAGGCAATAAAACATCTAAAAAAAAAACTAAATTGTGATAAATACTAAAACACCTTTTCTTGTATATATTAACATTTCCTAATAAAATTATCTTCTCTTGGATTTAAAGCAGTTTTCTAAATGGAAACAGAACAGTTGCTTTTCTATCAGGGTCATGTAAATCTTTTTATTTAATTTCCTGATTATATTTGCTTTTCTGATGATATGCTTTGATTTCTCATTTGTACGCTTAGTTATATAACCACGTTTGTAATAAACTTTAATTCCGCAACCAATCTTTGCTGATGCCAATAAGCTTTGTAAAATGAGCTTTTATTTATAACTAGGAAGATCAATTATTGACAAATCTAAGATGCTTTATAATAACTTTCAGACAAACTTCACCGCCCCAGACAAGAGTGTAACACTAAGAACAGCAAGCAACTTGAAAGAATATCCCTGTACATTAGGAGAATGAACTACTCAATTAGCAGCAATTGGGCTCTCTCCCCAAGAGAAAAGTAGGCTAAGTGGAGCTACATGGATGCTTCTAGTCTCTGTGTTATTATACTTGAAGTTAACACAGGTGTTCTTAAATATACACCACAATCTGCAGCACAACATACCTTCAGCTGCTCTAAAGATTCTGTTTCATTAGAAATAGGCAGCTCCAATTACTACAATTTGGCATGCTGGTTAACACAAAAGAACAGCAGAGGCAACCCTTACTCATTTCCCTGAAGGAGATTTACGCATTGTAAAAATATCTGTGTCAGGCAGGAAGAAGTACAGTTGTTATATACTAGCTCTGAGTTCACTTTAAACTCGAAAGTAATGGCAAAAAGGTTTGAGAACTAACACATAAAGGACAAAAGGAGGATCAAGGACCAATTACTGGCAGCAGCTTTGTGAAGAACTTTGTTGAACAAGATCTTAATGTTAACTGAATGAGAATTAGGGTGAAAATTGCCCTGATAAGGACATCTACAGCTCATCTAAGTACACCAACAAAAATGAAATGAGAAAAATCAGAAGGAAGATCTAAAAACGTTACACAAACTGCAATAGTAGTAAAATTCAACTGTTGGAATGGATGTGGTTTTCCATCTATAAATATTCTGGAAACCTTGCAGGAAAACAGAAGAATTTAAATAACTGGTCAGTTTTGGGAAGTTAAAAAGAGAACAGCTGATTATCTCCAGTTGTCCTTTTGCTTCTAAGCACATTTTTATGGCATTTTTTATGACATATTTATGACTTTATGACATAAGGTAAAAATGGATGTGACTCTATAGTACGTAAGACATGGGAGTAGAATCTCTTCATGTTCTTAGTGTACTGCGCAGACACAAGATCACTCACACAGGCATAAATATTCAGGACTTGTGCCCAATGATGCTACATCTTCCTGCTGGAAATATCTAATAAAAGTTTGAGCTATTCAGAGTAAATCTGGCCAAGTGGAATGACACGGAAGCATACCATTGCCATATTTTTAAATAGTGGCAGTTGTGAATATTTTTCATGACACTTTTCTTCTAAGTATCCTTTAATTCTCTGGTTGGATTTGCTAGATTTCTGTGAATGTCACTGGATAAATCAGAACACCAGACCACATTCTCTGAATTTCTGCCACAAAATTAACTACCAATAATGAGTAGCAGATACTGCTTTGTAGTAAAATAGACAGATGGTCAGTTAATCTTAGGCCTTGGCAAAAACCGAAAGAGAATGTTAATAAATAATAAAATAAAAGAACACATCAAATCCAGTCTCTCTTAGTTTGGATATGAAAATTAAACTCTATTCATGTTATTATTGTCCAAATATCATGAGTATATTACACCAAATAAAATTTCTCAGGGAAGAATACTCTCAAGCCAGAGTTAAACTGTTCATATTGCTCCTGTAATTGCCAAGTAGGATTGATAAAAATATCAAAACCAAGGAGATACATTAAAGGGAGTCCTCTTTTAAAATTTAAGCGTTCTCTAAAAATTTACTGACATGCTATGAACTATAAAACTAGACATAATTTCATTTCCAAGAAGGTTTGAGAGAAAAAGGATCTGTGATATCAAATACACAATACTTGTAACAACTGAAAACAAAGTAGTGATTTCATACTTTTGTTTACATGAAATAAGTTTTCAATTCATGGAAATGTTGATTAAAAATATTGAAAAATATCAACATGAAAAAAATTTGTTGCAAATACTCTGAAATTTAAGTGTGACCTTCCAGATTGTTTTTCTCTCTCTTCTGTGCTGTAAAATTGCAGATGCTTATGTAAGCATGCAACATGTTACTTCCTATGAGATTTTTATAGGATTAGCCTCTCAGATTTTAATTTTTTTTTTTAAATTAACAATTCTATTTGTGACTTTTTTTCCTCACTCAAAGTTGATGAAATAATAAAAGCCCTTATTTTGAATGCAGCTGTGTCAATACAATGTAGAAGATGCCTTTATGAGAGTATGATTTCCTCCTTTGTATACCAGGAGTAACGATTCCTAAATAAAGATTTGTTTTAAAAAGGGCTACGCACCTATACTTCAGATGTTATGTCCTTATTTGTAGCAGTTACAAATACATACCTAAGAATCTATAAAACTAAATACATAAAACAATACAAAAGCTAAGTGCAATCTCTACTTCTTTTAGTCCTTCCATTCCCCTCCTTTGATAATACCTCTGCTTAATAATAATGCCCAAAAAGCAGTTCAGAGTGAAGTTAAACTATATCCCACACACAGATTTTCTTCACTAAACACAGTTCATAAAGACTCATAACAGATTAAATGCTTCTCAGATAAAAAGGTTGTGACATGCATCTACCAACTATCATTCTGCACAGCAAAGGAAAAGGGTTATTCTTTTGTCTCTTTGGATATCTTAACACTGTCACCACCAACAACTACTTCCAACGCTTATGTTCAAAGCCAGAAACAAGATCACAAAACTATAATTTCAATACTTTTAACAGTCCCAAATAAGCAAAAATAAAGGGAGGAAAATTGATGCAAATGGCATGAAAAAAGAAGGAATCTCTTAGGGATGAGGGGAAGGCTGTTGATGTTGTCTACCTGGACTTTAGTAAAGCCTTCGACACTGTCTCCCACAGTATTCTCCTGGAGAAGCTATCGACTCATGGCTTAGACAGGTACACTCTTCGCTGGGTTAAAAACTGGCTGGATGGCCAAGCCCAAAGAGTTGTGGTAAATGGGGTGAAATCCAGTTGGCGGTCGGTCACAAGTGGAGTCCCCCAGGCCTCAGTTTTGGTGCCGGTCTTGTTTAATATCTTTATTGATGATCTGGATGAGGGGAACAAGTGCACCCTCAGCAAGTTTGCAGATGACACCAAGTTGGGCGGGAGTGTTGATCTGCTCGAGGGTAGGAAGGCTCTGCAGAGGGATCTGGACAGGCTGGATCGATGGGCCGAGGCCAATTGTATGAGGTTCAAAAAGGCCAAGTGCCGGGTTCTACACTTTGGCCACAACAACCCCAGGCAACGCTACAGGCTTGGGGAATAGTGCCTGGAAAGCTCCCCCTCAGAAAAGGACCTGGGGGTGTTGATTGACAGCCGGCTGAATATGAGCCAGCAGTGTGCCCAGGTGGCCAAGAAGGCCAACAGCATCCTGGCCTGTATCAGAAACAGTGTGGCCAGCAGGAGCAGGGTGAGTGAGGTGAGGCTGCTGGTGAGGCTGCACCTCAAATACTGTGTTCAGTTTTGGGCCCCTCACTACAAGGACATGGAGGTGCTGGAGCGCGTCCAGAGAAGGGCAACGAAGCTGGTGAGGGGTCTGGAGCACAAGTCTTATGAGGAGCAGCTGAGGGAACTGGGGTTGTTCAGTCTGCAGAAGAGGAGGCTGAGGGGAGACCTTATCGCTCTCTACAACTACCTGAATGGAGGCTGCAGAGAGGTGGGTGTTGGTCTCTTCTCCCAAGTGACTAGTGACAGGACAAGAGGAAATGGCCTCAAGTTGCGCCAGGGGAGGTTTAGGCTGGATATTAGGAAAAATTTCTTTACTGAGAGAGTGGTGAAACACTGGAACAGGCTGCCCAGGGAGGTAGTGGAGTCACCCTCCCTGGAGGTATTCAAGGAGCATGTGGATGTGGCACTGTGGGATGTGGCTTGATGGGCATGGTGCTGTGTGGTGTGGGTGGGTTGTTTTGGTGTGGGTTGTGGTGTGTTTTGTGGGTGGGTTTTTTTGGTGTTTTTTGTTTTTTTTTTTTAATGGTTGGACTTGATGATCTTACAGGTCTTTTCCAACCTTAGTGATTCTGTGATAATCAGAGAGAAGGAAATATTTGACATTATATTTTCCAGAAAGCTTTCCAGGAAAATCAGTTTTACAGAAACTGGGACAGCTGAATGCACAGTCAGATAGACAAATGGAGATAAACATGAAGAAATGAATGACATGCAAAAAATAAAACCTACAAAAAAAACCCCATAGGAGGCCCTGTATAAAGCTGTTGAGGACAAAAAAAAGCTGTAGCCTGTCAATAGCACAGAAAAATGTCAAGAGGAAAAGAGTTACACATCAGTCAACCATTTTTGGGACAATAGGTTGTTTTTAAAATGAGAATTACTCCCGAAGCATAGGGATCATCCCATCTATCAACCAGGAAGAAACCTGACATCAGGAAGAAACCAAGACTTTAACATAACAGACAATTCCATATTAACAACTAGAATTTCACATTTGCTTATCAAGTGTTTTGCTTGGTATGGCTGGAATAAAGATTTGAGGTTGAAAACTCTTGTAAGAAATAAAGAAATGCCCTTGAACATTAATGGAAGAAAAAAATTATTAATTGCATCAGTTAACTTCAGAGCTAATGAGACCAGAAGTAATGTAAAAACCCTCATATGATTATTGAAATATGCTGGAGAAATTCTATTGCCAGATGGTATAGGTTATTGCTTAGGAAGCTA
The DNA here is from genome assembly GCF_030936135.1 of Gavia stellata. NCBI lineage: Eukaryota > Metazoa > Chordata > Aves > Gaviiformes > Gaviidae > Gavia > Gavia stellata. The sequence continues at coordinate 14,128,515 of NC_082604.1, read as the reverse complement.
GTGAGAAAAGGGAAAATAAAATCCTGGCCAATATTTTTCAACAGCATATATGAAAAGCTTAGTCAGGATGACAGAAGCAAATCTGCCTTCCACAAGGATTTTGTTAGAAATGCCACTTCTTTCAAATTATGCAACAGAGTGATGTGAAAGAAAAATGAAAGTGGAAAGAACAATTGTTATAAAATATGTGCAGAACTTACATCTTCTTTACACTCACTGGTGAGGCAGCTAGATTCTTAATTAGAATTCAGTCATCACTGATTTTCTATCTGCTGTTGGGACATCTGTATTCCAGGTAGATTCACAGGAGGAAAAAACCCCAAAACCCAAAACCACACATGGTTCAAAGTTGGTGGTACAGTACATTCTTCCTAGCTTAAAAGTATAAATTCATGATGCATTCCTAATCTGTCAACAGGTCATTAGATTTAAACCAGCATCTAATTTGAACGAGCACCAGACCCCTCTGGAACCCAAGCAACTAGAGCAAGGATTCAGTAACCGGGTTTGCTGTGGACCATCTTTTGATTGGTGGAAAAAACACCTAACTGCATTTGAAACACCCTCTCCTCTGTTTCTGAACCACATTGGATCTTGACACTGCAAATACAGCAGACTGCTAAAACGTGGATAAAACCATGCAGCATCAGCAACAAAACTAATTCTTGAAATTTTTATTGCTATGACTGGAAAAAGCCAGGCAAGTGCTAGAGAAGCCTCTCACTTCTACCCAGTCAGTCTGACCATTCCTTTTTAGGAATAACAGCACATGGCACAGCTGTTCCAACTCTTTAAGCCAAGAAGAGAAAATGAAGTAAGAATTAAGCATGAAGGCAAACAAATTCAACCCAGTGCTTTCACAGGCAGCTAAGCAGAGGTTCACAGTTTTGAAAAGTTTGCCTAGAATAACAAATAAGAAATCTGTAAAAGGCGAAGTGATATGAATACAATGGTTTGTGTATTGTTCCGTTTTTCAACATCTTCAGAAAACTGAGTGCTGATCAGTCCTGTAATACACAACTACTAGGAATGGGAAAAAAACCAGGAAACAAATCTCATCAGTTATTGTCAGGTTATTACTTTATGTGATGAGGTTTTCTTCTGTTTTAATATGGGAAGGATTATTATATCACTAGGACAGTGTGAAAATTTCCAGCGCCCAAGGCTTTGCTGTTAAAAATAAAATAATTTTTTTCCAGAAGTTTGCCTGACAATGTCATTCAAAAGACACAGCTGGCATCATGGCTCTGTATGTAAACATAACAGCCAGACTCTCAGTGCTTGTGCTTTTCTTGTTGCTTTGTTTCATTTCCACTTCTTTTACTTTGATTGTACCAGGAAAGTCAACCAGTTATCCGTATCAGTAGGGATATACCACAAGGCTAAAAAAAAAAACCCAAACAAACCATCCACAAAAAATCCAACAAAAAATCCCTTGGAACAAAGGAAACAACAACCAAACCACATAAGTAGATGGTTTAGATGGGCTTCATCTCACCCCATTATCTTAAAGCAAGAAAAACATAATTGTAAACAAAGACATTGAAGAGGAAAAAAAAAAGTCACCACATCAACTGGGATGGGTGGGAATGAAAATTTGCCCATTTAAGTGTTACACGTAGCAAGCTTAATCAAAGGGTCAAAGCACATCTTCACAGGGGAGCCTGATCCAGGGCCATCATACTGTAAGTCAGGGTCCAAATCAAGTATAACAGCATGCGACTCCTCTTGAAATAACAACAATAACGACAAAATGGAAAATTAGCTTTTTAGAGTTGAAACTTTCTATTCAAAAGCTCCTCTCCCATGTATTCAAAATTATAACTATTAATGTTGCTACAGTACACCAGTACAGCTGCCAGCAAGTACACCAGTAGAGCTGCCTGGAACAGAAATTCTGCTTTTTCTCCTCTATATTAGCCCACAGAAGACAGTATTGAACAAATGTCCCTTTGGGTTAAAATAGGTCTGAAAAAATGCCATTATCGGAAACTACGTAAACCTAACCTTCCAGTAGAGTGAGCTGACTGCCAAGATTCTGGGAACAGTGTGGAAGATGCAGAAACATCCCTCAATTCACTAATATTGGCTAAAAAAAAAAAAGGGGAGTTAAGCCAATGTTGACGACTTCTGATAATTCCAGCCTTTAGATAGAAAGTGTTGTTCTGTGAATAAAATGGGTAATTCAAAAATATAGGTGATTTGCCATCTTCTTGGTTCTCTGCTCTGTTGGAAAAGTTTTCCCTTAAGCTAGTTAAAGTATCAGTTAGATTGACAATATCAGAAGTTCTGTCATTGCATTCCATTGACATATATTTCATTGTCATACACAGACCACCAAAGCTAAGGCTTTGGTAATCTTTTGCAATACCTAGCACAAGTTATAAAGACCTAAACCAAAGACTAAAATGTAAGGATGTAACTAAAAAACCAAATGAATCCAAAAAGTTGTCAAGAAAATTAAGAGCTTCATGTCAGCACAGACATAATTTCTCAGCTACCTAGGAAGCAAAATAAATTGCATTAATCTTGTCAAATTTATTGCAATACTAACCCTTAAAAATTGACACAGAGTATTCATAATTGTTACCAAGTTCTACAATTGCTAAACATATTTGTGTTCCGTTACAAATAAACCTTATTAGTCAGTATGTCTAATGAGAAATTTGATCCTGTTTAAAAATCAAACTGAGTGTAACTAAAATGCACTTTATTTCTGTTGTCATTCTTACAGTTAGAAAAAAAAAATACCATTACAGAACTTTGTCCCCTTTGACCAGGGTTTGAATCAGGACTGCAATGGATAAAGTGATCTCGTCGTTGTCTCAGATGATTCTGAATTTGAAACCAGGAGGAAATCAGCTGGCCAAATAAGAAACTCAAGAACAGATCAAGGCTTACAAAGCCTTCATCTAGAAAGACCTGGACTGAAGTGTCAATCTTGACTTCAAACACGGAAACAGAGCATCTGGCTATGAAAAAATCTGAATTTGAGCTAGTTCTACAGCAATTTGAATAGTCAGAGAATGAACTCCTCAGCAGGCAGTAAACTAGAGTGTGACCTGACTTTCTTCCAGCACTGATGGAAGAAGAATGGAGCTTACTAGACGGGAGAGAGGAGAAAAGTGAACACCAGTCACTTGAGGAGAGTAGCTTTTGTAGCAGTACAATAGGAATAGCATTTTGGAGACACACTGAGAGCAGGGAGAAGGCTGGAACATACAGCTCTCAGTAGTCACTTGGATAACTTTCCACTCATATTTACCAGGAGCTTTGTGTGTTGGTTTTATGAGTTTGAGGAAAAACATACGCTGTCAGAGAGATTACTGGAGGTCAGTTTTCTACCTGAACAAATTCACACAAAAAATTTATAATCTCTGTCCTTTCCTTTCCTACTATCTATGAAAACAGAACACTAACAGGCTTTAAGCTGCTGAAATTCTTTAACTGTACACACTCTTTCTTAAATTCTTCCCCTTTTGCTACATATTTAAAATTCAACCAGTGGCTGCTACAGTAGTGTGTTTATCATACAATGTTGCCTTTCAGACAGATTTGCATATCAAGCAAAAGAGGTGGAGTAGTTTAATCACTTGTTCTGGCATGCAAGAGATTAATATTAATTACAGTCTTCCAAGTACCATTTAGCTTCTTAACTTTCCTGGTGCTGATTACTTTGTAGCACTTTTGTGCAAGGAGCTTGTTTTACATTTATTTACAGTACATGAAACCCTGGAAACATGTGTTGTGTGTTTTGAATCACAACCCAAATGATATATGGGATGTATAAAAAAAAGTTAGAATCTATTTACTGCTAAAATACGCCAGTTAATGTAGTCTCAGAATAGGCGTATCTTATTCAAAGCCTCTGCACAGAACAATGTGCAAATCTAGAATTAACAAGCAGTTAATTAAAGTGCCAAAGTATATCCATCTAAGAGACAGAAGACTAAATATCTTAAATTAACACAAGATTTATAAGCACTTCTTAATCATTACCCTTTCAAAGCCTGAAGACACATGATAATGTCTGGATCTGCAAGTTGGGTAGAGTATACCAATCTCTCTTCCAAAGTGACTATTCTGTCAGGGACAGGGGAAAAAATAATCAGCCAAAACCAGTACTTTCAGCACCTCCAAAACCAGTCCACAAATAATGTTCTCTTTAAAAAGACACAGCAATATAATACTAATTCAGAGTGGATTCATTTCAAAGCAGTGACATTTCTATCTTTCATTTTCTAGGGAGTCAGAAACCATAACAATTAACATGACAAAAGAAAAATGAAGAGCTATTCTCAGATGCTGATCTATAGTCTATTCTATCATCAGACAACGAGCAAATAAAATGCCTCCCCACCTGCATTTGGACTGGTATAGAAACGCTTACATTCTGATTGCAAAACTGAATCTATATGCCCATGCCCTAGCAACTGGAAGTGAGTCACTGTTAGAACATTACAGGAAAATAGTCATATAGAACAAGCTACAGCTTTCAGGTTTAATGGTTTTAGGGAACATATATGAGATTTTGTTCTCTATGAAGAAATCAACCAAATAAAGATCTCACCAAGAACAATTTTATCCAGATCAAGAAAAACATTGCAATTTTGTGATCATGGAAAACATTTCTAAAGGAAAATAATATTTTGGAAAGGGATAAGAAAATTAGATGCATTGGAAAAAAAATTATGGGAGATTAGGAGAGAAAGTGAATAAAATTCAGAAATCAAGTTCATTTTATTCTGAGAAGTATGGGCCACAAGAAGTGTTCATATGTCACAGCTGAAAGAAGGAGCTTGTCAGTATCATGCAAGTTTAGCCAATACAGAATTAAAATACCCAATCCCAGACAACGAAGTCTAAGAATTCATTTTAGGAGAACAGTTTCTAGCATTAGATTGAACAGTCCAGAATATGCATCAACAAATAAAATCAAATGAGAAAATGGTTCATGCCATAAATAAAAGACTAAAGAAGTTGCCCTTCATAAAGCTGAAATGTCAGCAGCAAAAAAAAAAAAAGTAAAGGAAAACACAATATAATAAAGGGGGACTATACACCAAACCTAACATCTATCAACTGATGATATTGATGAGGTATACAAATCACTTTGTGAGACACTGCAGGATGCGGAACTGTTAGCCTGTGTAATCATGGAAAAAATTCTCTATTATAGAGTGAGTAAGAAGGCAGAGGAAGTATTACCAGGTATCATCATTTTAGTCTAGCAAAGACAAGATTGAAGGGACACAGGATAAGAGTCTTCAAATATCCCTCCAGCAAAATAGAAGGGGAAAATAAGATCTCTACCACTGATAAGAAAAATAGCGATAAGGTTTAAGTTGCAGCAAGAAAGGTACAAGACAGACATCAGGAAAAGCTTTCTCAAAGCACAGAGAGGTAAGTAATGGAACATATAGTTTCTAAAGTTTGCAGAATTTCTTACACTGAAGGTTTTTATGGATAGATTCAGCCATTACCGATAGGCATTTGTAGGCACATTCGATGATGGACTGGAGTGGGAGTTCATGTCACCTTAAAATTTCAGAACTCTATTTCTGTCTACTTCCCCAGTCATTAACATCAGAAGAAATAATTCTACTCTGCAAACTAAACAAATACTTCAAGTCAATAGTATCAAATTTAAAAACTCTCATTATTTTTATATATATACATTTGCATATATAAAATATACGTAAATACATATATATATTTGGAACCTACACAGAAATAAGATGGACCCTAAGCAGTATTATTATAGCTAATCCATGTCAACCTTCCTGGTTTCCCATAAGATTTCAGATAACTTTTCTAAACTAAAGGGTATATGCTGAGGTGCAGCACTGCTAAATTTTCTTTTTTTATTAAATTAAAGCATAGACTTGTCACAGGAAATTCTGCTCTTTGCTGTTCATCAATCACCAGTATCAGGAGAATAAAATCTGATGAAATAATACATGAAACACCAAAAAAAAAAAAAAAAAACTTTCACAGACACTTGTGTGAGTTTTCACATGCTTTTTTCTTCAACAATGCACATAGTGATGAAAACAAGAATACTCTTTTATAGCTTTAACACAATAGAATACCCATTTGTTGAGAGAGCATGTTAAAGATGCAACATATGACTCATTTAGACTGAAGCCATAAAAAAATCCATTTGATTAAATTTCTTAATCAATATAAAAGAAATAATGCAACTGCCAGCAACACCTAGCTCAATAATGTTTAAGATAGTCTGTAAAGGACTTCCATTGAGCACATGAACTGCAACTGGTCCATCAGTGTGAGTTATAGCTACAAGGAGAATGTATAGCAAAGTAGAATGTGGCAGCTACGTTAATCTGCCCTCATAGAGTCTATCCATCTCATGGTTACCTGAGGAATCACTGCTACAGTTTGAACAGTAGATGAGAATGGAAGGGGATGTTTCTGAAATGTAGGTCTCTCTTATTCTAATCACTGGTATTGAGACCTAAGAGTTGGCACAACAGAGGCTTGGAAAGACATTCTTGCCAAGCTAACTTCTTCCCTTCCAGCTAGTGCAAGGAAAACTCAAAAACGCGGAGGCTACATTTTGCCATCTTGCACCTGTTTCTTCCAGAGGACAATCCACAGTGATTATAACATATCTACACCTGTCGTATAGATTGACTTTACAAAACAGCCGTCCCCTACTCTACAAGCAGAGTCAGATTTAATTTTCAGTGTGCAATCATTGATGCTTGGTGTTTAAACAAACAAGTTTTAATAAAACAGTGTCTCTGATAACCCTTCCTCCTCTAAAACCAGCAGTATAAATATTTGGAAATCTTGGTGGGTGTTCTGACTGCAGCAGAAGATTGTGGGAAGACTGAGAGGGAAACTGGTAAAGATGACTAATATAAGTTTCTGAAAGAAATAATGCCTAAAGGTTAGCTGCTGCAAGGATAAATTGCCCCTAGAGGGGACAGATTCTAGTTATGGAGAAATGAGCTATCACTTTTGGATAGCTTAATTTACAAAAGAAACAAACTTCTGAGCCTAGAATTATTTATAGAGAGATATTACAAGGAATATGTCCAAGGTGTTAATAATCATGAAATAGAACAAGGAGGTGTAATGGTCAGTTATCTACCAGGAGGTAATGTGGGATGAAACGTATCTTTTGTTTAAATCATCAGACTAACTGTCACACACTTGTTATATAAAGAGAATTTCAAAGGTTGGAATATTTATTCTCTTAGAATTGGTAAGATTATCATATTCACTGCTGATGGCAGTAAGTCATTTGTGGAAGTACAGTGCAGTACGTATTAGAATAATGTCAATGAGATCTGTGAAAATTACCTGAAATGCACATTTTCAAAGGCTGTTAATAATAATAAAGTACCCTCCTAGTCAAGGTAATCCTGGAGAAAAAAAAAAAAAATGAAAGCAATATGCTGTGGAACAGGCACCATGCTTTTAAGCCTATGAAGTATACCCCAATGAAAGGTATTGTTTGCTCTTCAACATGAAACAAACCTCCCAAAGGGAGGGAGGAGATACAGTATGCTTAGCAAGCCCAAGAACCTCTCATAGACCAATACACTGCTGGCCCTATTTTCCTTCACATGGGAAACAAAGACCAATGTATGAAGACACCTTCTCCAGACTACTGCACAGCTGCAAAAACAAGCCCTTGGCTTTTTCTCCCCAACATGCCCTAAGCGGAGTTGAGAGTTGATAGCGAGATGATGTCTTTGTATGAACATATATCATGTTGTTGCACAGATGCCCATGGACAGAGTGTTAAAAGAAAAAATAATAATTCATCGAGGTCTTGAGATAGGGTAACACTTACTTGTGAAATCAAGCCTCTCAAGCAGGATGGTCTGTGCTGTCCGGACAGTGACAGAAGTCACCATTGCAGGGGTCCAGCTGGATCAGGAGAGACTCCCTGAACTTTCCAGCACATCAGCTATGCTGGCCATGTATGGTAATATATGTCATGGAGTATAAGCTAAGAAGCTTACAAAACAACAGTTTCTATTAAACACCTCAGAGCAGGCAATCAGTTACCACAGCTTTTCTTCCCTTCTCCTCTCTTCCCTCCTTCTCATGGATGTTGAAATCCCATGAGAAATGAAGGTAAATTTCCTTCAAGAAACCAGAAGCTTCCTTCTTCTCTCTCGCTGACTGGCCAAGGCAGTCATGCACTTTGGAGGCTGAGATGGGTGAACACAGCCAGAGATGGTGATTCTAGGCCAAGCATGCGAAAGCTATTTAGAGCTTCTCACAGGGAAGTTGCCTGAGGGCACTGGACAGGTACCAAGATAACGTGCCCTTTTAGAGCCTTGTTCAGGTGCAGCTCAGGACACTAAGGTCCTGCCGGGCAGCAGCAGCACTGGAATCACATCTGGCAGGCAGGTCAGTGGTGAACTTAGCACAGGGAAAAAAATTTTTTCCCGAGGTCAGACCTTGACTTTTTCTGGAGGCTTTGTCAGGGTGCAGGGCAGGCTGGCAGAGCCCCAGGACCAGGAGCAGCGGTGGGTCCCCAGGGTAGCAGTGTTACAGAACATCTTGAAAAACAAGCGTTAAAAACAAGTAAGAAGAATGTAAAGAAGATACTTCATCACAAATGCACCTGGCACTTAGACATATTAAAGATAAAGACTGTCTTTACTAACTCTCTACTAACTAGCAATAACGATTAACACAAGGACAAATCTTAGAAAAATAGAACGGAATGCCAAAATAGTGCCCTAGAGTTAACCTGTCTCATTATAATCTCATTATAATGCTAAAGAAGACACCCCCTAGCTAGGAAAGCCCCCAACCCAGTTAAGCCCCCTAATCTCTGAGCATGCGTTGTGAATTAAAAGAGAACTATAACTTTACGATGAAGTAAGAAAAGTATTAACCAATAGTTAATTTAGGGGTAGGATCAGTAGGTGTATCTAACTTTGTTAACTGTTTTAAATACCTGTCATGATTTTAAACCGGTGTGCATGTTAGGAGGAGAAATCCCCCATGCACCCAGCGCTGCAATAAACCAATGTCGGCTTTCTAAACTATCATTTGGTTTGGAGAGTTTTCTTCATTACAATTTTCGGTAACAGCAGGGCAGGGCCTAGCAGCCAGGGCCCGTCCCACCCCCAGCCAGGGCAGCTCCAGCCCTCAGCTTCTCCCCGGGACAGGCCGGGATGTTGGCTTGTGGGTAGGCCCGACTGGGCAGGGCCGTGGCGGGGCAGGGCAGGGCTGTGGGGAGCTGAAGGACAGGACAGACGGCCTGGGGGTGTGTGAAATAGCGTCCTGGGCCACGGGCAGGGTGGAGGAGGCCCTGGGGGGCTGCAGAGGGCCATTATGGCCCACTACAGCCCTCAGGGCCCAGGCACCCAGAGCCTTACACTCTTGGGCAGGCCGGGAACCCTGCTCAGCTACTGTTTCTTCTGAAGCCGTCCTACGAATAAATGGAGGGATTCACTCCTTAGTCTGTTGCCTTCTCAAGCATTTAATTTCTTATGGTATTAAAAATAAAATGATGAGTAGCTGACAAGTTATTTTAGCATAATTGCCTAAGGTTACTACTGTTTTGTCTGACAAAATTAAGGAATAGTGTAATCATTGCTGAAGGGAAAAAACAGTCAAATTGCAGAAAGCTGGTGGTAGCAAGTTAGTGCATGATAAAAATGTTAAACCCGAATTATTTTCTAATACTCTTTCCCCAATATTCATGATGAATTTCAATACATAACGTGCCAGTATCTGTTCGTATGAAAATCTAAAGATTGAAAACACAATATAGTAACACAGCTGTCACTGTAGGGGACTTCACTGACCTTTAAGTAATAAAAGCATAGCCTTTTACTTTAATAGACTCTGGCATTATTATAATTCTGTCCTGGTTAATCACAAAATGTAAGTTATTACATATTTTAACCAGGTCAACTCCACTAGGATGAGGATTTTAAAACAAATAGAAAGAACTTCAGTAAGTTACACGAATCATATTCAGGATTTGATAGGTTTGAACAGCAAAAATAATTATTGAGTCCTTTTAAAGGACTTGTGAACGCAAAATGTGACTGTAGTGATTATATTAAAGAATAGAAAAGATTTTAGGATTATTTTTTGAGCTCCTTGAAGTAAATTTTTTTTTCACTTTGGAGACAAGATAACTAGATTAAGACATATCACAGATAAGATACCTTGCCAGGCAGGCAGTCTCCAACCAGTCATCCCTGCATAACACACTCTTGCACTGTGTTAATAAGCAGATGCGAATACGCATGCTAAGGGAATCACAATCACAATCTTCAGCATATTAATATGCTTTGCATGCTGCCTTAAGAAGGCAAAAGTTCAACTCTCAGTCAGATCAAACACGTTCTTGTTATTTACAGTTCCTGGTGTTGCCACTTGCCATAGCAAACAGCCCTCTTGTAAGTAGCCCTCCCAGTGATTAGAAAATTGAACTAACTTAATCCTGAATCCCACCACACCGTGGCATGCATTAATGGTTTGTTCAGGTTAGCCTGCTGTGCTGCATCACAACCCAGCACAACCTGTGTCACCTCTGCCAAACTGCTGCAACAGAGTGCTGAGAAACACCGTTGTTAACAGTTGCAGGAAGAAAGCAGAGAAAAAACATGTTCTGATACAGACAAACCTATACAGCGCATAACTTGCGCTTCTGGAAAGTAAACACCACCATGTTCTATAACATGAGAGAATCCTTTTAGTGTGAGTGTAATAAAGCTAAGCAATAAAGCAGGATTTGGCACTTTGTTTTTCTGAATAACCTAAATCAACACAACTAGTGAACATCTACACAGTTAGATGATTAGGAGCATTATAGCCTGGGCCCAGTAAACTCAGTGCTTTACTACAGTAAAAATCATTCCAATCAGATGAGGAACAGTATTGACATAGGTGGTAGTTTGAGTAGTTTGGGTACTATAGAAAATTCTGGTTGTGCTGCAACTAAGTTGTCATCATGACAATCACTGCATACACAGCCAAACAATCCACCATTTGCAACAGCATTTCCTTCTAGATGAAGGATGGTCTCAGTAGTTAACTGTTGATCATCCATTTGAGCTGGAGACCCTTTGGGACAATGGAGCGCCTGAAAGCAGGAGTACCGGAATATGGAGTACCATATTACAAGAGACAGAAATTAGTGTAAAAGCTATGTTTGTTAAGCATATGTTAAGTTAACTGTTTCTGAAGAGTTAAAATCTGAATATAGAGCAGAAGCAGAATTCAGACAAGTTTCATATTATAGTTGAAAAATCAAGACTGTGCAGTAAAACTAGCTTGATGAAAGTACATAAATCGTACATTAAACTACCTATCTGACAAAAAAACAACAATAAACCATCATTTATGGTAAGTGCTTTCTACTTAAATGTTATCTATTGCCTCTGTAATTTTACAGCCTGAAAATGCTTCTTATCAACCTTTCTAATTCAACCCCTCATACCTCAAATGTTTGCCCAGGATATTATTCTGTGTTTTATTCCTGTAATATCCTTTATTCTTGACTAGATACATGCAATATTTCAACTGCATTTTCCAGTATAGAGCAGTGAATTCTGCAGAATTATGCCACAAAGACCAGGGCTTGAATCACATCTCGTCTCTTTGCTTCCCTCCGTATCTCCATCTTTGCCTTCAGACCCTTTTCACATCATACTTATGTTTTTTTAAGATCTGAAAAGCCCAGTCCAAATTTCAGTATGTTCTTAAAGGCAAAGTCAGAAGTATGTTAATGTTTTCTTCAGTGTGGCACCTTACCCTTTGAAGGAATTCCTCACCAACATCAATGAATATGCGTTTGCAAAATTTTCCTTCACTAAAAGGCCATTGTAAGAGATCCAAAAATGAAGTGAAGGTTAAATGACAATACTGAAAAACTATCTGTTAGAATGCTTCTTATACCAGTATACCAATACCAACATATAGTTTCTTCACCTCCCCACTCCTTTCTTATCTGTTGCCTCTCATCTTTTACTTCAGAAAAACTCTTAGGGGCAGAACTTCTTGTATATGTTGTAGAGAATCTAGAAAAGGACAACTGTATTCACTAATACTAACACATAAGCATAATTGTTAGATGCTCAGGGAACAGTTTCCTCACATGAACATGCAAGAGGGATGTCCCAGCAATCCCTGCTTCATCAAAGCAATTAATAGGAAACAAAAATCTGCTAGTTCATACTAATCACCGACCCACAACTGGAAAGAAAAAAGAGGGTTTGCAACTTATTTTCCTTATCATCAGGTCATACAAAGTAGAGGCAAAACAGTCCTGTACAAAAATTTAAAAATGTACTTATTATGAGACAAGGAATTTGATCACTGACAAATTTAAACAAATAATTCAAGGGAAACACATGCACACCTCCCCCAAATAAAAAAAAAAAAACAAAACACAACCATGCAAAGCTTAATGAGAAGACTGAATACATATTACAATAAAAGTTCAAACATCTAATAAAATATCAAGTTTTCATAACTGTCTTCCCAAAAAGAATGTTAATGCCATTACATCCAGAAAAAATTAAACTGCCTGGGAAATCCCTGGTTTACTTCATTTGGTAGACTGAGAAATTCATCAGCACAGCATGCCAGCATCATAGAAAATTAATGTACCATATATTAAGGTGAGAGAGACCACAATATGTTAGAATTTAATTAAATGGCTATGTTTCTAGTAAAACCACACAAAGAACTATCTTTTATTTTGCAGTCACTGACAAGAAAATACAGTCAGACATGCATTTGAAGTAAATTACAAAATAGAGCAACAAGCAACATATGCTGTCAATAAATTAGCTTTTTCTCTCTCCAGCACAGAAAAGTCAAATAGCTAGATATGAACTCTCTTCTTGATTCAACATTTTCTATGGGTTATCTTGGAATGGTCCCCATTTACTTAATTGTCTCTTATGACTTCTATGGCATTTAGATCCTCTTTAGACTGTAGACAGCATTTAGGGTGTTAGAGTTCAGGGCTTTTGAGTTCAATTCAGAGACCGGATGTCTTTGTGCAACTAATCCCTAAATACCTTGAATATGAAAAAAGAATTCATTCTGAAGAAATAATTTCATATCCAGAATCTGCTAGTCTATTCTGCTCTTACACAGAAAATATTGTATGTAGCAAGATTAGATTTGTGGAACTGAAAACTAAGAACCATGGAAAATTGTGTTTCTTGGTTTACGTATTTAACAAATCGACTTGTGTTTTCATACACTACATGCCCTCATCATAGATAAATATTACACAAAAATGAAACTTAAATAGATTTCTACTCACACTTTGCTGTGAGTCACCTTCCAGCCTGGCTTGGTCTGCTGTTCGTCTCTTTTTCTTTTACTCCCTAAATGGAATATCGAAGGAAATTGTTAATTTTGTAACTCAGAAGTGTCATGCAGAACTCAGATCACATCAGGTTTCTATACCCCCAGTTATCAACCACAAGCATTTTTGCAACATCAAAGCCATAAGGGTTTTAGTATTTAAACAAAATATTATCGCTGTAATCATTTGGTTACATTTGGTCTCACACATTCCAAAATTTTCTGGCTGGAAAGAGGGGAAATTTCCTCATATTCTTATTTGTTCATAGAAGAAAGATTAATCCACATGGAAAACCTTTGAATTACCAATAAACGGATGAATTTTTCTTAATGCAGATTACCACTATATGTAATGGCCATAACCTCCAGTTATAAAATTAAATTATTTCAATAATTGTCATGATGGTGCCTTAAAATGCCTATAATGAATTTTTTTAATTGCCTCTTAAATAATAAGAGTTAAGATGCTTTCATATAAAATACTCTTCCAAATTCCACATTATGAGATTCCCTTTGAATTTTCCTGATTAAATAATGCAATAGTACTTAGCATATTCAGAGAAAAGTCACTGCAAAGATTTGATAACTTTAAGTCACTCTTAGCATCAGATTCTCAGTGTGAACACTTGTGACTCCAAATCAGCCTTTCTGAATATTCTACAATATTTGCTAATAATTTACAAATATTTCTGCAAGTGTTCTAGGTAACATTCTTATTGGTAAGGGTGTTCATAGAGTACAGACAAATATGTTTACTTGAAAATGTGAAGGCATTCCCACGGAATATTTTGCAATGCTTGTCCATCAACCACTGTCAAACATAATCATTTTAGGAACACAGAAGAGGATCCAAAGTCCTGCTATAAATTACCCTTCATTTCTTCCTCTTTTTCAAGCAATGTATTTTGAAAGCTTAATCCTTTCTTTAACATTGCTTTATAAAACTAGAAACCCTTCAGGCTTGATTCTTAACTAGAAGTGCAGCATGATAACATTGAACGCATGACAAAGACATATTACTTAAATGCGTGTTTTATTAGTAAATGTTCTTTGTGGGAGCATTAACTTTTTATGCACAATATTTACAGAATAAGTTCTCTCTTCAATCACTGATGCATCTCTTTAAAAGAAATGTATAGTGCTAAATCCCCAGAAAACGTAAACTGACACTACTTCATTGACTTCAGTAGGTCAATATTTAAGTCCAGTACCTAAATATCAGGTCAGTTGGTCGGTTGTCACTATTAGCGACAACTAACAATGACTACAGGGACCACATGAAAGGTAAGGAGAATTCCTCCTTCAAATTATTATTTCATCTTGTTTGACTCTGCTGAACAAGATTGTTTTTTTAAACAAATATTAATGGAAAATATATACTTGTGAAATTCCAACATTTTAAAAAACAACGTCATTAGAAGAATTACATTCAGAAGTTTTTTAGTTTTGTTTTTCCTGCACAGATTTCCACTTAGGACCATTGGAATAATAAATAAAATAAAATAAATGGACATTATAATATTGAAAAAACCATTGCTACTATGGCAACATAAGGAAGAAACTACACAGTTTTACTTTTCCCGAATTAACCCATCACTAATATTAACACATTCCTATGCAACGTACGGATTTAGAAAAAATAGTTCATAAAAAAGGTTTAACCAGTTCTAAGCACCATATTAAAATACTATGAATTTCTAATAAAAAATAATTCTAATGGGAAAAAAACCATCACAGAACTTCAGTATTATCAAAATTGTTTTGATTTAGAAATATATCTCCAGCAAAAGCCTCATCTTTCAGTAACGTACATTAGTATTTCAGTTGCTTTAGCTTACTTAATTTGGTTTTTACATAAAAATACAATGTCAGAGAAGCAGAAGAGTCAAGGTTTCCCTATGTTTATTTTTAGATTCTACTCAACTTTACAAATGCAGCAATGGCTGGTTTACTCTACTGAGGACCACTCTTTTGTGTTTGCACATCAGGTGTAGGGGAGATGATAGAAGGGATTGGAAATTTTAGTCACAGCAGGGTATGTTGCTTAGCCAAAAATATATTGTGCTGCAGTAATGTAAAAAACATCACAGAACAACCTTTACATAACTACTCAAATGTCCACTAGCTACTCTTTGTACTTGTCTTTATAAGGGAAGGTCCTACACTTGAACAGCCTCAATTCAAAATATAAACTCCTATTTCCTGTCAGAATCTTTTTCAGCTTGATTTTTATTTTCGAAGTATAAGAAGCCACATTTTAAAATCCCAGATTGAGGCATCTCCTGTCCTCTTTGTCTTTTTCTCAAGCAAAAGGCTGCTTATCTTGTTCTGCTGCAGCTGTCAGTCTTATAATCTGTTTGCATATTTCTCCCTTTTAATTGTAAAAATGTGTCACGTCTGTTCTAATTTGTATTACTTATTCCAAAATATCTATGCATTTCATTTTCCAGAGTAAATTAAAAAATAAAATAAACAGCACTGATGATTACAAGATGGAAATTATGAAGCATATCAGAATTATCATTCACCAAACTTGCTGAATGTGACATTCAAAAATGAAGTTTCAAATGCCAACTATTTTATAATAAAATTTAAATGTATGTATGATTCTTGGGAAACCATATACCTCTTTGTTGAATGTGGTAAATAAAATTATATTCAAGTAATGTCACACCTATGGGACAATTCATGCATTTACCATAAATTAGATCACATAAAGCATGTAAAAGCTATTTGTAACATAATCACAGAGCTACAGCTTACTTTTCTGTAGGCATGGTACAAGCTGCCTATAAACTTGCTTTTCTGGTCAATCTAATAACAGCTAAAGGTCATCAGACAGTGAAGTTCTTTGCCTTGTTTGATGTAAGTTGTAGCCTTCTATCACCTGGATGGTCAATGGTGCATGGAAGTGAGTAACTGAATTATTTCATACTGACTTAAAAGAGCTGTAGGTGTAGAAACATCTAAATATTAAAATTTAAATTACTTTCCACTGGTACTAACTTGATTAGAAAAGCAAGGGCACAGGAGGGTGGTAAAAAGTCTACAGAATAGCAGACTCAAGTTTTACACGTCTCATAAATGGCTTTTACGCGTTACAAGAGCTTAATAATATCCAAGTTAGAGTAACTACATTGTCTTTCCCTTAACTATGACATTGTTCCAACATATTGTTTTCTTCATTGTATTTAATTTGAATAGAACAAATTGATTTTGTTAGAGGTACTGAAATAACAAAGACCATGGTGGATCATTTCCACGTATATCTGGTTCACTGCTTTAACATGATGAATAGCATGTAATTTCCGATTCAAACATCAAGCAACTCTAGACCTTGTGACTGAGCAAAAATTAGAAGAAATGTTTACATGCTCAACTTGAACAAGCTAAGCATGAGTCTTCTAGGGAAGACATGGTACGAAAGACATCCTAGAGAGAGTAGAACTATGTATAAGTGATATTAAACATGGTCATAAGATTGTCAAAAACTATATTAATGCTAATAACAGAGCAGTAGAATGTACCAGGAACACTGCAAGCTTCTGTGTTTTCACTGCTGAAACATATCACAACTAGACTGAAAAAAGACATTGACTAGAGAATGAAAAAGTCCATATACTGTGTAGCAGGAAATTCTACGTTTAATGAAGAAATCATAACTGAAAACAGAAATAAAATGAATACCATTAGTACGGCATAAAGGTCTCCTTAGATCAATATCACACTAAACATTGTATAACAATCCTAGACACGATCTGTTTGACTGCATGAAAGTTCTTCCTTTCCTAGTTCCTCCTAGCAAGGAGGTTAAGACAACACTGAAACAAAAGCCTTTGAATAAATGACAAAAAAAGGTAACAAGTAACAATCTGACAAAAAAAAGAAAGAAAAAGAAAAAACACAAAAGAAAATCCAATTTCAGGGAACACACCCTGAAAATTTGAATTCTACAAAATAGAAGGAATAATTTCAAAGTCAAGTTCTTGTGTCATTACCTACAGAACTGCATATAACTTTCCTAGTCATATTTTGAAAGATTACACAACACAAAAAAGTTCAGCTTGGTGCAATTTTACTTGCCATCCACATGTTGGAAATCTCTCAGGATAAACTGCTATATAGCTTTACTCTTTTCCCCTCAGCTACTCAAAAAGGAAAATGTCATCTGTTGTAACAGCAGGTGGTCAAACAATTGTAACACACTAATACCAGCTTTCCTAATGTTTAGTTACTTACCGGAGATCACTAATGATACTACTTTTATCCTGGTGGCAGAAGGGTAGCACAAAAATGGAAAAACCTTGCTCTACATGAAAGCCAATGTTTTGAGCCAGTGAGAAAACACCATATGGAAAATTGTTTTCTTCTGCATCATCATCAAACAATTTCTAAACACTGCTACAAGCTTCTTCTGATTTAGAGATTATTTTTATAGACATTCATATACATGCAGGCACTCCTACATTCTTGATGCAATTGCTAATCAGCTATTTATTGTAATTATTAATCACGTAGTTAAATTGCTAGTACACATTGCTTTTTGCAGCACAAAATTTGGCATAAAAATTCTACTTAACATTTACTGGAAGAGTTTTCTGCACTTTGTACAAATGTGTATCTGTAACCCATTCACTAAATCCATACTACGTTTTTTGTCCAGGTTTCATGATCATTTAACATCAGAGCGTGAAACAGCCTTAATATCTGTTCAGCATTTTTCTAAATGCTTCCCTCAATCTCTTCTGTTAAATTAGAGGAGGTTAGCCTGTATTTAACCTTTTATTTCATCATAGGGATTCTCTAAGTTTTCTGTTGAAGATAACAGCTTGGCCTTACTTTACATGTCCCTTGAAATAATCAAAATAAAGTTTTAGGGCTTGTTGTAGACATCTGAAGAAAACAGCCATATTTTCAAGATTGTTCAGATCCTAGCAGCTCCTATTTTGCTGAGATGTTGCAAATGTTTTTGAAAATTTTAATCATTCAAATTCCATATCTGGAGAGAATAGAAATACAGAACATGAAGTTCAATGTAAAGTTCTACTTGTAGGTTTTTTCATGTGTTAAGTAGAACATACATACAAAGAAAACAAAGCAGTCACTGTGTTTCATGGAATAGCGTGGGTCATCTGGAAAGGGCTGTAATCTAAATAGATTCAGTTTTTTCTTGAATTAGTTATGAAAATGTGGTGGTATATCACAACCATGCAGCTATAATGAACCTTCACAAAGTGGAGGGAGATGAGAGAAGTTTCTATGGTCATAACAACAGTAATGTATTCTGTCACAGGACTAATTTTGTTCTTTGTTTTGTATTTTTTTTCCCCTCCTCAATTTTGTAACTTTTCCACTGGGAATGAAAAAATGCTTTTCATGTTCAATGCCACGATTAGAGGATATTCAGGTTAAGTATAGCATACGGCAATACACTTCTCTGATATTTCAGATTAGGTTTATTGTCCATTTTTATGTTTCTGTGAATCTAAAATATGTTCTAACTCAACAACAAGAAACCAAAAAGCATTTCTACCCTAAATAGTAGCATAATCAGGAAGCATGCAACTCTTTATTTAACATAAAAAAAATCAATCTTAGGAACATTGTTTTCAATTGGGTGAATTCATTATAGTCTGCAATAGATACTTATAGTTGCTCATATTGCAGATGGTATCTTGGGATAATCTTACTGATTTTTTATATGAATAGATTTTAGGCTGAATGTTACTTCAACCTAATCTTCTGTCACTAAGTGTAAAATGCTGGACAATGTCATTAGTGCAATTAATTAAGCAGCTAATGCATTGTGCAGAAGATAATGAATTATATCACATTGGAATTGCATAGTATGAAGTGTCATAACCAGGTCAGTTTGAAATACTTGTATCCATCATTACAACATCGTTCAGTGCCACAGAGAGACTGAACTAAATCATCCAATGACTATCCAGCCACTAATTTCCTATTTCAGCCTAGTTTGACCTATATACAAACATTCTTTCTCAATTTCCTCCTTGAACATGCATCCTATGTGATTACTTAAAAGTAGATGCGGTACAATGGTTATACTGGAAAATGTGGCTACATTTTAACACAATCTTTATCAAGAAAGTCCTATTATATATAACTGAGAAATACAGTCTTGTAGAAACCTTTAGCCAATACTTCATACCAGTTTGAAGGCAAGCAGGTTAGTTGGATGTGTTTATCAAAATTACTTGAAGACAGGGGGTTATTGCTCCATCACATTGCATAAATCTATGATATTTGAAATGTTTTTTCCACACCCTTTCAATAAATTATTGCAAGCTATAAGAAGTCAGAAATTCCAGAATTTTTAAACAGTGTAAAGATCAAAGAAGTTAAAGACATGCAAAGAATTCTTTATTTGTTGACTAACAGGAATGTAGGTTGCAATCACCAAAGTAAGTATTTCTGAATATCATTCAGGAAACCAATTTAGCAATAACATTTTAAGCTTTTACAGTTAATGCTGTATTATGAAATTGATTTTTGCTATGCGTGTCACTTTCCGAGATTGCATGAGTAGTAGTGGTGGTTACAAGTTTTCTAGTGTAATCTTCCTCCACAAATGTTTTTCCAGTTGAAGCTGACATTATTTGTGATAAATGGCCAACTTCAAGTAATTTTCCAGTGTGTTTAATCCAATACTTGACTTCTAACTATCCCACAATAAACATTCATGACCTGATTTATGGTTATATTTGAGATTTTCTGCTTAAAATTTTTCAGATTCAATTTGGGACAGGTAAAAAATATTGTTACATCTCAAAAGGAAAAAAAAAAAGAGAAGAAAAAAGCCCTACCTCACAGACAAATAAGTTTACTTTTCTATTGTTTAATTATTCTGTCATTTATTTCAAGGAAAACAAGATGGGTACCTAGTGCAATGACAGCTTTGCATTCTTAATTCTGCTGGTATCAAACTTTAGAGAGTTAACATGTTAACATCTAGAGGTGTTTGGCTTACCGAAAGGGACTGAGGAAGAAATTGAGTTTAGTCAATTCAAAAGAGATTCTTAATGATTTCCTTCCATAAATGGTTTTGTATTTTAACTAGATAGTTCTCTAAACTATAGGGTGGCAAGATTCAGATGTTCAACTGTTTTTAGAGGTCTTCAAATGCAAAACAACCTGGATATTTAGTTTTCAGGAACTCATGCAATTTTCCAGTTAACATGCTTCATGGTCTCTGATTCTGTTTATACAGCATCACTCCTAATTTTACTAGCGGTGAAATCTGCACCTGATTTAAGAAGGGGTAGCAATATTTCTGCAGTCCTGCAGACAAATGTACCATGTATTGTTACTATCTTACTACGTGCTGATTTCAATAGGTGCGAAGACATAACATATTTCTCACTATTTCCAGATTTTTCTAGAATACTACCTGACAAAGATTTGTTTTCACTTTTCCGGTCATATTTCAGTAATATGCAAGACTGAAAGAGATTACTTGATGTGTTGAATCTGGATTTACTCTCCTACAAGCATACTAAAATTCTAGTGACCAGTATATTTATCAACCTCCTCTGCATTTAATATGCACATTAGCATACTCTGTATTTATGACAAGCAACTGTTAGAATCAGAATTACTAGGAGATTCTTAATGAAAATGTGATCTCATGATTCCTATGGTTGCTATGGCAACTCAGGCTAAATAAAAAAATCTAAGTGATACTACATCAGCATTCGTTGTTGTTTTTAATGTAGGTGAATGATTACATCACTACATTAAAAACAACTGTTTACTTTATTAGTACGATTTATTGCTTCTTAGGAATGCAGCCTTAGGGATACATTTTATGTTACTTGTGCTTTGATCAGAAAAAAATTGATAAATCCAGTCACTAATGACAAATACATTCATGCTATGTGACTGACCTCATGATATTGAATCTGCTTGGGTTCTGATGACAGAAGAGTTTTAAATACAAGATTTTAAATTGTCATAGAATGATCTTTGTTTGCATATAAATATTTTAATACTCTGAAGAACCTTTATTTTCTGATTAAAAAAGCAGCTACTTGCTCAGTAGCACAAAAGTAGGTAAAAAGCGCTATATTTTCAGTATGATTCCAATATTCTACTGTGTCCCCCTGCAAATTATTTGAACAGAACTGAGTATCATGGCAAGCACCTTACATAAAAATTGTTGTAAAAATTAATGGCAATTGCAATCTTTAAAAAATAGACCACATAAACATCAGAAGATTTATAACATTTGTGTGTTATCACGCCATCCCATTGTGCTTTTGACAGTGTGTGACAATTTAACAGTCCACTTCTATGGAAGTGACTTAAAAATAGAGATGAAGCTATACAGATATCATAGAATCTGACTCCATTCTTTATCCAGTGAAAAATTAAATGGCAGCTTCTGTGAAGAGTAGAGAGATATGCATGATATACAGCTTAATGATGGAGAAACAGTACAGATGAAAATTGCTGCTTGATACTTAAGTAATGTAATTAGCAGCTCACAGCAGGACAGATGAACAATGAGGATGAAGCTGCACCATAACACCCAAAAATATAGCCTGAGCTGTTCATCGCATACTGGTTTCTCTTAGATTCAAAGAAATGTGAATCCCGTCCACAGCTATTATAACTAAAAATACCATTACAGAAATTGTTAGGTATAACGTAAGTTACATCTTTCTCCCAAGCTTTCATCTATGATTAGCTGTTCTTTAGCTCTGAAGAACCTGATGGGTTGTCCTAACATACACACAGCTATAAATAGTGCAGATTACACTGTTACCAACCACCAAAATATAGAACACAATATGCATAGGTGAGAAAATTGCGAACTCCAAACCATTGCCTGTCCTTTAAGCAACTGTTGATATGTGACAACATATTTGCCACTATTTGCTGGCTGAGACAAACAGTTACTTTTTTCATTTCTCTATAGATCCCTCAAATACATAAATATTTTTAAATCTCTTCAATACTGAAAATTCCACAGCAAGGCCACCAGGTGAAACTAATAAAAAACCCTAAGCAAACCTCCTCCAATGCCTGAGAATGATTTGAACTAGGGTTAATTCTTCCCAGATTAACCTATTTTCGTTGCTCATTTCTTCACACACGATGCTAATATAAACAGGAATTTATAGAATCAAACACAGCAGGGATGCAATCAATATTCTTTACATTATGCTTTGGAATGGAGATGGTAAATATATGGTGCTGGGTGTAAGCTTGGTATCAGGTCATCAAGGAAACAACAAAGTGACTATTTAAAATTTGTACTTATTTGCAATCAGAATTTTGGCTTACTCATATACTTTCAAGGTAGGTTTGTGTAGTAAATAAACACTTATCACCACGCAAAGGTTATTCAGCATAATATTTGATTAAACATGTACATCATTTCAATATCAAGCAAATCTTTAAGTATCCGCTCTGAGCTTCAAATTGAGCTATTTTGCAGCAAGCAAATCTGCAAAAATTTCTTTGAGAAATATGCCAGTGCTGTAGATATTAGAAGCAAAGAATGAAATTTAATTGCTCCATTCATTTTAAGTGCAAATAGAACCTTTAATGAAGTTGCAGGGGGGTTATGATTTTGGAAAATGTATAATAAATTTTGTCAATGTCACGATTCAAAAATTTATTCAAGCTCACACAGAAAGAGTCATAGTGCAGAACCTAGTTAAATACAGCTATATTTTCTGAAGTCAGGAACAAAAACAGTATAACATCCTGGTTTTGCTGACACTTGTCATCTGCATGGTGTGATCAGGTGAGCTTAGAAATATCCATTGAGGTTATTCACTTCCTGTCAAACATCATAGGAAATATTATTATGCATAGCACTTTTTACTTTGTATATTTACAGGTCATTTCCTTACTTGTTTTTGTGACAACTGGAGATTGATAGCAGTTTGCCCTTCATATGAACTGATCTGATGCTTACCAGCAGGAATCTGATTGCAGGCAGTATGGGGATAAGGGGGAGCTGAAGTTTTTTCATCCTTTTCAGAACTAAGCAGTATCTTGCAAACAACATATCAAATATGTAACAAATCTTAATACTTGAGACTTCAACAGGAAAGACTACATTTACTTCAAAAATGTATGTGAACTAAAGTTATCAGTGTATCACAGACTATGTTACTTTTCAATTCTCATAAGTAAGGCAATTACCATTTAAAATATCCCTTACAGGTGTTAAACACACATATTATGGTATGTTTACTCACACTGAATGCTGCTTTACTATATAAAAACTGACCAATTTCAATGGGATATTTTCCAGAGCAGGATCAAAATTTAGCTCCTGACAAACAGTATGATTTAGCAAAAAATTGAGAGTATTTTTCTAAATGTCGGTATATGTACTTTTAGATGCCTGTTAGTACTGATTAAATGAAATTACAAGTTATTAAGTCAAATGAGATTTTCTTGCTATTCCATTCATTTGCAATGCTATCTTCTCTGTATTTGATTCAACTACAGTCAATCCAAACTATATTTAAAACACAAGCAAATGGCCGATCTCTCACTGTGTTTCTGAATTAAGCTTGGAGTACGAACATCCCATGTTCCGTAAACTAATTCACATGAAAATGTCACATTAACACAAATAATACTCAAATTGAGAAGTCATCACCTCTTTCCGCTGACACAAAAGACAAGTACCATGCAGCAAATTTTGTTCAGTTGGAAGTACGCACAACAGCTTTAAATAGCTAATTTAGAGAGCTCAGAAATTAAAATAATCTACTTAAGTTTCTTAGATAACTAATTTTAGTTAGATTTTACATTCCCCATTATTGAATTGGCAATACCTAAGCAGACCAAAATGTAAATAGAATCTCTCTGCAAATACATTGCTTTGGTTTCCAAGAATTTTCAAGAAAAGGTTCTTTTGAAAGATAGATCCTTCTCTTCTGTTGTCAGCAGCTGTATTTTATGACACATAAAACACTGCTTTATGATTAATTATTCCATCCACCAAAAATAAGGAAAGGTAACAAAAATCCAGATAAAGGAATTACATACCATAGGATTCCTGTGTCACTATGAAATCCATCAAGACTGGACCACTAAGTCAAATCCTTTAACCTCTTCCGGTGCTGCAGGAAAGGAGGTGGCAGACATGGAGGCAACATGGATACTATGCAGTGCTTTCTAGAAGACATTTGCAAAAAGTTCTGGGATCTTTTTTGTTCTGCATAGCTCATTACTTGGAATTTCTGAAGAAACTATTCTGCTGTGTTTGTAAAAAGAGGACAAAGAATTAAATAGAAGAATTTTATTCTAGAGAAACTGCGCTCTGATGGAAAGTATAGACTTGTATCTTAGGGTGGAGGAAAATAAACTATGAAGTTTCATATCTCATAAGACTGACATTGGAAATGATAAGTATGTAATTAAAACAAGGAGTAGATTTTC
Organism: Gavia stellata; assembly: GCF_030936135.1. Lineage (NCBI taxonomy): Eukaryota > Metazoa > Chordata > Aves > Gaviiformes > Gaviidae > Gavia > Gavia stellata. Next base: position 14,103,750 of record NC_082604.1, on the reverse strand, counting down.
CTTTGGCAGAGAAGAGGAGAAGTAAACGGTCAAAAAGACCAGCTACTAGAAGTTAGACCTACTTCTCCAATGCTGATTTTGGACATCCAACATACATCTTCAGGGAGATGCAAACAGAATTCAATTCATGCTCTTCTGAGATAAATGGCAGCTTTGCCAATGAGATGAAGTCTACAGCCAGTAGAAAAATCAAATATTTACAGAGAAAGGCCTAACTGCCACAGCCAGCTTCAGTATGAGTAACTTAAATTGATGTTAATAATGTTTAGCTGAGAACTCAGGCAAACTCTAAGACACGAAACTGTATCCTCTCCGTGTGTGTACGGGATTCCAACATTTTAATTCTATCCTATTCAGCTGCTCATATTTTTACTCTGAATAGTACTCTCAATTTCTTTAATTCTGTGACTTTTTTTTTTGCATAATACATCAAAAGCCAATTGTAATGGGATATGACCCTTTTTTCTTTGACAGAACAAAAAGAACTTAGGAATCTGCCAATATTAGGTAAAACATTTTGTTCCCTATAACTGCTGTAGACAAAATGCTCAACAGGCTTCTCATTCTGAATATATTTTAAATTCTCACTGACAGGTGACTTCATCAATGTCACTATAAGAATGTTGTTCAGGCTCATTAAAAAAATAAAAGGGAAGAAAACCAATATTCTCATCATACTTCTTTCAGTCGCAGATTTTCAGAAGCTATTAGCAGGTCTCCAGTCTTACTTTTTCACTCTCTCTCTTTCTGATAAATAGGCTACAAGCATTCAAGGAAAAGAGTTCTATTCATCTAAAGCTAAGTTTGAATATACTCGGACATCGCATGAGCTGGTAGAAAAGAAACTAAACTGGATGTTGTGGTTTTTTTACTTCAAGGAATAGGCTTCTTACAATAAACTGTGAGTGCTACTTGTTAGACTGATATGAGAATGTATTTATGATCAATCCATGTGAGCAGAAAGAGCTAGGTATTTTGACATGGTAGAGGAAAGCAGGTGTCCTCTGATAGATATTGAATCATGTTTGAGCTGGAGACACATGGACTTTCCAAATCAATGCTTAGCCTATTTATCAGGCAACATAAAGAAAGCCTTATCATTTTCACGCTGTCAGGTATGTAGATAAATAGCTATGTCAGCATTCTAAAGTCACAGGAGTCCTTTTTTAAAACTTTTATTTATTTAGTAGGAGTAGTTTCAGAAACATTTTCTAAACCATAAGTCCCATTTCTCAGTGCTGATCTTGAAACATGAACAAGGAACCAACCTAACAACATTACTGAAATTATTATTGAATATATCAAATGAATCAGAATAACAGAATATAAATATTAAATGAAAGAGATGCAGGAATAGTATAGCTGTATAAAAGTAAAAAAGAAGAGTCTTAATATATAACATTCTCATAAGTTTTAAGATGCTGGAAAACACTACTTACGCAGCTGGCCTAAAAACTTGGCCCATTCTCAGATACCACAGGTTGAAGGGAACAAAGGACTCCTTTCACGTCCATGTGAAAATCTCTGCACGAACATGAGCTCATTGCCAGAAAAACACTGCCTTATGGCAGAGCCCTGCTTCAGCACCTGCTCATTAATAAAAAGCTGCATTAGAAATGAGGTAAGTGGATGCTTTTCATTGCATCCACTTTGCATTTTATTGGGGGTGTGGAGGGGCAGTAAATACAGAAAAGTTTATTTCCTATACAAATCCCAAAAAAGAGTTAAGTGTGCTACGTGTGTTATTAAAAACCTGCTCCCTTGGATCATCCCACCGCATGTTTAGAGTTCAAACTGAGTTACAATGAGGAATTTCAATTAGAGGTTTATTTCTCTAAAAAGTAGTTTTACTTCTGTTGTTTACTTGAGGGTGTAGAGTAGGTGTTATCAAAGTCAGTTAATAAAGAGCAGAATACAACAACTGAAGAAAGCCTCACTGGAGAGAAGAGATCCACCATGCCTGAGCCCCATCACCCTGGCCTGGGCCAGTTCAGCCTTCAGTACTAAGAAATGGAATTCCTTTTGTTACAATTCATTTCATTCCAGTTTAGAGGATAATAAGGAGTGCTAATGATTAATTAATCAACCTACAAATGCTTCTGTAACAGGTAAAGCTCTAAGAAGTATAGTGACCTAATTACTTTCTATAGACAACAGAAGAACAAACCACAAAATGGATCATGCTGAAAAACTGAAATGACCGGGAATGAGAAGTCTTTTGTACTCCTACTCACATGAGGGCAGAGGAAACTCTCTTAAATAGAGAGCAAAAAGCTGTAATACAGTCCAAACTTGCAAAATTGTTTCATTAGATTGCAATACGATTTCCTCTTACAGTTTAGCAAATATTTTCACTCAGTCTAGCGACAAATAACAAGAGCCTTGTTCCTCCTCAAAGAATATTTTATAGTTTTCATCCACCCATTGCTGAAGGTATAATTAGTTATATGATTATATTTCTGGCTAGGGACTAGAAAGAATTCCCTACTCCAAGAGAATATAACCAGAGAAGCTAGGGCAAAGCCATGCTCTTCTTTTCTGAGATGGAAAAAATGCGGGAAAATGCTTTATTTTTTTAAGGTTTGGAAAGCAACATTTTCTCACCAAACATTTTACAAAGAAAATCCACATGGAAAAAGAGACAACAAAGGAATGACTTTTGTTTCAGCTGCTGAGATGCATGCTGGTGGGGTTTTTTATTCTCTCTGTAAATGTTTCTGAAATTCACCTTTCACACCAAACAAAATATAGCATACAAAACCTCATATCCTATGATCTTTACACAAACAAAATTCACTGAACTTGAAGAGAATTAAAAAGAATACAGAAAAAAGGCACCAAGATTAAGAGGACATGGGAAAAGGAAGAGAACGGATTTGACAAGCTAATAGCCTTCCCAGAAACCTCTACAGCTACTCTTAACACTCTTTTGTCATTAGTCTTTTATTTGAATCTCTTTTAGGCAAGAAATAGGCTCTTTGGATATTTCAAACTAGATATACCATATGATTTTCTTTCATAAACTCAGTGGGTCCATTTCTGTAAAGGCTGTCACATGCCCAGTTCACCATGATAATTATGTTGACAGAAATAGTTCCTTCAACATTTAAGCCTGTTTTAAAAGGAGCAGTAATACTAACAAATGAATTCTGCAACTCTCTATACAATTCTCAAGCTATTTCAGTCTGTATGTCTGTGCAGAGGTGTATGCCTGAAGGAGGTTTGCAAGCTGTAGGGCAGTGCATTTCACAGGAAGAGAAATGAGCAAAGAATTTGTTCAATGCCACAGGCAGTGGCACTGTAGGCACAGCTGATAGTAGATTTACATTTTTGTTGCTATTGTCTCATGCTTGCTGGAATGCTTATGATTCCACTTTCTTCTATGTTAATAGAGAAATTTCATGGCTATCTTGAAACTTCCTATACGGGGTGTTAATCCAGCTTTGTGCTTCTTATTCCTTTTGCTTCTGGCAATAGATGCTAGTAATCAGAAGATCTTTAAACCAATACTTAATTAGGAACGTTGCAACAACAGAGGGGTAGAATTCCCCTCACTGCTTACACCCCACCTTGTCACACTAAAGGCCACCAGAATATATCATTTGCTTTGCAGAAGATTCCTAAAGTGAACAAAAACTTCTGTGATCATTACTGCACTCTCAGAAGTGAATAACCAAGAACTTTGGAAAATGCAAACTCAGATTCCTATTTCATGGCTCATTATAATCCAAGAGAGTTTGCAGAAAACCAATGCAAAAATTATGCTTATTTATATGCTGGGCTGACTGGGCACTCCCATTTTTGCCTGTTGCAGTTATTTCACTCTGCAGATAAGAATTGAGGATTCACTGCAACAGAAAGAAAGCATGGGAAGGTGTGTGATCCTATATTGAAGTGCCTTAGGCATTCACCTGTGGTTGGAAGCGGGGTGCAGACCTTTCTCCAGTGTCCTCAGGAGTAGATGAGAGTCTGATTCCTTCACAATAAATAAGGCAATGCTAAGAATGTGCAGTATTTCCTCCATAACACTAAGATTCATAGTCCACAGTTCCTACCTGACCCCCGTGCTTGAATTTTGCTATACTATGTCAATTTATAGATGCTAATTAGTTATAGGTAACCTGAAATTCTCTTAAGGGAAAAAAATAAAAAAAGTCAAACCACACAATCATACAGAGCTGCAGAAATTTCTCAGCTGCTAGAGCTTTTAAATATTCTCTTATTTCCATATAACCCTGAAATGGAAGAAAAACAAAATTAATAATTCATTTTGGAATGACATGAGCTTGTTTGTAAAATGCAAATTTCCTTCTGCCTACACCCAGTGACTCCTGGGGAGTGCTATGCACCACTAACACTTTTGGATTAACGTCAATTCTTTACCTCTTCCTGAGTGTCTTGACTTTTTTTCCCTTTGTCCTGTAACTGCACTTGCCTGTCAAAGTGCTGCGCTGCAGCTTTCTAACACCATCTCCTGCTTGTTTGACTTATGCTCTTCTCTTCTTTTATACTTTGTAATAAATCTTTGCAAAGAACAGCACTCTAGGCACTCTTGCTGCAGCAAAGGAGGCATTATCTGACCAAGTTTGCCACCTTCTTCACAATCCCATTTATTCAGTTTCTAAGTTATGATCTGAGAAACACAATGAAGGATAAAGGGGACATTGAGGAAAACACTGATAAGACAAGTATTTTCTTGAATAATTCCAGTATTTATGTCAGGTAGGTGAGATCAATAAAATGAACAAAACCTAAATTATCACAACCTGTATGCGTTGTGGCTTAGCTGGGACAACTGTCAACCCTCCACCCCAAATGAGAAAAGGTTATTTAAAACAGACAATACTTCCCAGGTGAACCAAAAATTGTAAAAGCAGGAAACAAACTCTGTTTCCTCATAGGCCAAATGTTCTTAGAAAAGACAGAAGAAATACCTAGGGGAGTGCAGCCAAGATTTTGAGACTGAGAAATCTCTGGGCATTTCCCCCTTCCATCCCATCATCATGGTGTGAGTTAGGAGAGGACTGACGACAGCAATGAAATAACTTCTGGATTACTTTTGGTTTTAATTTAATTGATATTCTGTAATGTAATTATCCCATCTCCAATGTGCACTCTCGTAATTCTTCTTTTGTTTCTTTCTTTTAATACGATTCATTCCAGGGTCACATTGCAGTGCATATGCTGAAACCACCAGGGTGTTTCTAAAATGCAGTGCAATTCCAGGTGTATGCGCTGGAGCTATCTTGTTACCTAAGGGCAGCTAAATGCTTTATTCTGGCTAATTACAAATGTACAGAAGCAGGCTATAATGTTTATAGTCCTACATAATACAACATTATTCCATGCAGGATGCACCAGTTTGAATGTAGTGTGGGTGTGTCCAACACATGATGCCATTGTGTCACATCGACATCCTCTTCGGTCTACTTTATGGATTTTCAGTATTTCTCTACGAATGAAGTACAGCTTGTTATATGTTCATTTCACCAAGCATTTTCCTGCATCTTCCAAAGAAGTGTTTGGTGTAATTCTGCAGTTTAAGAGAGAACAACAGATGAGATAAAACCATGGGGATAATCCAGAATGGCTTTCCATAGGTTTGGATTGCAAAGTTAGATACAGTTCATGCTAGTGTATTAGTAATGTTCCTCATTAAGTAGCCAGCCATAATATGAAAGCACTACAAAGGTGTATTTGTTGTATAGCGTTCCATTATTTAAACATTTCTGTTTACGTAGGAAGAAGCTACTGCTATTGGCTACAAAAATGGACAGCTTGCTACAGAGGATTGTATGGGCGATGAACAGTAGAGAATTACACATAAACTTGCAAATAAACAGAACAGATACTATCATTTTAAGATACAAAAGAAATATTTCAGTAAAGAACTGTACCACTTTCACTTGACAGATGTTTGTTTTGGGATCTGGTATTGCACATGTCTTCCTGTGAGTGGAGTCCAAACTTCTTTCTCACCTTCAGGACACTGTTGTAAATAGGCAGCTTAATTACTGCCTGCATTCACTAGATTTGTGCACTCTGGAGTTGGTTTAGGAATCCTGAACCTTTGGGAAAGAACAAGCATAAAATTATCGTTGGTGTCTTGCCCCTTGAAAGTATTTCTAGATACCTGAAGTAGACAACTGAGAGCTTTATCAAAAGCTGGGAATTTGCCATCATCTAAGTGTCAGAATTTCTGTCTCTAAAAAGCATACCCTTTCTGATGGGTAGATAAAAAATGGCATCACAGAAATTAAGCCAGGCACTCATTTCTTTTGAAGGTACATTCTTTAATATCTGTCAATATATTAAATCTGTCAAGAGTGTTAGAGGACATCTTTGAGGAAGCTACCAATATGTGCTTTACATCCACTGCTTGCTTTCTTCTCTTGTTAAGTTACTCATCATTGAAAGGAAATATTTTTGCATTCGTTGCTTGCTAGTATGGCAGCAAGAATGCATTCCTCAAATTTAACTATGAACTCACTCATGAGCAGAGTCTAGCATGTATCGACCTCAGCTCCCCACTGAGCAGTGCAAAGGTAATTTGGAAGGTCTACACTGTGAAGTGTCAACAGTTCAGTGACTACCCCAGGGCTACCCCACGAAGTTCACCGCATGGGCGGAGTGGATAGCTGTAGAAATCTTACCCACAGTCATGCTGACAGGGCTTATTAGCTCAGACACAGCACCACAGCACCGTGAGTATTCAGCATCTGTACCCAGCTGGCTTAACCTGAAGATCACTGAGGCTGTCCCTGAATCACCTTCCCAGATAAATAGCACCAGGTCAATACCCCATCGGGTTTCTTCACATCCACCCAGCAGACATTCATGTGAGGCACCTCGGGATTTCCCCAATCCTGCACTGCCTGTCCATAAGGCTGGTTTCTCATTCTCTAACATCAGTTACAGCCTGCAGCAGATGCTGTGAATTATGCCTATAATAACTATATCAAGCAGTTTCTCACATCAGCTCATGATTCGTGACAACAGTTTGAATCTCAATTGTTACCAAAAGCTTATTTTTACAGAATCACAAAGGTTGGAAAAGACCTGTAAGATCATCAAGTCCAACCATCAACCCAACACCACCATGCCCACTAAACCATGTCCCACAATGCCATGTCCACACGTTCCTTGAACACGACCAGTGATGGTGATTCCACCACCTCCCTGGGCAGCTTATTCCAGTGTTTCACCACTCTCTCAGTAAAGAAATTTTTCCTAATATCCAGCCTAAACCTACCCTGGCCCAACTTGAGGCCATTTCCTCTTGTCCTGTTGCTAGTCACTTGGGAGAAGAGACCAACACCCACCTCTCTGCATCCTCCTTTCAGGTAGTTGTAGACAGCGATAAGGTCTCCCCTCAGCCTCCTCTTCTCCAGACTGAACAACCCCAGTTCCCTCAGCCGCTCCTCACAAGACTTGTGCTCCAGACCCCTCACCAGCTTCGTTGCCCTTCTCTGGACGCGCTCCAGCACCTCAATGTCCTTCTTGTAGTGAGGGGCCCAAAACTGAACACAGTATTCAAGGTGCGGCCTCACCAGCGCCAAGTACAGGGGCACGATCACCTCCCTACTCCTGCTGGCCACACTATTTCTGATACAGGCCAGGATGCTGTTGGCCTTCTTGGCCACCTGGGCACACTGCTGGCTCATATTCAGCCGGCTGTCAATCAACACCCCCAGGTCCTTTTCTGCAGGGCAGCTTTCCAGCCACTCATCCCCCAGCCTGTAGCATTGCATGGGGTTGTTGTGACCAAAGTGCAGGACCCAGCACTTATTATTTAAATATAATCTTTTGCAAATATTTATAAAGGGGAAAGTATGTTCATAACACAAACATTTAATCACATGTGGATCCAGAGTGTCAAAAAACATGGTAAAGCACCACAGAACTCTTACAGCCATTTACTGTCCAGGTCATCAGAAAAAAAAGCACACCAAGAGTCACAGTCATTTACCACATTCTATCACTCAGCAAAATTTTTTAGGATGAAGTGAAAGTATTGAAAATGCTTAGTGTTTATCTATCAAGCAATGCCATTGTAAGTATTAGAATTTATGGCACTTAAATTGTTGAAAGCATCTATTCTGTCGGCATTTAGAATTGGATGCAGGCTGAGGCATGAAAAAAATTACCTACAGCAGCACTTAGATAAGTGCCACTTCTCAAAGCCCATGCTGTGTCAACTGTCACGTTGCTCTCCCACAAGAACAATTTTATTTATTTTTTTAAATGAAAGTACTATATATATATAAACACACTACTTCAGCGAGGAAGATTTAATGTAACTACAAATGAAGGTTAGGTCAAAATAAAATACAGCTCCAGAAATATTTCTTCAATTTTTAATACTGCTCCAACAACTATTGCTGGATATTAAGGAAGAAAAAAAAAGGGAGTCCTTTTTTAAGGTGACAGCGTCCCAACAATCAGCTTGCCATAAGAACCTCGACAGGGGTTTAGCAGCGAATTGCCCAATTCTGAGCTGACATTAGCCAAGATTCTTTGGACCTTGGAAGAACATTATAAGCTGACAGTGGAAAGTTTAAGACTCTCTAGGAAAATCTTACATGTAATTATAAATGACAGAAGGAAATTGCACTGTAGCCTCTCCTTACTGAAAAAGCAGAGACATGACAAATAAAAGATGACAAAACATGCATCTGAGTTGTCAGTTTTGTGTTCATTATATAGTTGATTTCTGCAAATAAAAATGGCTAAGAGGTTAATCAGAAGACAGACATTTACATGAATAATGAGAAAGTCTATGACATCTTCAAAAAGAATAGAAGTGGAATGACCTCTCCTACATCAGGATGAGAACTCAAGTAAATAAAGACTCAACTGATTTCAAGGACGTTACTCTAGTTATTCTGTGAGTTGACTGAGATTACAAAAACAGTGATTGCAATACCATATAACAGCAGTGATTCATCTACTTTCATATTCCCTGGCAGCTGCTATTTTCTAAATTTGGTAGGAAACTTTTCTACTGGGTATATTTTTTACCCAGGTTTTGTATGGGGCTTGCAACATTTTCAGAATTTGGTAGGTACCAGTCAGAGGGTAAAATATTAGATTACTTTCTGCTCTGGTATAGCATTGTAATAACTGTTCAGCTAGACAGTTCAACCAGCACAACATTGAGTCAGCAGTGTGCCCAGGTGGCCAGAGAAGGGTGATGAAGCTGGTGAGGGGTCTGGAGCACAAGTCTTGTGAGGAGCGGCTGAGGGAACTGGGGTTGTTCAGTCTGGAGAAGAGGAGGCTGAGGGGAGACCTTATCGCTCTCTACAACTACCTGAAAGGGGGTTGCAGAGAGGTGGGTGTCCGTCTCTTCTCCAAAGTAACAAGTGATAGGACAAGAGGAAATGGAGGAGTTGCACCAGGGGAGGCTTAGGCTGGATATTAGGAAAAATTTCTTCACTGTAAGGGTTGTCAAGCACTGGACCAGGCTGCCCAGGGGGGTGGTTGAGTCACCCTCCCTGAAGGCATTTAAGTAAGACCCGTAGATGTGGCGCTTAGGGACATGGTTTAGTGGTGGAGTTGGTAGTGTTAGGTTAACAGCTGGATTCCATGATCATAAGGGTCTTTTCCAACCTAAAGAACTCTATGATTCTATAAAGCACTGCTAGTGCACTGCTCTTGATTTTTTCCCAAACAAGAGTAGAAAGTAGCTGCAAATAAGGAAAAACCTCACATCCCTGGAACTGGGTTACACAATAGCATTACATGTCTAAGGAGAATACAGCCTCAAGAAAAAAGCATACTTAAAGGTAGCACAGAAGAACAAGATAACAAAAGGTACAAAGGCAGAGCAGTTCTGGTGACCAGAGCTGTCCAAAGGAGTAGGATTTCCCTGACTCTGCGTCCTATACCCAAGAAAAACAAATATAACATAATCAAGGTTTTATGGGAGACATCATTCTGTTGTAGCTGACAACTCACCAATAAGAGAAAGAAGGAAACTTATTGCTTTGTTGTTTATTTTAAAAATAGGAGTGCATATAAAAAGCAAATTTACTAAGCAATAGCACACCTGTTCACAGGCAGCCTTAAGGCATACAAGTTCCCCACTAGTGCCTATTGTTCATTCTCTGTTTATGTCAGAGAGGAGTCAAAAGTACTCAGGACTTCTCTCCCTTCCTAATTCCTGCAAATTAATTTCCTTTCTGTCTTCTCAGGTTCTCCTCCAAAGCCAAGGGTCATTTGACTGTTCTAAACCAAGAACAGTATTTTTACTTTTGCCATAGAACACCAAAGTTGACATTTAGAGACAACATATGTAAATGTAGCAATTACCCAATTTCAAGCTTATTTAAAACTTAATTGTCTGTTATTTGAAGTTTACATAATGTTAACTGCGTCATATATATTTGGAGGATTTTCGGAAGAAGCATTTACTCCAGAAATGGGTGATTTTTTGAGATTACAGAGCAGATAGTTTTGCATGTTTCAAGACAGATTAATCTGCATGGTTATGACTTGGACACGAACAGCCCTGTTTGAAATACAGATTGTCATTCTGACTCTCAAGACAAATTATCCTGACACTGGCAAGAAGAGAAGCTAAATTGCTCTGTAGTGACCATTACAGTGCTGACCCAGAAGTAATATTTGGACCCCTTTTGCACATTTTCAGTTTATTGCATAGCTGTTGACTACAGAGTCAACAGTGCAGTCTCCAGTCTTGCTCACCCATTGTCTTGTATGTACAATAGCAGTGGTGAATCCACTATATTTCAACTGGATCTCCTAGATTTGCAGATCCACTATGTACGTCCTATTTTGTATAACTTATATCGCCACAGGAGCCCACATGGAAATGAAACAAGCGCTTGTTCCAAGCTGTGTCTCAGAAATTTTGCATTTCAATGTTGGAAACCAACTTTATCGTAACGACACACCTGTACTATAAGGCATTCAAGGACCTGGAAATCAGAACAACAATTGACAATAAATACTAGTAACAGCCAGAAAGAAATTAAGTGTAATGAGCAACCTGTTCTGAGAACTTATGGATGTTACCTAACTTAAAGATAACATCATTTGATCTCCTTGTTTTCTGTGAACTGGTTCTCTATCGAAAGAAAAAAGCCTGTTTATTGCCGAATGTTAAAGGATAGATTAAACAACCAATTACCCAACCTGCGTATGGCTATCCAGCAATGTTGTATAATTGAAAGCAAACACTTTGTTCTCCCCCTAAGGATACATCAAAGTTCCAAGGCCAGAAAGACTGGATCAATTGCTGTTCAAGGTTGCTGTATCAAATTCAGATTCAAATGGATTCCACAAAGCTGGAACCCCTATGTATGTTTCCTTTCATCTTTCGGGATAACTAGCACTTTCTGCTTCACAACAAGAAACCAGCTGAGGTCCTAAGCCCAGCACACACTTTATCTCACTAACTTACATTATTTAGCATGTCCTTTAGGCACTAAGGAGCCACATTAACTGATTAGGTAAATTCCACACAAGCCATTGTGAGGCCTTCCTTACAGGAGCCATGAGGACAACACACCTGCCATTTATATCTTATCCTTATGCTGTTTTACAAATGCAGAGGCATGTAGCTTGAATCCCTCATTAGTGTGGAGCAGGAATAAAAGCATCAAAAGCAGTGAGCTATATTTAAAAAAAATCAGGGTAAAGGCAGGGTCTGTGTTTGTAAGATGCTGATGTTCAGCTCAGATCTGGGGTCATCTTCAGAATTTATACCTGAAAAAATGGCTGTAGCCTCTTCCAGGGGAAAAATGCAGACAGATCATAAAAGCTGCAGTGCAACAGATCTTACATTATTCTTTCACTGTAATAGAGGTACTGGGACAGTTAATATATTCTAAAATATTAATTCTGTAGTCCAGTATTGAAATAATCTGTTTGGACATAATTAACTTTACTGACATACATTTCTTTTTAAATTTTACATTTTCCAAAACCTTTTTTTAATATCTTTGGAAGCAGTGAACCAAAGCAAACCTTACCTTATTAATAATCTTGGACTGGAGAAATGAAATTACAAAATTTATATTACAAATTTAACTATGAGCAACTTCATAGTTTTAGATGCAAAACACCTTTCAAAAGAACAGTACTTAGTTTAGGTGCCTTATTACAAACTCAGAGCCACATACAGAGCCTGATCACTAACATCCTTCATGTCCTCAAATTCCTTGCAGATCAGTCAGGAAATTCTAGACTCATTTCCAGAAGTACCACCTACCAATTAAATATTGATGTACAGGCTTGCCCATTTATTGTAAAATCCTTCTGACTTCAACGACACAGAACTGAAATTACTTTAGTAATTCATATGCGCATGCATTCTATTTTGTACTCATTTATTCTTGGCATTTTAAAAGGACAATCTTTATCTTGCTCAATTACAGAAAACATGAAAATACAAACAGACACCCAGAAACAAATCACCTTGACAGCACAAACTGCCCTACTGTCACTGCCACTTCATTCCCACTTCTCATAAAGGGCAGTTAATGTAAATACAAATTATGTGAATGTCGGAATGAAGAAGAACATGATACTCTCTTGGGAAAAGCCTGTGAAGACAGACAAGATCTTATGGTCACTAAAATGAGACTTTAATAAGCCAAAAAGGAAACAAATTTCAAATTTGAGAACCTTTCATGGATAATCCTACAAACTTTTCGAACAGTAAGAGGCCCTGTTCTCAACAGCTCATATAGCATGGGAAAGAGTGATGGTTTCTCCTTTTTGCTGCAGTGATTCAAAAAGCTGGAACACATGACTGTGCCTTTAAAAAGCTATTCCAGAGGCTGTATCTCTTCTCATTGTATTTACATTTCTGGTGGAATTTTAGGCTTTGGATGTCATATGCAGAAATAATATTTAAATTAAAAAAAAAAAAGAAGAAAGGCAAAGTCTAGAAGCAGTAGAAAATGAGACTTTTCTGAGGTATATCTGAAAAACAATAACAAAGTTATAATTTTTTGTTGGAAATGACCAGAAATATATTTGGAAAAAAATCCACACAACCTGAAATTAATTGACAAATTGACATCAAGTGTCTCTAGAATTCTCTAACTTCTGAAAAAGTTAAAGAATTTTACTTCAGAACTGTGTCTTAAGGAGCAAGCTGACCTTTAAGAAATTAACCTTTAGCAGAATATAGACGTTGCAAAATACACCTTTTGAAAACAGTGGAATTGCTATTTCCTCTCTCCAACTACCAGTTGTCCTTCTCTCCAATAAAAATATTTCAAGACCTGTAACACTGAAGTAGACTTTGTATAATACTGGATTGGAAGGCTTTTAACTTTTTTTTTTTTTTTGTAGGAATAACTACATTCCTGCAGCAAGTATCTCTGTCCTCTTGCCTCACTGAAGGGAAAACCTTTTCTATATACAGAGAACTTTCACATAAAGTAAAAAGATTGTGGGTTACTTCTTTTCTGAGCAGGTACATAACAGTATCTCTAACAATATGCCTTTTCCTTTCCTCTGATAGAGACAGAGAAAAGTAATGTAATATAATAATTTTACAGAAGTCATTATAAGCTTGAACAATTTTGAAAATAAGATGTGGAGAGTAACTTCTCCAGCAAACTGAGGCTTACAGAATAATTCTGTTAAATGTGATTGGGAACAAAACTATTGTTGAATATATGCTGTTGATACTGTGATAATATCTAGAGCTTGGAAGAAAGTCAGTAGCATGTTTTACTTCCAGTGCTAGACTAACATTGTAATTCATTCACACAAGGGTCCAAAAAGATGTATGTGTTCTCATAAACTGTCTAGACACAGATATTATGCATTGAGTATACAGTACTATACTGCCTTGCTCATAAGTTATTTCTTATTATAAGCATATTCCTATCAGCTCAAGACTGAAATCACTTTGCATGCTTTTTCTCCAACAAAGACAATACCAGGGCTCTGTCTAAGCATATCCAGTTCCACTACTTGGTTTCTACAGGGTCTTCTTCAGAGCTGTCATTACCATAATCAAAGCCAACTGAAGTCAATTAATTATGTAAATTGCTTCAAAAATAAACTAATAACACAGCTACATCCAGCTTTAATAATGTTTCAGGACAAAAAGTTACATTATCTCCTACTTTGGTCCTTCATCTTAGTGTAGCCAGTTTCTCTCTTCACTGAATATAGTTAAGGAATTACTCAAGTTTCTCTGAAAGATTTAATTATCTGCAGCAAATAGGATGTGCTGCATCCCAGTCTCTTCTTCACATATGTTCTATTTTAATTTTTTTCTTTCCTTAATTCTGTTGTTATAGTAGCCACACCTCTATTGCTTTTGTGCTAAGTAAAGGAAATTGGTACCTCATTATTTTAAATATTTAACCTGAAAAGGGAACTTAGACATTCAGTATGCCATTAAACGCTGATTTGTCCTGTTTCTTTACATGACAGCCTACTAATTATTATTTGTTCTTTTATGTACTATAACCAAACAGTTACTGAGAAAGGCATCATTAGTGACATGACTGATGACAACAGCATTTCAGGAAAAAGAAATTTGAACTTTCTATTTTATTAAATATCCATTAACACCACATTTCTCTTCTCTAAAATTTAGCTGAGTTTATAGAAGGTGACAATTAAACAAATGCTTACGTGTTTCAGTAAATCAGAATCATATTCTGTTACAGAGGCACACTCATTTTTTCTTCACTTTGTTTCCTAAGCCTTGAACAGACAAGGTCACCGTGCTGAACCTACTCATGCAAGCAAGTCCCCTGAAATCAATAGGAGTATTCATATGCAAGATGAGTACAAGTTTGCCAAAGATGTTCTGATAGAGAAAAACTGGATAAATTTTAAGCTAATTCTGGAGCTCTTTCTGAGCTCTAGAGGTCAACACCCTTACAAAATCACAAGCTGAGTTTAAAAAAATGTTGAGCACCAACCTAGAAGCTAACTAGAATCAGATTCAGTCATCAATGGAAAGTTCTGATAACATATCAGCTGCTTCTTTTGTTGTTTGCTTTGTATTTTGCATCCAAAATGCAGTGCCAAAGCCCTTGAGGCAAAGCTTTTTCATGAAATTATATATACATTGGAAAGGATAAATGCAATAGAGGGATTTAGGCAGCAATGCTTTTTTTATGGGCAACATGCCAAACAATCAGTTTGCTTCCCATGTCTGCCTGATTTGGTAAGAAATAATAGCTACTAGGGTACCTGATACCAAGTGGCACAGATGATAGTATCTAAGGCTTTCTTTCTTAAAAAAAAAAAAAAATACAAAAACTTATCAGAAATACTATTTGTCATGAAATAGTTTTCTATTAAAAATTCTAAAATATGATCCATCAATAACTAGCAAATATATCTGATGTGAATCACTAAAGTTTAATTCACCATTTGTGGTGAGAAATAAAGATGTTTGGAGTGCAGAATGGGAAAGTCTCAAAAAAAAAAAGCATTCTTCTCACTAAAGATTTATAGTGACATAAACTAGAGGCATACTAAATTTTGGAAAAGCAATTATTGGTGTCAGCATAATTCACCATATTGTAAGTGGTTTGACTAATTATCATTTATTTCCACTAGAATAGCTTCCAACTCTATACTCTACATCTGCTTCCAGGACCTGATGCAGTGCCAACAGAAGTTTGAGGAAAGGTCCAAATTGATTTAGATGAGTTTTGTGTCATGAGTTTATCTTCCATTTCAGCAGAGAAATATAACTAGACATGGGATCTTTCACATAATTCCCTTCATCTAGGAAGGTCACTTCCCTAATATCATGGATATGCATTGAAAGCAATTTATCACAAAACTAAGCACATAGTTCCCTTTTTCCTCCTCTCCACCTATGTATTTATAGTTAGCGAAATGGACGACAGTGATAAAAACAAAGTGGATTCAAACACATGATGTAACTCTTGTTTATACCAAGGCCCCTCACACTATTATGGTGAAGAAGGTCATTACACTGAGATCAGATTATACTGAAACAAAGCCACATGCTTCTGCCCTCAAAACACAAAGAAATTAAGTGTTTCAGAATTCCAGGCCCTTGCATCAATTGCTTCTGTTTCAGAATAAAACTCCTCTAAATTTTCTGTTTGATGTCAAAGGACTGAAACCAACAGACCATAGTTAAATTAATATTTTCATTGATCTGGACGGTGCTGCTTTTACTTAATGTTATATCCATAAATACAGAGAGAATTCTGAAATACGTGACCTTCATTAGTCAGTTATGATTGGCATAGGTTCAAATAAACTCAGAATTAGGACCAGGTAGTCAATAAATACTGAAATTATAGATAAAAGAATTTTCAATGTGACTAAGCATGCTAGCCTAAGCACCTTCAGATGTGGTCTTCCTCAACCAAAATCTATGAATAACATTGCCAAGAGGAGAAGTTTCAGACCTGGTTCTTGCACGTACCTTGCATAATTCCATTCATTTGGCAAATATCAGATTAGAAATTACCTTCTACTTGATCAATGGAAAAAACAACAGTTGTGCAAACAAGCAGCAGAAGTTTTTCTGTTCCCTAATCACATATACTATGTCTCCGAAATCTTCATTTTTGAATAGTCCTTTGTTTGCTTGCTTCCTCATCTCCCCAGGCACAAGATGTACAGCAGTGCGAGGACCCTCCTCAGGCCTCACGCTTTGCAAGGGAAAAGATCCTGTCCCTGCATTTGTGGTACTCTCTACACCTCTCAGAACCATGATTCCAAAGTGGTCCAGCCATGTTGAGATATGCTCCATAACATTTTAGAACATTAACTTCTTAATGTAGGAAGTGCATACCGTTAATATACTATTTGCATCACTAATTTGTGTTGGTAAGATGAAAACAAGTGTCAGTACATTAAGAGCTTTCTAGAAATTCATGCTTAGCATTCAGAACTAGTTAGGAAAGTGACTGATTAACAGCCTTGTAGTGATGCAGAAAGTCTTCCTCCAGGGCTGTTAGTTCAGCCCAATGCAAATGACTGAGTTGGTCTTTATTTAGTACCTGCTGCAGCCTGGCTGCCCAAAATGATAAGCCAGTTCTAGCCAGATAATTATTTACTGCTCCTGTTGCAGCTGTAAGCAAGCATCAGTTACAGAAATGTAGCATGCAAAAAATGTAAAATCAAAAGGGTGTCATTGCTCTAGTACTAGCAACAGAACTGTTGCTGTTATTCCAGCAGATTTTAGGAGAATTAAACACGATTTTTTTTGTTATTTAAAATGATTGAAGTCAGATTATATTACAACCTCCTCTACCTCCAACTCCCTGTGCAGTATAACTCCCATCCAAAAATAAATCTTGAAAACTTAATTCATTATATAGGACAATTCTAGCTTTCATTTTCAGTTAGGAGCTGAGGGGGCAGACTGGGCAATGCTGATGAATACTAAACAGCCTGCAACTGACTTGACACAATTATCATGCCAACCCTATAACATAGTGAAGTACATAAAAAGTAGAAAATACAAAGTCCATTTTAAATTATATAAAGATGAGCACTGTATACTAGGAGAAAAGAATTAACCAATTAACGTCTATTATTTCAAGATTCAGCCCTCCACTAAAAGCTAGCTTCCTTTGCATTTTTTATCTTATTGACAACAACATTACTCTAAGAAAAAAAAACCCAAAACTATTTAATCAGGTTTTAGACATACTTTCCTAGTAGATAATGTTTTATATTCAGGTAAGCCTTCTTAAAATCCTCATTATCAACCGTGAAATATTTCTCCAACAAATATCTAGTGAGTGACACCTACGTGGAAATTTTACTCTTTCACAGATAAGTTCTCGCTACTGTAAATTTAGGCGTGCAATACATTTAGGAGCCTATATGGAAAAGCTTGACGTTATCAGCTGCCCAGATTACCTGACCAGAAGCAAGCTACTTGTAATAACTCTAAGATAATTCAGTGAAGTGGATTCTGCTCATCTTGCAACAAAATGTTGAAATACCTGGTGGGATAAATGCAGCTAACAATTTAGTATTCCTATTTGATGCTAAATTTCCATATTTTGATTTTTTTTTTTCCCAAGTGGAAGAATAGCTTAAAGTTTTCTACAAACATGAAAATTCAAAGCAACTTTTTTCAGGGAATGTACAAATGACCTTGTCGATATGCTTTATTTTGACAAGTTGAAAACACATCCCTTTTTTTTTCTCCAGTTATATGATGGAATGGTCAAACTGACAATGAAAAATAGTCATCTCCTTCAGCAGTGCTTCATGAAAAAAATATATAAAAATAAACATGATCCCTCAAAAGAGTTCCATTTAATCCAGTTAGCACTCTGATAGAAAATATTTCTCTCTAGTTTGAAAAGCTCTTCAGGGAATACTTTTTGTCACATATAGTCAGAAATAACAAGAACGAGCTGAAATAACAAGAAGTCCTTTAATGACTACCCGATAGCCTCACCTGAACTCTTGGTTAAACTATCTAGGGCCAAATATCCCCTTAAGGAGACTGTTGTTCCCTATGGAAATGTTTAAGCATATGTGTGAAATGAAATGTTATTTAGGAAAAGCAGACTTCAGGAATGGATACAGCTCTTTCTGAGTGCAGTCACAGCTGCAAGGACCAATGTGGGATCCCCCTCCCCAAGCTAAAAGAGAAGGCGTCAGGAGAAGGCACTAAACGCCTGCAAGTACCACTGGTGAATCCAGGCCTGAAAAGTTTGGGAAAACCTGTTGACAATACAACTATCTTAACAAGTGAAATATTTCCACACAGTAACCTAGATCGTTATATCGATGAGCTTCAGTTGCTGCGAAGACCTTATAGGAGGCAAATACTCTTTTACTACATCACCTTCCTATCCCCTAATCCCAGTTCCCATCTCACATCAACGCCTAGAGAGAATGGCATGTATCACCCTCTGCTGATTTCCACCAAACTGATAAAATTGTCAAATTCTCATTGAATAACTGAGCTGCAAAAACCCAAGGGACTGTTTCCTTAAAGAAATACTATGTGCTTTTTTTTTTCCCCCCTAGCATTTAATTTTCTCAGAATTACTACTCTGGTGAAGAATGCAAAATACACTGGTTTTAATTTAACTGTGACTAAAATAAAACTTAGAGTCAAAAAGTTTTCTCTTTTCTGTTTTATTTTGGGTCAGCTCAAGGTTAAAGCTCCATTCCCTAAATCAGTCAGAGGTTTCACTTTCCTCTAAAAGTATGTAAATATGGAGCTCCTAGGAATTTGTTCCTGATGCTTCTGGTGGTCTTTGCATTTAGCCCAGCAAAGGAACAGCAGGCCTTGACTCTTTTTTTGTAGTCAAGTAATATGCAGAAATGGCAGCTGAGTTTAAACTACTGGGAACCTACCCAAGTTTCTGGACAGGTTTACACTGCTCATGAGAAAATTCAGTCTTAATCTGTTAAATACTAGCTTGAGTAGATGTTTAAAAACTGCTATGACACTGTTTGACCTCAGCTAGCAGATTGGAGCCAACAACCATTCTTTAAACCTATGTTATCAAGGATGGTCTCCCTTTTACAGACCCTTCACAGTTGCATGATCCAGTCAACTCAATTAATTCTGAATTTGTATTTAGTTCAAGCAACTCCCCCCGCTTGCTGAATAGGAATAAAGTGAAGCTTCCTAGGTATGCTCTTTGCCAAGTTTACCAAGACTTTACTCTGTAAAACACAGTATCTTGCCTTCTAAAGCTGCTACCCTTGCTAAGGTCTGGGCAGTGAGCTCACAGAGATAGAAGACCTATATGGAAACCTATTCCCTGGTAAATGGAAGCAAAGAGCTCCTTATTTCCAAAGCTTGGTGCTACAAGACTGAAAGACAATCCAAGACAGATTTCATAATGGGGAAAAAAAGGAACTGGTAGAAGGACACTGGTTACAGCAAAAAATGGGTATTTGATGAGATCTCACACAAAGAAATATATAGATGGAAACACTGGCCTAATTTCAATTTATTATTACAGCAATGTATTTCTCCAGTGTCCTGGAAAAGGATTAATTAGAACTATAAATGGTGAAAGTTGATGGGTTTTTGCAGTACAGATCTAGTCCTCAACACAGTAAAATCTCTTTGAGGGTTAGCTACTGTATTATGGCTTGTGAATGCTGTTTTTCCTAACAATACATTATTCAGCAGAGCCAGCCAAGAGTGATTACTCATTTATGCAGACAGCAAAAAAAGGTGGCAGTATAAATCTCCGGGTTTGTCCCTCTTCTGCAGAAGTCACAAGGCAGTAACCTGAAGACTAGTGAGGGAAGGGCATCTTCGGTCATTCAAGGCACTCAAGTTTAGCTAGCTCTTGAAAGATATAGAACAACAGGATTTTGTATTTCAGAAAGGACTAATGTAAACACGTCAGAATGGTAGAGGTGAGTGATTCTTCTTATACACTTGAATTCCATAAAAACTAACTGGTGTTTTTTTTGTTAAGAGAACTTCATTCCTTGACACAGTTGCATCCCTCTCCAGGCCGCCAGGTAAGGTCAATGTTTATCTCACAGATATAAAACACTCTAGAGACTATACTAGTCTCTAGTGATGACAGCTAATAATTACAGCTGATATCACGCAAGTTATTGTTCCTCATGTCCTCCTTTAAATTTGACTCATCTGCAGTACTTAAAAGATGATGAATTTTTACTATTTCTTTCTCATTTTTCTCTGCAGCACACTGCAAAAAACGTAAGAAAATATTTTGATGAAAATCCTTACTAACTCTATGGATAGCAAAAGTCTGTGCTTAAACTTACAACAATTCTACTGCAATGATGTCACCCGTCTTCTCTGCCCACTGGTAAAGTCTAACATAAGAATTCTAGTTGCAGCTGTCAGGGATAGAGTCACACATCAAAAGGTGTTTCCACCCACTTTCTTCTATACCTCAGTTGTTCTAGTTAAAGAATTTCTTATCATTACTATCTAGAAAAAATAACATTTAGTCCATATTTTGAAGGTATTTAAACATTACGTTCCCAAAGTGAATGTTAGTATGGTCAATTACTTCCATGAAGTTTTCCAGACATGTTCGATGAAAAAAGAGAAAACATCTGAAACTGGGTATTTGCCTAGTAATTATCTCCTGTAATTATTTCCTTTTATGATAGCTATATATTATTTTTCTTGATCACCTTTCAAAAAGATACAATGATTTCCAGCAATCCAGAAAAAAAATATTGTTAAGAAAAATGAAGGTAATAATAAAAAGACAAGTAAATAATGCATTTCAGTTTTAAACTATTATTTCATGTTAAGACAGTCTCTGCATATAAGGAAGTAGAGCAGAACAAACCTGAATATTAAAGTTGCAAAAACAGATCAGTCCATTATAATGAACATGTGTAATATTTTATTATTTTCCCTGAAATCATCCCTGTTCAGGTAAATCTTCATGTACATAGATTGAGTCAACAAGGTACTTAAGACTACCATGAAGTGAGATGCGAGATCACCAGAGGCTCTCCTCCGTTGGCTGCTAAAATCAAAGAGAAATTGCTGACTTCTAAATCTAGAATAGGATTCAAGAACTGCCTCAAAACAGCAAATTAAGCACATTCTATGTCCCTTAATTTTTGTTTTATGTTTGGGTTAAATGCACACAAATTTAGAAAAAGGTAGTTTATTCACAATATTGTCAGCATAATATGCATTCTCTCCATTATTGTAACATTCTTCCTGGCATTGGTGATGTCTCTATGGGAAGAACTCCCTCATTTTTTTCAATTGGTTTTAATCATCCATAAAAAAAAATAGTGATGATGGGAGATATATAACAGGTTGAGATACAGCAATCTGTTTTCCTTCTCTAGAGCTTTATACAGTCTATGTTGCATGAATTGCCTACTTTCAAAAGAGAACAGGAGGAAATGAACAGAGAGAGAATAAGACCATTGGATGTTTGATGTGACTGATTAAGCTCAGTTGGAAATATTGTGTGCTTGTATGTCCTGTGTGTATGAAATTAGCTTTAAAAGAAAAATGCCATCCTTCCCCATCTCCATTTGCATCAAAATGACTCTCTATCAAGCTAAGTCTAATATATTTTACTCTGAGACATGAAGTACTTCCTTAAAGACAGTGGAAATAAAGCTTTTATTTTATGCCAGGGATGGTTAAATTGAAGCACTCTTTTTTGTATTTGACATTTACAAATAGCAGAAATCATACCATAATAAAATAATAATGAAATTATAGATAGGTTACTCTTCATTTGAATTGAAAAGATGTGCTTTTATGCTTTCCCCAAAGTTCACAGATGTTGGTGTGTAAAGACCTACTGAAAACAACTCCTTAGTGACAGCTAAAATGAAAAGTTCTTGGGGCAATATACTGTCCAATAAAAGTTTCACCTTACAGCCTATGTAACTTTACAGTAATATGTATAACTTCAGTTTTACAGTGTCTTTTATGCTGATATCTCAACCTACTTAACCAGTGTTAATTAATTCATCTTCATGACCCCTGAGGGATTAAACAACTTGGCCAAATTTAAAGAGAATAGATGGCACAGTGAGCAATAAACTAAAAATACTGAAGCTTCGAACCTAATTGTTTAAGCAGTGGGGAGAAATTTCATGCATAAAAGAGAAAGAAAACCATTTCACTAAAGGTATTTAATATTTAGCTCCTATTCCTGTTTATTTCAGTATATGCCAAAACACATTTCCTTATAGCTGGGCCTGATGAATTGCTTTGTGAAATTTCAGAAGTGGCAGAGAATCATCTACCCATGACGGTCGCTGTTCTCACATATGAGACACATTCTCACACAGTGTTTAATATTCCATACACAGAAAGTGGGATGGATTTTCTATTTTGGCCGAATAAGAGCTGGGAAAAAAAATGGAGAGTACTCTCTTGGATTACAGAGAAACTGTTACAGACTACACAGATAGCGTTAGCTCTTAACCTCCTTCAAATGACACATCCTTGTGTAGGTTAGAGAAGGGGCTAGAAAGAAGGAATTCAGCAAATAGTCTAGCAGAGCACGACACTTCAGTAATTAGAGCATAGCCATATCTCAGATCAGCTCCTGTCCTGGCAAGCAGACTGTCAGCAGCATTGCTGGACTCCCTCTCTCAAGAAGTAACTTTGCAGTGACTCGTCACTTCTTGCTGTCTAAGAAAAATATGCATATTATTATGAACATACAGGTGCTTAGTTGGGTGACAGAGACAGATAGTAAAAAGATTTTTTTTTTTTTTTAGTGGAAAATTTCACACTGCAGAGGGCTGTAGGTCTCTTATTTCTTCCTTTCATTTTCCTTAAACAATAAAATGACAACTCTTCTGACCTCACAAGTCTGCAAGTGCACACGCTTTGGTAGAGTTTGATTATGAGTGGATACAATTCATACATACAATATGAATGTGTCTAGTCCATAGCAGAGATCTCACTGGGGAAACAAGTGCTTTGTTTAAGAGCTTACATTTAAAGCTTTTTTAAATAAGAATGAAAATAGAAGAAGGAATAAAACCATAATGAATAAATTAAAGTTAAATAAACACCAAACCAAATCTTGATCATCTGCTTTTTCATCCGCCTTTCCGGTTGCAACATCCTCTCCTGGCTGATACATATTAAGGTTGTAGAAATATTCTGTCATGCACTGCAGCATTTGTAAGGTACATTTTACATTTACCACCTTACTAAGAGTCATTATGGTATTCACTATCATTATTTATTATTGTCATTATTAGTTTTTACCTGTAAGTCTACCCTTTCTTCAAGCCACTTGGAAGCTGTGAAACCTATTCTGGACTCATACACAACATTAACCCAGATTTGTGGCTCCTTTCTACTACTCACACATGCATTAAACTATGCAGTTTAGGTTTTTTAATCTTTTCCATGAAACAAAACCAACCAAACAAAAAAGACTTATTCAGTTCTGGCATGAGAAACCGCTTGCTTTCTTTAAATAAAAATCTACCACTGTTCACTGAAATGAAATATTTCAAGCTTTGACTATACTGAAAAAGGGTATTGATTTTTCTAGGTTTTTTTCTATTGTGAGAGCTCTTGTAAGAAATAGAGATCATTACATCATTCTGGTTTAGTAGTCAGAATCTTTTGCAGAAGATTTCCAAGCTGCTGGCTGTTTTTGCAAGCTGGTTGCTTTTAAAAGCACTCAGATATCTTTCATCTATTTACCTCTCTAACGGCAACTTTATTCAGTAGTGAAATACAGGTATTACATATCTGGTATCCATAATCTGGATGGTATTATCTAGCTGGTGTCTGTGCTTTTTTGTCACTGCACAGTACTCAAGAAGAGGCTGAAAGGCTGTAGATAAAACTAAGCGAGTAGAGTTGGGGTTACACATCTTATCCCACACGAAGACAAGCATCAGGAAGGACGTTACATTATGCATTCATTACACAAACAGAATTTTTTTAACTGCGCAAAGGCTCTCAATCCTCACACTCGGTGGTTATCCCCTAGTCATATTCAGGAGTAACTTTCAGAGTTACTCAGATTCTGGTCCTCCAAAAAGGTGAATTCTTTTCTCTAATTCTATGTCTCTAACAGCCTGGATATTTACTTTATAGTAAATTTTCAGAGAAACAGAAACTCTAATGCAGAAATAGGAGAGAACTAGAGGAGCTCTGACCTACTGAATTTTTGTGGAGTCAGTAAAAGATATCCCCATCTATCTGCAACCTTACTTAATCTCTACTTTTGTTAGTGCATGTGTGAATACAAAATGTGGTATTTTAGCTAGTAAGGTCTGACGTTAGGATACAACCTGTCCTAATTCAGACCAAAAATTTACTTTTCTATTTAGTTATTTATGTGTTTGATTATCTTGAATTTGACTTTATGGATTCTCTTTGTCAGCTTTGTCAATTCTGTTGATTAGGTGAGACAAAATTCAAAGAATATGAAAAAAAAATCTGACTCATTCTGGAAACAGGAATATATTCATTATAAAACAATAATGAGGGGGAAAAAAGGACTTCAAAATTATTTTGCAGAAACTACTTTAAGTGACTACAATTTGAGGTTGGAAAGCTGGGATTACTGATACGGTTGCAGGGTGCATTCTCTGCTACCTTCTTATGCTCAGTTCCCAGTGAAGTCATAAGGTGATTTTGGAGAAGAATGAGGTACAATGCACTTATGTTTCTATGGTTTTGATTTACAATTAATCCTGCACAAGTTTTTGTTTGCTCATTTATAAAGCAAATAAAATTTTGTTCTTCTGTGGCTCATATATATATTACTTTTAGCCACCATAGAGGAAAATGAAAAGCTATGACCATTCCTTTCTACTCCACATATGATTAAAGGTATTGTGCTGATGCTCAGAAAATGTCTCATCTGAAGGCTGTATTTTATCTAAGCATTTGAATGTGACATTGCAATGGGAAAACTGAACACTACTTTCCCTGAAACTTCAGACAGTAGCGCTTGGAGCATAACTTTGTTAGGAACCAGAAAGTATTGCATGCAAAATCAATCTTCTGTCTAATCAAAATAATATCTACAAAGCAAGACGGATAATCTGAAACTAATTAAATTCCAAGTTAAAACATTTACATATTAATAAGTATTCCTCCTAGGATATGGTCATTTTTTACCACGCTGTTACAGTCATACGAGAGAGACACGTTTGTATTGCTAACCTTATCCACCACAACCCAGGTCCAAAGGATAATTGAACTATAACACACATCCACACAGCACAGCGTTGTCCAAACAACTTTGGCATTTTGACCACCATCTGGCTCGATCTGGCCTTTACAGAGATTAATTCTAGGTCATCCCATTCCTTTACCATACTCTTTTGACAGATTTCCAGTATCAGTGCAGGTCCAGCATGAAAAACTACACTTCAGATTATAGAATTTGTAAGAATGAGCCTTTCATAAGAAAAATAATTTTTTTTTTTTCCCTCCCACACTAATTATAGCACAAAAGTTGCTGAAATCTAATGGCCTTCTCAATTCAAGTAATGTGATGGACATATACCTCCCATTGTGCTTTCCATCATGGCTATCTATACCCAAGGGCAGAGGAAATCTGACAAACCTGAGATCCAGAAAAAGGAAGAATTTTTTGAATGCAACACTGATCTGAAGGACCGAGGAAATCTCGATAAAAAGAGATCTGTGAAGGATTATTTCTAAAAATGGGATGGAAGAAAGAGACCTCCAAAGAGAATTTTCAGTGTTTGCAATCTGCAAAGGGAACAGAACTATCCCAATGGCAAAAATGGGACAGCAACACTACAGCAGTGTGACTCTGCACACTTACTAAGGACTTGCCATCCACAAGGGAGATAATCTCAGAGCTGTTGCTCAGAGATTTTGCACTTCCCTGACAAGGACGAAACTGAGCAGGATCAACACTGTAGTAGAAATTACACCACCACTGTCAATGTCTGGCTTTCTACTTTGCTCCTCTCCTATAGATGTTTCAGATCGCTATTCAAAATGCACAGCAGAAATGTCCATAACTAAGCAATGAATAAGTACTAAGTTCAGAAAATGACCTAAGCAAACAGTGAGGTAGCCGTGAGTTTTCAGAAATAACCTTTGAGTTCTCTACAATTCCCATCCCAGTAGAATTGCACAGTACCCTGCAATTACAGTGTCCTGCCTCCCAGAAACCACTGGATAGGGAAACAAGACACTGCAATTGCAGGGTACTGTGCAATTCTACCAGTATAGAGCAAAGTAGGTGCAGATTCAGGGCATTCAGTGGTTATAAATGGTTAGCTAGTTTTCAACACACACCAACAACTTCATCTTACATGCATATATACTTTCATATACACTCAGCCATTGAGATACCCTTGGAAAATAGGCTTTACTAGAGCAAAGGCACTTGCATGCCTATTCAGATAAAGAGTGAATCAGCCTAGTGATCAAATAGCATAGAAAGTGCAAATCATCATGATTTTGCTATTGATAATTTTATCAGTAATTTGAAATACTAGACATAATCATTAAACATAAAGTGTATTAAAATTGTTCTTATGAAATGACAACTTATGTTTCACCTAAGCAATTACCAGCTTGCCTACACTGAAGACCTCTGTGGAACTGCTAAGACTGAGCAGTGCAAACTAAGACACTTTACAGTTTAAATTCAAACTTCTATGTGCATAATGGACTGTCGTCTATCACTTAAAAATTGGTCAGCCTTTTCGTTGAAGTATTTTCCTCTCATGGTGCACCTCAAGTTTTAAAATCAAATACTTCACCCTACAATATGAATATCCAATTTTTTTAATTCTATAAGAAGAATAGAAAGATAATCTCCTAGTATACTTTAAACTAGCAAGAATTAATCACACTTTTTCCACTGTAGCACTATAGTAAAGCAGTTCAAACAGAACTAAATTTACTTAGTTTTCTAAGTAACTTATATAAATTTACTTACTTAAATTTAATCTGAGATTCCTACTGATACCAGGTACAACATAGCTGTATGGGAACAGAATTGGCTTGTTCTTTCTTGTACTTATTTGTATAAAGAATACATCTTTTCTTCCTCCTGCTGGTTTCCTTTTCCAAAGGAAACAACTGATTTCTTACCATGAGGTCATTCGACAATATATTCTGTTAGGAAAATTTGTGAAGACATAATATTAGGGTGCTTTGAACACCTTGAAGACACAAGTTTTTCAACAAGATGCATTGCAGATCTCTGTCCGGGAATGTAAATTCCTTATCAATGCCCAACTTGCTACCAAGTGGGGCTTTGACAGGCCCTACAAAGACTCCAATCTCCTTACTGACAACAGATGGCAATATTTCCCTCTCTTTAGAAGATATTGGTAACACCACTGGAAATGGTTTAAGACAGAATTCAGATTTTATAGCCTTCTGTTCTCTGACTGTTCATACAGCAATTATTTGTAAACTAGAGTTAATAGCTTAGACATAAGGTATCAGTTCATGGAATAGAAACTGTATCCATATCGGTGATAATATGTTTGTCATCTACTGCTTAGTAAGAACTCCTTAGCCGTTTGTAATACCTGCAGATTACACTGTGCTGTTTGAACTAAATGGCATGTGCAATTACTCAGCACAACCATAGATTTCACAGCTGGGTATGTAACTTGGAATTAATCTCCAGTGATTACACAAACATTTCATTTTAACTTTTCCTTTAATACTATGCATGCAAGTGAATCTCAAATTCCCTAAGACTTGAAAGCAAGGGCAAAAAGATGACAAACAGGACAGATATTTGCTTTAGGATTTGCATAAATACTCCAATATGACAAATAGGCTACCAAAATGGGAAGGAATTTGGGAAATAAAAATTAGAAGAGGTTCCTGACTTCCTGAAGGAAGAATAAAGAAAAAGCCTTGCTTGCTCAGTAGTCAGACAGTGAAAAAACTTGGAGAAGCAGTCCTCAGTACTTCATAATCCCAACAAGGAGAAATTCACAGTTAATAGTCTATACCCAACATCATGGCTAAAGCAACACATTTAAGTCTGGGTTTTCTTCAAGTTGACCTATTTGATCATACTCGCCAATTAAAAATTATATTGGCCAAGAAATTTTTAAGGTTTTTGAAATGGAGTTCTAGTTTTATAATATTGTGTATGCCATAAAACACAGCTTAATGAATTCACTGTCCTGGATAGTGTAACGAAATATTTAAACACAGTAAATACTTTTCTGTTTCACCAATACTTCATTTGTATAATTAAGATATTATTTTTCATTATTTTTTAACAATGGAATAAATGCAGGTAAATGTAAATGTTATAGGCTATAAAAATTTTGTCTCTATATTCTATATTATTTGAATGCGTAATTTAGTAATCAGGATAAAGGACCACTTGTTATAATGTGACATGAAACAGACATAACCTGTTTCAAATCTTAGAGGTACAGAAAATCTAGCTTTAACTGGGGATGAGAAAGAAAACACAACCATTTAAAAAGGACAGAAACATTACCAAATTAAGTCAATCCCAGTTAATGGCACACTGCAGTGCCCAAAGGGTTTTGATGTTTTACAGGTTAAAGCATTATTGTATTATTGCATGGTTTATTATATGTAGAGAGAAAAATACGTAAGGGATAAAAAGGATAAAAGGCTTGTAGCACAAATTCTGAATTCCTGTACTATCTCCAGGGGTCCTTAATCCCCCCAAAGCATTTTTCCATTTGAACTGCTAATCTAGCAAAATACAGTGGGGGGGGGGGGGGCGGGGGGTGCAGGAGAAGAGAGAAGGTGTCTCATATCCTCAGTATGAATTATTTTTCATTCACTTTGCTGCGTTGAAAACGTGGGCTGCTTTCTGACATTTGTTGTTATGGTGCATGAAAGCAGCTTCTGTACTTAGATTTCACACTAGCAAATTACAGACTACTGTTGACGTTTCCTTTCATTTCCATGATCTTCATCTATATAAGCTTGTATTTTTTAATGTTTTTTAAGATAAATATACATGTCAATATATCATAATTAAAGGGCTTCTTTCACATCTGTCATATTAGTTTCCTTCATCAAAATAATGACAACTGTTGAAATACATGCATCTAATACACAAGTAACTCATTTGGCAGAACTTACTCATTTCAGAGTCTATATATTACTATTCTCTTTTAAATGTTAATTTTATCCAAAGCAGTATCAGCTTCATCATTGGACTTCAAAGAATACTTTAAATTTGGCATATTCTTTGTAGGCAGAACTCCAACATTTAGCACTAACATGTCCAGGTAATGGTCCTTGCTGAAAGCTATGGACCAGACATGACAATTCCAGATATTTTAAAAGCTCATTATCTTTCTAAAAATGAAAATAATTTATCATTTGCATATGATTTAACAATAGTAGTTGCAAAGAAAAAGTTTCAGGGTTTTTTGTTTGCTTTGGTATGTCTAATACGCAGTTTTCGGATTCTATTACTCTTTTTGATGACATGTAATTACATGGTTAGTCTGTATGATCACAAATTCTCTGTAAAATGCATTGGCTTTGCACATGCTTGCATTTCCTTCAGCAGTCTTTATGAAAAGTTTACAGGCTTATTATTTCATAGATTTAACTCAGTCACCCAACAAGGTACTTTGAAAAGACACCCATATTTGCATACCCCTGTTCACTAAGCTCCATTCTTATTTTAAAGCTCAGCAGTGCAATTTATATACTAGGAATATTTCTTGTGGCATCCAGACATAGTTTTGTGTGTTATTTCAACAAGTCTCATAAGACAAACAATCAGGCTGAGACAATATTTCAACTCAAAGTCTTCAAAAGCAATACATGGACCTAAAGAAAGTAACCTCAGAAGTCTGATAAATAACATTTTTCACCAAGATATTGAAAGTATGGATTTGGGACTATGAGAGCAAACTTGCTTAAAATGAAGTGCAAACATAGT
Organism: Gavia stellata; assembly: GCF_030936135.1. NCBI lineage: Eukaryota > Metazoa > Chordata > Aves > Gaviiformes > Gaviidae > Gavia > Gavia stellata. The sequence goes on along the minus strand of NC_082604.1, from coordinate 14,073,412 downwards.
AAGAAATTAGTCAGGGAAGTAATTGAATAAAGAATTCTGCACTGTTATTAACTATATTCTTGACAATGCCAAAGTACACAATTTCATTCTGCATGTCCAAATTATTCCAGAAGTTGCCTTGGATGTTGTTTTTTGAGACAGATTGTTGGGTAACATTTAAGTTACTAAAGTGTTGTCGCAGTCCAAAACAAGCTGCCTGCTTTTCCCTGCTATTGGAAAGGTTTCTGTATGATCAGATATAGTGGAACAGTCTCCATTAAATTGCTACCCATTAAATGCTATTAATGAACTTTATGTGAATGAGAACCCACTGCCAATAAAGCATTTTGGCTGTTGATGACAGAAGGTATTCTTTAGAGAGATGGTCAGTTTCTCTATATGCTGTGAGAAAAGTATCTTTAGATGTCTTTCCTTATTTGAAAGAAGATGGAAAAAGAATCAAATTAGCTAACAATACCAAGTTAATGCTATTGGACTTGTATATTTAGCTGCAAATAAGGTAAATCTAGTTCTGAATAAGACAAGGGTGTAAATGTCAGACACGAGATTAAGACTTTTATGTATGTATCAAAGATTAACTAGCTGCTGCTAGACAAATTTTCAGTTCTGTTACCCTTCTTCCAAATTCCAGCAAATACTCAGTTTTATTAGTATCTGAAATGCCTGCTTTTATTAAAGCAGGTTTATTGCTGAAAAAAACTATAAACGTGTCCATTGATTGCAAGATGAGTTAGTGCTAGACAGCTATTGCTGCTTGTTCTTTTTTATGCTCGTGTTATTGAATATACCATTTGATGGATTTAATTAACTCTGTAGAGAGGGCAAGATCATAACTTGGAAGATATAAAAGTTTATGGTATTTTATCAAAGCGCAAAGAAAAACTAATTGTGTTTAAATGAGATTTGGCAAAGCAACCTACTATTTCCCCCAAATTATTTTTTCTTTGAACTGTTAGCAGACAGTCTTAAAGAGTTAACTTCTACATTGATGCTGATTCACAAAACATAACAATGCAGGTTTTCCATGTAGAAATGGATGCATCAAGACCCATAACAATTTATTTATATATTCTTTTACATATCTCAGAAACTGAAGGTCACAAAATGTAATAAAAACTTTTGTAATAGAATCCCAAACACACACAGTCCTACCAGGAGCTGAAAATAATGTTGACTGGGAAACTATTTTCCCATGTTGAAAAACGTTGTTACATATTAAAAAAATCTCCCCCCTCTACATTAGCATGAAACCAAGACTCTTTCAAATTCTACAAAGGAAAAGATCTACCCTGGGCTTAAAACACCAGAAGTTTAATGTCTCAAATGAAATCCCTGTGCTGCCATTACCCAATATCTGAAACAAGAGTGTTAACTGCCATGTCTTTGGTTTTCCAGGTATGAATAACTCCCATTGGAGTTGCTTTGCTGCATATAGATAGATAAGAAAAGGAGGATGTGCTGAATCAACGTTTGCCACATCTCCTATGAATGCTAGCTATGGAGTCAGGCTTTGCGCTGGATGAAAATCTAATTCACCCAGTGGGAAAACACAACTGACTACATTCATGAGTCTGATGGCTGGCAAGTTAACATAAGATGTGTACTGAAAGATTTTGCAGCATCAGACACCACTTCTCAACACAAGTTTAATGAAGAAAGATGTCACCCTAAATTAAACCACAACTCCATTATGGAGATGAGACTAAAACAAAAAGTTTTCAAAACTGGTATGCTCCTGAGAAAAGCTTGTGTTTGACTAAAGAATGTTTTCCTGGCAAAATATCTGTTTAATCAGAATAGTTTCTGATCAGTTCCAGTTTAGGTACCTTGACATTCTAGATGAAAAAACCAAACAGACAGTTTTTTGCATTAAGTGCCATTTTTCACAATACATAACTCCCTTCAACATATGGGGCTAAGGGAGAAGACAGCGCAATGTTTTGAGTCTCACAGCAGTTGAACCATGAGGTAAAGGCTTTGGTATGTTTTTTCGTAGTAGCCAAGGCAGCTTGACTATCCTCACCATAGGAAGGGAAGATCAATACTGCAAAAAGATCCTTCTGTTTACAGGGTCAGTAAGAGCGCAAGAGATAGTCACTTCTCTTTAAAACTGCTCCTTCAGTAATTCCCCACTTCTCAAGAATTTTACCGTTGAATTTACTAACCATGTGACACAGTCTGTTTAAAATTAATTTTAGAACAACCCATAGATGATAATATACGGGTGATGGGGTAACCCTATCTTATCTCGGTTGATTGATTTATATACTTATTTTGTTACAAGAAGCAACATTATTACTTTGAAATAATAAACAAATCCTAAGCTCATTCTGTATTGAAAACTGTATACACAATCATCACAGATAGATACCCTCCCAAAAAATAAACATAAGCTGATCACTTTCACTTTCATGTTTTGTTATATATAGTTCCTTATTTTAATTCCTCTTTTAAAATTAATAGACCAAATACATGGGTTGATGTCAAACTGAACATCTGATTTAAAATTCACTCTCTGATGCCACATTAAAAGATATCAGCACCGTAAAAAAAAATCAATACTATCTCTTGTGTACTTAGCCACCGTGAAAAACAAAGAATTTTTCAACAAAATTCCCATTAGACTTTGCCTGAGTAACAGCAAGTGTATTCATAATGTGATTTGGAACAGGAGAATAAACAAATAAGGAATTTAAATTTTATGCATGCATTTGAATCCACCTGCTTATATGATATCATTTCTAAAATCAGTATAAATGCAATCCCTGGTGTGGACAGATGCTGTTGATTTAACTTGGATTCAATAAACTGATCTGTTTAGCCAAAACTCTCACAAACATTAGTTTAATTAGTCTATCCTTCAGTCTTTTAGAAAAAGAATTTAAATGTGCAGCTATTTTTTAAAATAATTTCAATATACAGCTATACATAAGAGTATAACTAAGTTCTACTCCTAAACTATTACATTTCATGTCCATAAAGTTGACAGCAAAAAAGACCCCATTCCACCTATCACTTTTAAAATAAGAATTTAAATAATACCTTATTAAGGAATAAATTCGAACCAGAAATTCAAATTGAAAAATATAGACAAAACCAAACCCACAACAATGAGAAACACTGAATCCAAATTTCACCTCTCCATTTCATCTGTAGCAGTATTGCAGGGGAGCAAAATAAAATTTGCCAATAAATAAACATTATTCAGTATTTGAATAAATATGGAAATCATATCATCAGAACTTAACACAAGAAAGGCAAAATAAAAGTAATATAATGAAATTATACTTTCTTTCTTAAATGTACTAGAGAGAGAGAAAAAAATATCTTGCCATGAGATAGATGATTCTCCTGATATTTTAATAAATAAGGGACTTTCTTCCCTTTTCCACCATAAATATCACAACATAAGTATAATGTACTGGTCTTAATTTCAACATACTTCTTCTGACTTCTAGTAACAAGAAAAAAGAAATCACACTATATTTCCTCCTCATTAAAGAAGGATCTATATACTCGAATGTTTTCTGAGAATCAGTCCAGGAATTTAAGATTTGACAGTTATACAATAACCATTATGTCTTTCACTGAATAAGACCACACCAGAAACCAAGATGTCTGACCACTTCTTTCTTCAGAACACATACAGCCGTGAATAGATACAACTACATTAAAAGAAAAATAACAAGCCAAACCCAATATAGCTGTACAGAAAAACTTAGTTGAAAAGTTTGTCCTCATTTGAAGAAGTTTCTTAGGCTAGCTGTTATTCAAATACAAGCACACACCTCTTGTTATGTTGCCACAGATTCTGAATAAGGAAAATGCTAGACTACATTGAAAATGATGTTTTGTCTATTCCAAAAACTTCATACCTGAACAGTCAAGTGCAAAAGCTTCTGGCTTGAACTGTCAGTAACCAAGAGACCTGGCAAGTGCTTAGCATTTGCTAATGAGATTAATGCAGAAAATACTTTTGCTTGTTTCCCATATAGGCAGTAACTGAGCAAATCCCACCAGGTAAGGAAAGCTCATGGATGATGGACCAGTGAAACACAGGGTTTTATACAACTATTTTGGATATATTGTACACATGGAATATTTGAGGTTGGCTTATCATGAACTTTGGAATATATTCCAAAGCATAGCTGTGATCCAAACATAAAACATGCAAAGATTTCCCTTCTGCTCATTTACGCTGATGCAATGTAATACACTCACTGGTGAGAGCAGGGTAAAGGAAGTTCTGTGTCTGTGACTGCTTCTTCCTGATACTTCTGAATCAGGCCACTGTGCCTCTCAAGATCTTAAAACCCAAAAATAAACAAATAAACAAGCTGATGCCCTCAGAAGCTATCAGAGAAAAATATTTCTCCAATGTTTTGATGTGTTTTTCAATCTAAGCATGTAGGTGTTTCAACAAAACTCCAAATCATCTGAATCTTTGTTCCCAAAAGTAGAGCTCAAAATCACGAGAAAACAGAAGTGATAACAGATGTTGGCATTTTAGCTTTCAGCCCTGGCCAAATCTACGTAAATAGGAATGTGCAAATAGGAATGGCAGAAGACTTAACTGGCTCTGGTGCTAGCATGGCTCAGACAGCATTAGGCAGCAGCTAGAGCTCTTGAAGCCAAATCCTTAGAGGGCAAGGGTGTGCGCTGCTGCTGTTGTGTCCACCAAGCCCCCCAACAAATAGGGAAAAAAGCTGCAGGTTGATTTGGTGAAGACATGGCCTCAGGCCTTCCTGTTCTGGGCCTGTGTTAATAGTCTCATCATATTGCAGATGTCACTGAAATTTAATTGTAAGGGATATCAAAAGTCCAGCCTATTTTTTTATATTTTAAGAGCTCAGGCAATAATGTCAAAACCCCAGAGAAGCCAAATTAGACATAAAATCCTCTTAGGTCCAAAATGAAATCTTGCACTTAGACTAGATTTTAACAGATATTTTAATTCATTCAATCTGCAGCTGAGCCAAGTTACATTAAAAATAATTTTCACAAGTAACAGATTTTTTCCCCTTTAAAGAAATTATATACACCCCATTTAAAATGAAACCAATATGACAGGCCTTTATAGAATGAATTAATATCACATCTTGAGGAAAAGGTGAAATGAGGCAGCATTTTAAACCAGGAATAAAAAAATATAAATGAGTATTTCAGATACTCAGTATCTGAGATGTTGTTCTATGGATCATATAACACATATATGCAAACAAAAATTCCCAATTTGCATGTAAAAAGCAAGTTTCATAGTCAAGAGGTGTACAACATCAACCTATTTTGGCAAGCATATTTAAAAGAATTTGGGCAAGACGCACATATTTTTATTGCACTATTAGCACCTAGATCATGGGATATTCCAAGAGGCCTTGCAGTTCTCAAAACTGTTATAAAACTATTCCTGCCTGAATTATTTGTTCATAAATATTTAACTCATTTAGATCATGGGCTGCTCAAAGTCTGCCCTTTAATTCTGAGATCTTTGTTAGTATACATATGTTCTGAGAGCTTTTCCCTGTTAAGGCACTACAAGGCCTCCACTGACTCTTCATATGGCCAAATTCTTAAGTTAGTGGAGAAAACCTGTTCTGCAGACAGAGCACTGAACTGGGTTGTTTGCAGCTGACTTGAAACCATATCTTTTACAACAGTCTCTGCAGGACTCAAAGTACTTCACTCATACATGCTTTGCTTTATGGTAAAGTCACATCTTTTAGTTATGCACTCCACATACAGCAGCTACACAGAATTAGCAGGAATGTTGCCGTAGTCATGATACTCTACGTAGATGTGCTTTAATAAGGCAAAGATTTGGGGCAGTTATATCTTCATTAGGCTAATAGACATCATGTAGGGGAAAAAACACCTTTTAGGCACAAAAAATTTTCTGAAACAGAATCAATAATCTTCAAAACTAAACATAAACTGTAAGCTACGGGGCTGAATTTACCAGTTGTGCTACCCGAGAGAAAAGCCAGTTGATATCTGGGGGAGCATTAGCAGGAGGAATTGCATAAAACCAGTGTTAGCCGAGTTACAAACAGTAAATAACAAGATCTCCAACAAACCAATGTGTTGAGTGGGCAGCTCTTCTGAATGGGAAATTACCACAGTGTTAGGAGGAAATTCTGATGCTTTCATTGGTTTCTGGCCCAAGTTCAAGACACAAAAATATGGCACCCTTCCACAGTCTGGAACTGTATTTAAGCAAGCCCAATACACAGACATTATTATTCTCCCTCTTTTAATCCAAGAGCTGAAAAGCGTACACCCGTGAGAACGGAGACGTGGGGCCCAAACTCTCATGCAGTGGGCCTTAGGTACCTATGTGTTCAGCACAGTTAGGATGTACGCAGTCCTGGCTGTACCTAACAAATCCTTTTGGTGAAGCATCAGAATTGAGGATTTCAAGACCAATGAGCAGCTGAACATGCTTTCTGAAGGTTTAAGTTTTAGATCTAGGCAATAATGGATTTCTTGTTACCATTTCACTAGGGTGTTCTCTTTCCTTCTTAACGTTAAAAGCACAGATATTGCAGATTCTTAAACCACTGTGGTAAAAACACATCCTCAAACTTCATCCCCTGGACTGTCTTTCAATATAACTTTGTGCTGATATGAATTCTTCACAATTCGAAGGTTACAAGTCTTAGTTACTGAAGGTCACGCATCAGGTTTTTTCCCTCATGAAGAAAGAAAAATTCACTTCAAATGAGCTAGAACAAGGCAGTTATTCACAGCTTCCCCACAAATTTCTTTCCAGGATATCATACGCAGTACTAACTTCTTACAACATACCAGAAATGAGAGTTAAGAAATGGCAGAAAATTGGTACATTTGATTTTACAGCACACAGACATAAAAAACTGAACTATGATTAACCCAAACTGCTTATATTTCTTTTTTAGCTATTTTCTTTCACACACAAATATTTTGAAGCTATATCTAAGCATACCTAAACAACATTACTGTTTGTTTGGGCCTGTTGGAGAGAGTTAAACTTGTTTTTCCAAAGACCATGGAGATCTTCCATATTCAACTCATCTCTAATGTTCTGCTTTTGTGGGTCTGTGGAGGCATCACCAGAGGGAAATAATAATGGCAATAGAAATTGAGCAGATTCTGTTAAAAACAAAATTAAAGACCACCGAGAAATTACAGACTTCAAGTTTGATTTTTTAAAACCAACAGCCTAGTGAAACTCAGAGAAAGATAAATACATTATGTTCAGCTTCTGGGTATTTGCCTTACAGTGACAAGAAAATTTCCTTATTTCAAGTAAATGCACTTTAGAAAAAAGGAATAAGAAAGTGGATTTAAGGACGGCTGGAATTAAAACAATTTCAAAGCCTTTGACATCAAACAGTTTATTATCATCTGCTTTCTAATTGCATCTGTCTAGATTTCTAATCTAGCAGAAATAGAGAGATTCTGAACTTCTCATGGGAACAGTCAGGCCTTAATGAGAAATGCACATGTGAAAGTTAAGCTCTTGCGTATGAGGAAAGCGCAGGGGGGTGGGGAAGGAGATGGTGATCTTGCGAGGCGATTGAAAAAAAATTCTCCTACAAAGTGTGCGCAAAAGCACAAAGGAAACAACTTCTTCTCTGAATCAGTTAATAAAAAAAAGAAGGTGTGGTCCTAAACAACTTTCAGTCCAAGCTTAAGAGAAACCAAACGAAAAAAAAAAAAGGCAAAGATAAAAACTGGTTAGTGACAAGAACCAACCTTAGCACGTTTCTGCATTTAACACTGTCAAAATTATTTTAATCAGGACAGTAAAAACATGCAGGTTTTACAGTAGTATCTGAAAAGAGTTAATGAGGTATTTGGCATGTTAATATTCGAAGAGTCTGAGGAAACATGGCAAGAGGAAAAATGTGTATTTGAGAGTTTTAACAAGGAATGAAGGCTAATACCCTGGGCTAACTGGAAATGATATTTCAAAAGCAATGGAGAGCGCACGTGGCTACAACGGTAGAAAAGCACCTTGTTTGGGAGGAAATACATGTTGGGGGCTAATAGGGACTGGCTGGAACAAGCCAGGAGAAAGAACTTTGTAGCAGAAAGTAGCACTGAAAGGGGATACAAGCAAAGCACTTAGTATTTGTCACATCCAAGGGACAGATGCAGTAGACAGATTTCAGTTATAACACATGGGAAGAGGGGATACAGTGTTGGAGATGCCATGTGCGTAGGGCCTGGATATTGCAAGCCAGAGAAGACGAAGGTGATATGCATAATATGGCCTAAACGGCCAACAGAAGGCAGTGTTTCCTTAACAACTGAAAGAGAAAATCATGAAAATCTGAGGGTAAAGAATAAGAATTCTGGTTGGTTATACTGAATGCAAACCAATTGATTGCATTTGGACAGATGGAGACAAACACGTAAAAGAGTGGGTCTGCCAACAATTCAGGTAAGGACAGTAGCTGACCTTGTGCTCCGAGACGAATCTACCAGAGATGATATGTAAAAGGAGAAAAGCAGTCAGAAAACCAGTCAAATCTGTATGAATGAAGCTTTTTAACTAGTTCTTTTTAGAGGTTTTGGTGAAAACAAGAGGCAGGAGCTGACTTTGCTATCTCCAAACAACAATGGTAATGGGCATGTTAAATGAGCTTAGTGATAAGAGAAGATGAATTTTGAGTACTCGCCTGGGCCACAAGGTTTTACTGCACAGCATCCTCATTGCTCTGTGGCTGGCAAAAAAACCAGCAGAGAGCTTCAGGAGAAAGATAAGAGAGAGAAAGTCAGGGGCACAAGATCTGGAGACGAATTAAGTGAAGGTCACTGGGGTATGGGTGAGGATAAGATCAGACACAGTGTACGCAGGAAATTTCTACATCCAGTGCAAAGAGATAAAAAGGCAGACTTGGGGGGGGGGGGGGGCGGAAATGGAGGGCAAGCCAAGGGCTGGGGTAAGTCACATCATTTATAGTAATTTTCTCAGAAAGATCACGTGAAAAGAGAGAAATGGAAAAAGGTTTTGATTAGAATTCAAAGGGCAATGAGAAGGAATTGTCTAATCTGCTTGAAAGAAAAGTGAGCTGTAAGACAAAGACAGAGGACTACATTGTTTTCTACATTAAAGGTTGGTGGGTTCGATCTGGTAAGTCAGCCTTTGTTTCGATTCTCTGGTGGTAGTTTTTAATCTCAAGTAATTATCATTGCTTTGCAGTATTCTTTGCATGTGCACTGGCTGAAAAAATGTAACAGTGAATAGAAGAAAATTTTAAAGGATTCATCAATTCAAATATTCATAAGTTAGACAGAAAGTTTTAATTTCTGTTTTTGTTTAAGAAAAAATAACTTTTCTTCTATCTGTATTTTATTTAGACTTACACAACCCATTTAACATAACTTTAAGTTAAATACGCATCATACTGAGATGTCACACCGTTACAGAGTTAATGCATAAACGTCTTCATCACTTGACTATACCTCCTGCCCAACTCAGTAGCAATTCACAGATTACCCTATTTTCTAAAAAAAGATATCTTTTTAAGAGAACAATGAAACAAGGAAGGGATTAAATACAGTGCAATCCTCACCGCATGACACCAAGACATTTTCAAACAATTAGCAGTAACAACTAAAATAAACTAAAAACAGATAGGCTCAGCCATTCTAGCAAATATCCTAAGCCTCCTTCATCCCTTTCTTATGTGTGGTTGTTTCCAAGTCCCAAGCTGACTATGCACTTCAGGTTCTTTATTTCCGTTTATTTATCAAACTGCACAGCTAGAATTGCACAGAAAAAGTGTCACCTATTTCGGAACGTCCTTAACCTCTAAAATGATGCCACATCAAATTCGTTTGGAAAACTCTTATTGCCCTGGATAGCTGGTGCTCTCTTCTCATACATCTACACAGAAATGTCAATTTTCTCCCTCAACCAGGAAAGCAATTCTCAATATTGTAGGTCATACCATAACTAGGGAGTCCCTACACCAGCCATCAAAAGAAGGCCAGGCACCACTTCTTGGGGCAGCCCCAACCAAGATTGCTGAAGAACTGTTACCCAGACAGCTCTGAGCCTGTTGCAGCTGCACTGACTGCCTGTGCTCTGAAACAAACGTGCAAAACTGATCTCATTCTAGGCAAACAAGCAAGAGGCAGTGATATGGTGAATTATAGCAGAACAGTCCACAGAGGCAAAGAGCGTTTCAGAGTATTCTGCTGAAGAAGAAAATATGAACTAGCAAGCAGATTGTTTTGATAATAATTTAAATAAAACCTTCTTTAGAGAGGATATATCCACAAGTATAGAGTCCTTTCAATTTTTTTTTAGCTGTTTCATTTCTGAACACATACCAAAATGTTTATTTGTTTTTCTAAGGGAAATACCACCACTTTGAGCAACTGATTGAATAAGATTATTTTAGGAGTCTTCTTGTACCATTAGAAGAGAATTGTGTTACAGAGCGTAACATTGATTTCATGCACATTATCACAAGTTTGTATAACAAGCAGTTCTTTAACTGTTTCTACTTTATACTAACTTCTTTTACCCACTTACATCTATGGATCCTTTGAAATTTTTGATTCCTCATTAAGATTATTTTTCTAATTTGAGCAAGAAATAAGTCTTTTGCATTATAGTAGAATTTTTTACTTAACCTTGGATGAATTTATATTTTCCTCCACAATATACCACTCACATAGCAAATTCAGTTATTTTGCTGTTTATTAAACTGCATTTTAGACTCTATTTGTCAAAATTACTCTGCTGTTAAATTACCTTCCTCTTTACTAAAGCCAGGCAAAAATAATGCTTCAATATTAGTTTTATCAAAAGTCTAAACACCAATAATTCACAATGGAAAAATCACAGGAATACCACTGAAAAAAATATATCTGCAATTCTGCATCTTTTAGCATCAGTTACAGAAAACAGTGGAACAAAGTCCTGTTAAAGTATGTGTTCTTTACAAAACCTAGAAGTCTAACCTGACAAGCAAGTGAAGAATCTAGGAAAACATTAGCAGCTTGATTTGTTGTTTTTTTAAAATTAGTAACTACATTTTTTTTCCACGCTTTTCTTTTAAACAGCAAACTCAAAACCCACACTAAATGAAATGTCCATTAAACATTTCAGGGTGGGTTTTTTGGTGTGGGTTTTTTTTCTTTGTTGGTTGTTTGGTTTTTTTTTAAACTTAGGACAATTTCAATGACATCAGTGAAATTATGGAGGTTTATTTATACAGGTAGGACTTAGAAATCACAGATTAACACAGGCTGGAATGGTCCTTAGGAGATGACTAGTTGTATCAGTAGTATGGGGTTTCATCTTAAATGCCTATGAGAAGAGAAATTCCATAAAAAAACAAACCACATAATACAGGATTTGTACACTTAAAACCTCTTAAAGTATAATCACATTGCTGTAATTAGAACAACTTGACTGGTTACAAATATCAAAATAACTCAACCTTTCCATATGACAGGACATGAAAATACGGATGATAAAAAGCAAGTAGGATGCATAAGTAGTTATGCTGGAAAAACAAATATCTCAAGACAGAACTGGTTACAATATTTTTATGGTCTCTATAAAAAGCCATGTAGCTTTCACATAGGGAGAAAAGTAGCCTGCGGTGGGGCAAATCTAGGAGTTTCACTTCATAAATCATTCAGCGTTTAAATTCAGACCTCTAAATGTCCCTTCCAACCCAAATCATTCTATGATTCTGTGAAAACCAAATCAGTTACATTCAAAGCAATTGCAAAAATCCCACTCAAGTGTTATAGAGTGCAGGGTTACTCAGTAGATCAAAAGTAGTGTTTAAAATGGTCCTTAGGAGGAAGTGGTCAGCTTACACTTCCATGAAAAATCATGGAAAATACACACTGGTCCCTACTGCAGTGGAATGATACCAGGTTTGTGTGCGTATTTGTGTATTCTGGGGAAATGGCCCTTGTTCAACTAAATTTAGTACCTCTTTCCTGTGAGCTACTTGTTATAAACGAAAACACAATCCCTGGAGGTAGCCTCACAATTTCACTTTGTCCCAAACTTAAAAATCTTTATATAATTCATATTAAAGACTGAACGCTGAGATTCCTTATTTATAGTCCCTGATGGCTGTTTGATCAGTGATTTTCTCCCTAGGAGACCGAACTAATACAACCTTACTGATGTGTAGGGCATGATGTGTAATTGCCAAGAAATGCATTACCATGAACAGCTTTTCAAATTATTGCCACTGGTGGGTTTACCTATTATTGGAACTCCTGCTTCTGAAATGTACCTGTACATGAGAAAAGGTAAGCTCTGCTTTGTACCAATCATCTTAGATTCTCTCTCTTCCAGTTTTCAACTTGTAGGATTAATATTTCAGCCACAGATTGTCTCCAGTGAGATTCACTTGATTTACACTACTTAAACACCTTTCAGGTATGCGTAACTATCAGAACAAGTGCAAAATCAGAATTTAAATTTTGCAGTAGTTAAAAGTTCTGGAAGAAAAAAATGCATTTAATGTTACTGTTGAGGGAAAAGGGATGTCAGAATCAACCCACATTACCTCTGATTCTGCTTTTTGCATTACTGTCAGACATTGTCTGTGTCACAGACAGGTATCTATAATACTCTTTATATGTGCATTTGAACATCACATGCTGTATCATACTGAATGCTCCTAAATCCCCTTTTGGTCTATAGGATCCAAATCCACTACTAACAGCACCAAGGTTCACTATAGGGTTCTCTCTGTAGAGAGACTACACTGGCCAACAGTGCAGAGTGCTCCACCACACAGCCCATTTGTAGGTGGAGCAGCAGTGCACACGTGTGCTGCATACCTCCCCTCACACCTCTGAGACCTCCTGACCTCTCCACTGGCAGCCAATGTCTAGAGAGAGAATTTTCCACTAAAAGCCAGAAACCAATGACTAACCTCTGAGAGATGGCTACAGGGCTTGACAAGGTGACAACATCCTACTACTTTATTTTTTATTGCATCAGCTGACTGGAAGGATCTTATCTCAAGCATTTAAACTGGCATAAAAGGTCAAAGACAAATGCCAAAAATAAAATGTGCTGAAGTGGTGCCAGCAATATATCAGCGAGGAACTCAATGGAAGCTCCTGGATTAACTGAATTATTTTTCATCACGTTTTAAGTAAATTAAATATTTTTGTTTTATGAATTACTTGAAAAGCATTGCAGATGTTTATAGAATCCCACCTGAGTCCACCACAGAAGATGAACATTCACATCTCTCCTGTTCAATACCTCACAAGAAAGAAAAATTAACCATTAATTTTTCAGTGCTTGTCTGTATGAACAGAATTTAAAAGAAATGTTTCACTGCCACAAAAATGTCTGTTAAGTATCATCTTAAATATAAAGAAAATTAACTTTTTTTATGTTGAAGCAGGTAAAAGCAGTGAGAGTGCTACAGATGAAGGAATTTAGAAATTTTGTTTACGTATTGTTTATTGAAGCACCACAAAAATGGAAAAAAGGGTTTGTTTTCTTGTAGATATGTTGTACTGCTTTATTTTGTTATTCTGTACCTTCATTTTTTGCACAAATTATTTTCCAGCTGTAACATCATGAATGGGAAAACACTAATAAAAACCAATTCCATCAGAACAAAAAATACGCAACAGTACTGACTCCTGAAACATTCAAAACCGCAAAAAATAGTACTTTCTTTTCAAGAAGGAAAAGTATTCAGAATAAAGACACATCCTTATTTTCCCATTCTCTGTTCTTTTTCTTTCTGTAATAAAAATGTTTCACACTTAACTCTGTTCTAGACTCATTTTTTTTTCTTTTTGAAACGTCTCCAATATGGTTGTACTTACACCATTACGAAACTGAAATTTCTTTATTTGACATATCTATTTAAAGGGGGGTAAAAATAAACAAAGTTTTCATTAGAAAACTCAGATTGTAGTTGAACCTCTTGCATTTGATGGGAAGGAGTTAGGGTTTTTAACTAATTTTGGAGGATTCTTGTGTCTGGGCTTTTCAGTTTCTTTCAGTACAAACCAAGCATTCTCAGCTGTGCAAATCCCAAAATGTATCGTGGAAAACTGCAAACAAGCAAGGTTTCCTAGCTGGTTCTGGCAAGGCCGAATAGTTAGACACAGATGCGCAGTGAAATGAAGCTTCACTTCATGAATCATCTTATTTTGTGTATCTACATCAGTTTACTGGCTCTGCAAATAACTTTCTAACAATTAATGTAATAGGACACCTAATTAGTATAAAAAAATTAGGGGCTAAATGTATGATGCAGTTTGAAAGGCATGTGACTGAAAAATACAGTGATCTTCAGAAGACTCCGTGTCCCATTTAGTCATGTATAACTGGACTCTGGGGAAAAAACTTTGAAGTGTCTATTCTGCTGGTGGAGGGAAAAGCTATTGTGTTTCATCGTCTATTTATACTTCTAGATGGGGAGCCAGAATTATTTTTCTGTAAGCAGCTGCAGAGGAAACAAACTTGATAACATAACTGTTCTTGCCATCTGTACGTACTTTACACATTGTCATATAGAGTCACTTTGATAGGAAAACACACACAAAATTGCCGTGTTCTGCGTGTTATGCAAAACGCTCTGCTTCTCGGTACAGTTCTGTAGTGCCCTCATCTACAATGAAGGAAAGATGTTAATCTAACTTTGACAGAAGTGTTTGCAAGAGGTAGGAAGGATTATCTGCGAAGCTTAATAGTAGGCAGCAGTTTAGGACATATTTAGGCCTTCTCACTTGCATGAGGCAAACTTTAGGAGTGCCATGAGCCATCTGCTTCTGCACAGAACTGACTTTAAAAAGTAATCTTCCTGTCAAACAGCACTCGACTCATCCTCAGAAGCTTTTCTGATGGGAAACCAGTTTATACCACCTGAGAGTATTGTCTTCTATGGCTATGAAAAGCACATTCACTGTTTTCTCCCAGGTTCCTATGCAACCACATAGGCACCGTGATCATTGGGTAGTTTGTTACCTTTTGCTATCTTTGCCTGAAATCTGCATCTTTCCACTACAAGCAGTGTAAGGGCTATCTCACCTTGATTCTGACCCTAACAAAGAGATCAAAATCATAAACTCAAGTATACATTTAAGTCTCAATGGTTATATCTATTTTACCAGACTGGAACAGCCTGAGTACATTCCATAGCCAAATCCTTTCTGTTACAGAGAAAGCTCTACAGCACAAGACCTCTTTTTTTCCTCTCTCTCTCCACACTCACAAGCAGGCACTGACACCACACTAAGGTCTCCTTGGAGAGAAAACTCAGGCTGGGCAGCAGCCCACGGTCATTTCCAGTAGGGTTTCCGTCTGAACAGAGTACAGCACTCCAGGGCAGACCCACCTGTCCTGCAGTTCAGGTATAACCACTGCTATCAAGGACAACATGTCTCAGAGTGCCTGTTCTGTGTCACTGCTTCTGTGATACAGAATTCCTACAGGAAAAAAAACCCCACCACCACCACCACAACACCTGAAGTTTTAGAGAAATCTTTAACAAAACATTTTTTGAGACAAAGTAAACATCTTATCCCAAACAAAGGATACGTCTTATCACTCCCTGCTATGATTGTACAGCTGTCAATCAAGTCAGATTAAGCTTTATAACATAATAGCTACATGATATAATTGTTTGATAACAGGCTGGGAATTTTCTGGTCTACAAGTAAAATATAGAAAAAACCAAGCCTTCACACCATCATAAAATAGACATTAGAGGAGAAATTATGCAACTGATATGATTTTTACTCAACAGCACAGTTTTTGTCATTTCTTTCTGTCTTGAGGTTAAGCAAGCAAGCATGACAGGTATTGTATACAGCACTTAAAAGGAACAGCCTGTGCATGACACATATGCTAAAAAAAAAGATGAATACATTTAAATAATAAGGAGTTGTCACTTCCACCCCAAACCCCTTCACTCCAGAAAGAACTGGCTTCTTTAATAAAATACATTCCTAGTGGTTAATTGAACACACCTTCCAGCAGCTTGCTTAAAGAAAAAGTATCTAGGTAAGTATATTAAGATGATAAAGAAGATATAATAAGAAATCCTATGATGTGAAAATGCAATCACATAGTCCTTTCAAATGGTACAAGGAAGAACTTCTAAAAGAGACATTTGGAAGCTTTGGTTCACGCAGGCAGATTGATGGTGTCTGTATTAGCATAATTTTAAGCCAGGAGTATTCCCAGTTACAGCCTTACCCTGAGAACAGCACTGCTTTGGTTATGGCCAAATAAGATGGGGGGGACGACACGTAAAAGCCTTTGGAAGAGACCTGTTGGATAATCGTTTTATTGGGACTGCACCCAGTGGATGCAAAACAGAAGAAATGGGAACAACAGGAAGAGATAATGCTTGCCACCCTGTGCTTAATGCAGAAATTAGGGAGGTTTTATATAATAAAATTCCTTGTAGTCCTACGCACACTAGCCAGCCTCCTTTCCTCCACCACCTCCAAAATGCAGGGTCAAACCAGCAGTAGACATGAGAATCTTTACAGAGTTAACAAAGTTGCTTGTTTGAATACCAGCCATGCTAGTGAGGTTTCTCTTTTTCCCCGCGTGTGCGGAGAGAGAGGAAACAAGTTGCTTGCACTGATAGGTGGGGTCCAGCACAACAGAGAGAGTACAGGGAAGCTGTTTAGTCTAAGGAACATCAAACCAGCTGTGCCTCCCAGCACAAAAACTAAGCAACCTGCTCATACAGAGACAGAGTTCAGCTCACCTGTATTGAGAAACTGAAAGAGTATGTAAAAGCTGACAATTAGGTAATGAGAAGATGGCCCTTGTACCAAGTGTATTGGCAGAGCGCTTCTGCCCCTGTGAATGGAAAAGGAAAGTGAAACCATTCTTGACCATTTAGCTGGTTTTCAAATATCAGAATATTCAGTAAAGGAGCAAAGAATGTGTGACATGCAAAATTAAGTAATCCAACAATTTGGCCTTGGAGCACATGTTAAAAAATGTTGAGTTTGGAGACAGCCCCAGAGAATGTCAAATTTTGCAACAGAATCATGACATTTCTGCAGACTACAACCATAACCTCACAAAGCGAAATGTTTGTGAGGAAAATGCCGCAGAGACGTACACAGGAAAGGTGGAGAAATGGACAGTTCCAGAACACCAAGCCTATGCTCTAAGGCTTATGCTAGATATTGCAAATTTGTAGATTTTTCAGGTTGAAAATGCAGAATCTACAGATAACCTTCTACCATTTTAATGAGAAAGACAATAAAGTATTAGCATGTCTGTGCAAGCAGGAAGTGTAAAACTTCAAACAGAATATGTTTAAGAGCAGAATTATCAGACTTCTTAAAAACAAATCTCAATATAGCTAAATACAGAGGTGATACCTTCCCTACTTTGGAATTTTTACACTGAAAGTGTCTCACATCCTTAAAGAGTACATGTCATCCCTCTCTGCACTGAAATAAAAAAAATCTCAAAAGTACCAGAAAATGTATTATATGCAAGCTGAGGCCCAAAAGAAAAATAGAATTCCAATTTGGACACTGCAACTCACCTCAATGTCAGCAACAGGAAAAAAAAAAAAGCATCTTTGTTTTTAAAGTTTACTATCAATTCAACATTACACAGGGGTCAGCATCCTGTATCTATAGGAGATAACAGAAAAGGAATACTTCACAGGTAACAGGGAGATAGTTTGCAATGCAGCAAATTAGTGCTGGAACGTTAGTTTATTACTTGCATCTACCAGATGAGCTGAGGGACAGGTTCTCTATTGCATGGTGTAATCAGGGGACAAGACTTCTTAAGGGGAAAAAAAATAGCCTTATACTTCAATCTCTAGCCTGTCTCTCCTATCTGAGATAACTCATGTTTTGATGCACTTAGTCGGGTGATCTAATGTAAAACATCTTGAGAAACACAGACCATATGGCTTGGGAGGTTGAATGTGTGTAAGGAAGGAGAAATGAATTCTTCAAAAGTTCAGTTGCGATGGAACTGTCACAAATGACGCACCTCTTGTCTATTAAACATGTCACTATTAATGTCAAAACAACTCAAAGATACACTCAAACACAGTGAAAATGTAACATTTCTTAAATGAAAATTCATGCTTCGATGAGTTTAATGCATTCATCATACAGAAGTGTGTTACATACATAAACGCATTTTTGCTTGGAAAATTAACTTACTGCACTTTTTAGTATGAGTTATGGATAATATCTTCATATGTCATAGAACTTATTACTGAATGCCAGCTACTTTTGCTTCTAGATGTCTTCCCCCATCAGAAGAGAACTCAAACCCATTCATACCACAAATTGGACACTGGTTGTATTGTTTCTCAAATATAATTTAAACTTCTCACTAAACAAAGACAAATTCACCAAAATACTCTTAGAGCCTAGATGTGCAGTTTTAATTTTGAAGAAGGAGTATAAGAGATAATTAGTGACAACAGGAATGGTTATAAAGAACATCCTCAGTTATAGCTACAAATATGTCTCGGGGTGACAGCACTAATTCCACTTGAACACTCTGCCCATGATGCCTCTTAACAACCAAAGCAGTGACAGATTTTTCCTGTTTTGGCAACAACTGACCTGAGGAGTACAGTGTTAAAAGGATGTTGAAATAGCTGTAAAAGCAGGGCTAACACAGTTATGCCTTCTGTTGTGGTGTTTATGATGCATGGAACAAGAGGAAATACAAATAGCCTCCCGGAATCAATCTGAAGCACTGCTCTAGCTGTGTTCCTCATGAAGCATAGAAATGAGAGCACTGCTGGTAGCATGGTGGAGTTTGTGCATGGGGAATTCATATATAAAACTTTAAAATGGCAAAACCTTAACCCTCATCATAAAGACTAAAGGAAAACTATGAAGTCACAAGACTGCAATAAAACAGTTATGTATTTAATTCTTTTGTGTAAAAAAAATAAAAGACCTTGTGTATTTCTGAACGTACCAATTAGGTACCAGGTTGAATCACAGCTCAGATGTATCACTGTCATTAACCTCATTGTTAATTGTCTTTTCAATAAATTATCATTAGGTGTTCCTTACAGCCCTTTTAATGTAACATAAAATAAAATGATCTATCAACTTTAAAGGCTTACGAATCTGGATCTTAACACACAGATGAGTGAAGCAGCCCTCAGGGGTTACAGCTAGCTGTTGAGTGTAATGCAATGGAATCAAAGACATCTGTATTACAACACAGAGAAAAGAGCAATCTGCAATCGCCTAATGGCTATGGCCATTGCCATCATGCACGACCTGACTCACACCCTGGGCTGCACAGGGGAGAGCGGGCTGTGGACCACAGGAGAATTTGAATTTTTAATGGCATTAGACATATTGCACAAATGCCAGATTCCTGGTATACCAGTGTCCTAACCATCTCACCCATCTGCAATCTCACTCTTCATCAGCCTGGATCTGCTGCTAAACAGCACCTCTTGCACCAAGGCCCTACCTCCTTGAAAGCATCCTTACTGGCTCCCCCAAGAGTTTCAGTCACCAGCAACATAGAGAAGTCCTGTAAACAAGGCTTTGGCATCTCCATGAAAGCAGCTGGACATGAGGAGAATTGTTGCTCACAGAAGATCCCCATTTTCCTAAATCCCATGGGACCTCATGCTCTTCAGTCTTTCAACAGCACACAGGCTTTGCTAGGTTCGGGAGAGGGCTGTTACAGATAGAACGCCACTGCATACAGCAGATGCACAGACATTTTGAAGATTTTCAAACCCTCTCTGCTAAAATTCCCAATAATGCCCAATATCATATTGTCTTTAAGTTCCTCAGTTTTGGAAGCTGCTACGCAAAGCAGATTTAGATACTTGCTGATGATGGCAGGTAACTAGGTGGGGGGGAACCAGCTGGAGTAACAGCAGGACAAACTTTATTTGCTTGGAGGTTTTGTGACAATCTGATGAAGTCTTGCTCATATCACCGTTTTTCTGGTAGATGCAGCTATGCCAGACACCCCGTAGCTAAAATTATCATTTGAAAAAAGTCCCCCACCCATTTTATAAGTCCACTTAGCCACAGGGAAGAAAAAAAAAGTAAAAATGACCTTATGTTGGGGGTGGAGAGGAAATAAATATTTTGAGAGGATCAAAAAGAATTGATATTTTAATCATTCTTCTTAGTTCTGTCTAATGATAAACTGGTTTCTGAATTACTAGATGATTCTGCTCTCCTATTCCCTGTATGCTAAGATCTCCTTTCTAATGTAATCACTTTTATTTTCAGTTTTATTTTGGGGCTATAGATCTATCCAGTTTGATAAGCTATATCTTTTCTAAATCTGCTTTTCCCTTTATCCAAAAGGAGTTGGAAAACAAAAGTCAAGAATTACGTGTGCAGACCTGCTGAATTCTGAAATTTTAAAGAAGATAAGTACAAAGGCAAGAAAAACCCCCCAACTTTTAAGGTAGACATTAAGTCCCCTCTTAATCTAAAATCGTTTCCAAATCTGGAACTCTTATTGCAAATTGTGCAGTAAAACCTCCTGCCCATCAAAATGGGCAGAGAATTTGTTTTGCCATACTCAGGACAAATTGTTCACCAGATCAGAGTGGCAGAGATGTGATTTGGGCTCTGACCTCCTGAGGTCTTCCAAATAAAGCTGCCTTGGGTCTACCATATGGTTTTCACCAGGGAGGTGCACAAAGGAAGTGCAGTCTTTTGGGAGAAATAGAGATGCAAGTTTCCAGCTATAATTAAATAGCCCATGGAACTTCTAATGAAACTGTACTCATTAGTGATGCAGCCAACCGAGGCAATTAAACTCTTTTACTATTCTGGTAGCTATAAGACTGATTATGGTGTTCTCTTTTCTTCCTTTTTTTTATAATTTTGCCTTTAACAACTATAACAGCTGCAGTAACCCAACCCAGAAGAAACAGAGTTTTGTTGTAGCTAATCAATTCTAGTTCATCTTGCATAGAGCTTTTAATTATGCAAGATATTTTAATTCTTCACAAGGACACAACACTAAAAAAAAAGATAAAAGAAATAAATTATTTCTGGAACATAAAACTGACAGACTCTTGGTGGCAAAAAGGGATAGCAATAAAAATGAGGAATATTTTGAAACTGGTTTTTAGAAAGATAATTTTTGATCCTGCAATAAATGAAAACAGGAAAAGAGTGTGTAAGTGTTTTAATTTCTTTTTAGCAGTAGACTAAAAAAAGTCTGCTTATTTTCTTTTATGATGAATAAAGGTATAGTAGTGCATGCTAAACAGAAAAAAACCCAATAACATTATTAAGGTAAAATCATTACTATTATTTGCAATATGACAGTGCACAGAAAACTGTAATGATGTCCAGTCAGGTTCTGCCCTAGCCGATAGTAACAGCCTTCATCAAGAATTTATAATCTGAAGAGGGAGGATATTCATTGTCATCACTTTACAAAATAACAGCCAACAATCAAAGATATTAAAGTTAATACTCTTAAAGACAAGTAGGCACTTAGTTCCCATTGAATAAATTAAAATTGTTAGCTTAAGACTACATATGGTACATCTCTGACATGACTTGTCAAGCCTAAAGAGGAAAAGAATTAAAATCTTCTCACTACGAGTTTCTCTTTTCCATCTATCATTCCAGAGCTAGAAAAATTCAGAGATGGAAATACTCAGACTCTTTTATACAAAGTATCTTTAAAACATAGTATTTTTACAAAAGAATATTTTATAAAATGTGTGTTGATATTATTTCATTGGACACACTGCTATATTCAGCTATTTGAGGCAGAAAAAGTACAAAAAACCCCAGAGTATGAAACTTCAAGAAAATATTAATTGCTAGTTTGTTGTTAACAGCGTAACTTCTTATCAAATAGCAAGATATATGAAGGCTGCATTTAAGAGATACAACGAAGAGATACCCTAAGTTAAAGAAAAGAGTGTGCAACTGAGAGTTTGCCAAGTAAAAATTGTTTTGTTTGTTATCATGACATGTTCATGCATCTGTTTACACAATGCATTAGCATTTAATATACGCTGTGCAAGATAGAAATGTATTTTAAAGTCAGATGAAAAGGAGAATGAAGACACCCAGACATACATGTATAACTAGGCTAATTATATATCATATATTAAGATGTAGTATTGTTTGTTCCCTTCTTGAGGCTTCTGCATACACAGATGCACAGATAGCCGGATGCCTCATTACATATCTTGTCATCAAACTGAAGATGTTCACAGCAATTAAATAAGCAAGGCACCAGCTATGGGCAGAAAACAAAAGCTCAGCAGCTGGGCCTTGCATTCATATGATTAAGCAACCTGGAACATTCAAAGGCTTATGTAAAACACAAATTATTATCTTTAAGAGAAACAGTATCCTTTTGAGATGCTTTTTCTCTCTACTATCAAATGAAAAGATTATTTGAGGACTCATCAGACCATCCTTGCTTTATGCTATTCATACAGAGGATGAGATAAAGACTGAAAAGGTGGAGACCAAAATTTGGCAAATTTTGCAAGATATGAAATGAACAATTTAAACAGTTATTATTTACCCAGCTGGCAGGGGATCTTAGTGAATCTGTTCATGTGCCAGGTTACTGAAGCACCCCGGAGGTATAAGGGCACACCTGAGGCAACAAAACATGAGCAATTGCTGAATCAGAGAGAGGAAAAAAAACAGGTCTTGTTTGACTGAAGATGCATCTCTGTGGTGTATCACCATCATCCAGAGGTGCCCACTGCAGCGGTGCACCAGAGGATGGCAGTGTGGCTATGTCACTCTGTCAGTGCCGATGCCCAGGATTCACTGCTGCTCCTCCAGCGCTGCACCGCTGCAGCTGCGCCACATCGTCCATCCAAACTGGTCTCTCCTCCCTCCCTTGCACCATGCTCAAGCACTGGTCCCCATCAAGCTCCCAGCACTGGCGTATATGAAAATGTGTAGACTGTGAGAGTGGGGCTACCATTAAAGGTCTGTCCTCAGCTGTAAAATGGAATGTTATCACTCTCCCCTATAGGACTTGGCCATGCTAATACCACTGTGATAGCACAATATATGAGAGTATGGTATTTAAAAACATTGGGGCAAGTTAGAACTACGTGGCCTGCTTAACTAAAGTAACAATATCTTCTCTCTTGGCATTAACAAACAAGTTTTTAAGTTTTTTTCTGCCACTGTAGTAATAGTCTTTGTCAGTTTTAACAAAGACTTAGCGTTCTTTATTAGTTAAACATAAGTTATGTGCTCACTTCAACGTCTCTGAAAATAAAAGCAGTATTTGGGGATTATTTTTTTTTTAAACAAAATTCTTCTTTGAGAGGAAAAGGATCTTTTGTTATAAAGGGAAAAAAAACCAAGCTTCAGTAATTTTACCACACATACAATATTCATTTTTTGTTCTAAAATTTAAAATTATAATGTATTATTCAATATTTTCATCGTTAGACCTGCACAGAACAGACAGGTCTCCTGAAACCAAGAGAGAGGCTCCATTTCAAGTGTTTTGCTGAACATGTTGGTTATAGCTTTATGTAAATTAATCAACAGGACAGATATTCTTTTTAGGTTTGGCCACATGTGCATTTTGATTGAATTGCTTTTTAGAGGTAACAACAGGAAGCATATCATGTGAGATATATAAGGCCTTTTTGAATAGGTTATACATATCAGAACTGAAGTGTTTGCTAATCCAGATACAGACAGGCAAGTTCGTTCACGCAAAAACACTTGCATTTTAAATACTTTTTTTTTTCCAAAGGGTCCTCACAATACATGAATATTTCATATGTGAAGAGTGTGGATACTGCACATTTAAAGCGGTAAGCATGGTACTATAACGTGCCTGAATCTGAACTGAATGTACAGGGATGATTCAAAACAATCAGCCCTGCTATTGTGCAATAGATTAATTCGTCTGAAACTCCTGGTTCCTACCAATCACCACATATCCCTTATGAAAAATACATAAACCTGTCACCTCTAAATTTATACTTTATAATCTAAATAATACTCAGAATAGGGCTCAAATAGTAATCCCCAAGAAAATACACAGCTGTGCACTTGCCTGAATAAGATAAGCCTGGAATGCCTTGGGGTAATTAAAAACTAGTGGGTTACCACTGAATGCAGATGACAAGCAAGAAAATCCAGACCACAAACTGCACCTTTAACGAAGACTCAACAAAATGGTAATGGCATCTAAACTGCCTTTTTTCGCCAGCTTAGAAATGAGGTATTACTGAGGGAGAGTGTGGGTAAAAATACTACTGACATCTTTTTTGCTGTGGATAAATAAAACACTTCTGTTCCTGGTCTATAAATCCATTTAAGAAGCTAAAAAAGAAAAACAAAACCAGACAAATAAACAATGGCAACAACTGTGCACGAATAAATATAGATTAAAAGGAATAACAATAAACCCCAGCCAGTCTCTGAGAAAACAAAAGCCAGAAAGGGGCAGAGCATGGCACACCCGCTCAGGGATCTGCAGCCTGTGACTGTGGGCAGTGCCCGGAGAAACACAGAATTCACAATCCAGAGGAAAGAAGTGGCTGAAAAACACTTTTGCGCTCTTCCCAGATCAAGGCTGCTCTGGAAGCTACTCTTTTTTAGGAAGCTTTTGAGGGCTTAGCCCCATCTACAGGTACCATGGCAGGGCAGCCTGTGCGGTACAGAACCGCTCAGCGTCCTTATACCAATGGCCAGACTCACTTCCTTCAGTTTCTTGCCCATCTTCACCCATCAAGGTTTGCCTGAATCTAAAACTGCATGATATTACCTACAGCCACCTATCTCTGACCTACCACAAACACCATGCTGAGAAATTCTGCTGGATATAACTGCAACATTGTCACAAGAGAAAAATCCCAGAAAACAAGTCTGTGGCGTAAGCAAAAAAAAAAAATCTCATTTTTCATTCTACTCCCACCTTGTCCCTGAATTACTTCAAGTTGAATTCTTTTAATGTTTTAGTATAAAAACCAGAGACAGCAGTGTTCATTCATCTGTCATGCAACATAATTGTAAACTTAGGATAAAGATATGCAACATACCTCCTTTTATTATATGTAATTAACACAGGGTAGTCTGAAAAGGCAGAGCAATCACACGTGAAGCTTTCAGCAGCAGTTCTCTCTACACTGCTACTTTTATTTTGTAAAAATAAGCAGGAAGAGAATTTATATCACATTATCTAGACATTTTAGATAAGTTTTCCTTAATGTGAAAGGTAAGAGAT
The DNA here is from genome assembly GCF_030936135.1 of Gavia stellata. NCBI lineage: Eukaryota > Metazoa > Chordata > Aves > Gaviiformes > Gaviidae > Gavia > Gavia stellata. The sequence continues at coordinate 14,048,217 of NC_082604.1, read as the reverse complement.
CAACTCACCGTTCCTTAAGGTAGGTAGAGAGCTACAATAAAAAGAGGAGAAAGGGTAGGTGGAAACACATAATTAAGTTCTCAGAGTTCTGATTGCTAAAAGTTACATTAGAAAAATTTCTTCATGCAATATTAAGCTGCTATTGTACACTGACTTGTCTGCTACAGCAGACAGAATTATTTTCTGTTGGCCATGGCTTTATTACAGAAATGAGTTAGTAAAAAGGTGTTAACTCAAACAAACAGACCCAACAATGAACTGCAGTCTGTCGTCTGATACCATGTTTTTCGAAGCCTTGGGATTATGAACTTTGAATAATAGCTTGATGCCATGGCATGACCTGCCTGGATTTGCTACTGCTGTTTGGCTTTTCATTTAGTACATACAGCTATACTGAATTTGTTCTCTAATCATAAAAATCAAGATGACATCTTGAAACCAAAGAAAGTTTCATTCTTTTCTTCCTATCTGATGCTAATAATACAAGTTAGTAAATAAAATATGTTTTTTACTAGCCTCTAAGTATTAGCATAATAATTAACTAATTGCTTTGATCAAATCTCAAAAACAGTGTAAAAGGCATGACAAAAGAATGGATTGTAAGGTTCAAGTCTAGGTAGATACTGAAGAAGTTTAGCATGGACCTCGTTACAGAAAAAAGAATATTCTAATGACAGCTTCAACTTTAGCATCTAAAACCAGACAAATGTACATGCAGAACATGACACAACATGGACTCCAGGAAGGCAAATACCTCAGCAGCAAAAGAGATCAATCATTTCCTCAAAGAACTTCATCAGCAAAAGCCTCTGTCGTCCCCCCACACCCCAGAGCGTTTGGCCTCCTATGCCTCCTCCTGACGTGGAGCCACCGTGCTGCAGAACACTCCTCACACAAATGTTTGCAAAACCAGTAAATAAATACAAACAGTACGGCGAACTCCTGATTTAAGAAGATGCATTAAATTTTGCAGGATAATATGAGGCATCTAGCATAGAAATTGATTATACACAAACCATCTAATATCAGTAAAAAAACCCTTTGATTCTCAGTGCTGTGGAAACTTAAATGATCTTCCTGAGCAAATGGACTGCTATGGATAATAGTTACAACAACTCTTACAGAATTATGTCCCACTTGTTGTCAGAAATATTACAGATTGATAGAAATCACATTTGCAGCCATCAGTGATGTTGAAAATAGTTTGAATTTAAATTATGGATTCATTTGTAATATAAAAGTAATCTAATCTACAATTTTAAGGACCACAGTGATAAGAGTTTATGATAAATCATCAGTAGTTTATTTCCATTAACATGATAACTAAGCTTTATTTTAGGTTAAGACCTAGATGCTTTAGAAAGATTTGGGTCAGTTAATAACTTGAGACACCATAAGAGAGAAGTTTTACTCTACAATTAGCAAGTGACTTAAAGCTATTTCTTTTCTTATTATCGCCTGAATTTTCCTACCTATTATTTCTTTTCCTGCTGCCCTAAATTCTGATAATTTTAATTTCCCTTCAGTTTTAATTAAGCCACCCTAAGGCTTATAAACTCTGAAAGTTTTTACATTTCATTTTTTTAATAATTAAAGCTGCTTTAATTTCTTTCAAAAGCCTGATGTTTAAACAGGGAACATTTTCATAAACCCTCAGAGCTCTGCTTGTAATGAGGAACATATTTGTTGAATGAACTGTTCATTGCACCACTCTTTCAGCTGCTTGGATCAAAGTCAATTAATGTGTGTTCACAGCTTGAAAAGTGCTGTAATGCAAAGCATACTTGTATTAATGTAAACGTGTTAACCTTTCTGGAAGCTGAAACAAAACTGCGGACCTGATCTGGTATCTTCACACTTGGTGAATGCCAAGTTAGAATAGACAGCTTCTCTAACCATACATCATATCAGTTAATATTGCATAAGAGGACTTGGAAATCTTATAAAACTGTTTTAGGAAAAAGTTTCAGATGGTAAATGGAAACTTCCAGCCTTAAAAAGGGAAGTAAGAAAAGTGACATTACCTCTGATTCTTAGAAAATAAACTTAGAAACGTTTTAGTTTCTCTTCTTATACTCCTGACTAAAGTCTTCATTTGCCATTCACAGCAAAATGGTTGTTTTAGAAACTCGATGTTTCACCTGTTACTTCTTTCTTCATAATGACTGTCGTGGTTTAACCTCAGCCAGCAACTAAGCACCACACAGCTGCTTGTTCACTCCCCCCAGTAGGATGGGGGAGAGAATTGGAGAAAAGGTAAAACACATGGGTTGAGATAAAAACTATTTAACAAGACAGAAAATAAAGAAAATAATAAAAGACTATACAGAACAAGACTATACAGTGATGCACAATGCAGTTGCTCACCACCCACTGACCGACGCCCAGCCAGTTCCTGAGCAGCAGCTCTGCTCCCCTGGGCCAATGCCCCCAGTTTGGTTTTTTTTGTTCAGCATGATCACATATGGTATAGAATATCCCTTCGGCCAGTTTGGGTCAGCTGTCCTGGATGTGTCCCCTCCCAGCTTCTTGTGCACCTGGCAGGGCAGTGGGAGAAGCTGAGAAGTCCTTGACTTAGTGTAAGCACTGCTCAGCAACAACTAAAACATCAGTGTGTTATCAACATTATTCTCATCCTAAATCCAAACCACAGTACTATACCAGCTACTAGGAAGAAAATTAACTCTACCCCAGCCAAAACCATGACGCTGACATACCCTAAACAGGCACCAAACACTGAGAAAAGGGAAGTACAAAAGGAAAACACGAAATAAAAAAAAAAAATTATAAACTATGTCAATTATGTCTACATTAACAAGAAGCTATTTCAGAATCTGACCAGCAGCTCTCAAATGCTTACTTTTTGAACAAAGTATAAGAAGTCTACCTATGACCCTGAAATCTTTGCGTTGGAGGTGCTGCACCACACAAATGTGGCCACAATGTTTTCAGATGTAACCAGGGAAATCTATATAGGTTCACTGTTATCTGCCAGTCTTAGCAGCGGGATCTACATACCTCTCCATTTTGTGTGTAGCCAGATTAGAAGAATTAAGAAAAGTCTTAGAAAAATATCTTGCAGGGCAAGTTGACATTTCTTCAGTATTTCAGAAATTCTGTATAAAAGAAGCAGCTGCTTCCACAGGAAATCTCACTGCTCTCAAATGCACTGTAATACTGACAACAGCTTTCAAGCAGGAGATGTAATCTTGACACACTCTCTTTACCTGGCTTCCTCTGTTCATGTACATCTATTAATTCCAAAGTGTTGGCAGATCGAAATGCCAAGCAGACTACAAGAGATAGCAAACACAAAAGTAGACAGAAATGACCTTGCCATCAGTGAGAGGCAGGAAAAAAGGAAACCTGAAATAAGGTGGCAAGTTCTGAGCTCGATGGCTGAAACAAAGAAGTATTTTTATCAGCTCGCTCAATCTTAAAGGAAATGTTTTAAGGAAGCTGAATTAAATATAATTTTGGTTGAAATGAAATATTTTGACCTGGCCAGAACTATTAAAAGTAGATTCAGGCACCACAGATCTGACCAGGCAGAATCTAGGACAGGTTACATGGTATCCTAGGTCCCGTTCCCTCAGCTGCCAAACAATTTACATTTACTAATTTCATACTTCAAGCTAATGTGTGGTGAAGAGGATCACAACCTCAACAGTACATGGGTTGGGTGCCAGTCATGAATCAGGCCTCAGATACTCTTATTTAAGGTCCGTACAATGTTTGTGACAGCTTCTACGTCACTTTGCACGCCAATGGCCCCCAGTATTGCTTTTGGTTTTTAACTTGCATGCAACAGCATTTCTGAAACATTTCCCAAAGTTTTTATAAATAAAAAATAAACAGGATTCTTAGTATTCCCATCTTTTGATAAGATTAGAAATATTTTAACTTTTCCATATGCCCAATCTAAAAATTCATAGGAAAGCAAGGAAACAAATAACAGATAAGAAATATACAGAAAAAGGACCTGACTGATGTTCTGGATGGAATTTAGAATTTCTGTTTCTCTCACTCTCACTACACACTGCCAAAGTTTCCTCCACAACTGATTATTTCAATGAGTTCACCTTATGAAATAAAATACATTACAAAGTTCAGGATCACAAGAACCAGAGGAAAAGTTTCGCTGACTCAAAGCGTCAACACCATAGAGCAAGCTCTCAGTCACCAGGTAATTAATCCTACACCTGGCCACCTTTAGGAAATACCAAATGAATCTCTTGCTTTGGAAAAGCTTCTACACCAAAAAAGCAAGCCTTTTTCTGTCCTGAGCACCTAAGAGCAGAAAGAAAGGGATATGGCACAGCCTTAAATACTAAAGATATAACTCTCGCCCAAGAAAAGCTTTTACCATGAAACAGCGGAGCATAGCAACTGCACAGAATCTACCCTCAACTTTGCCTTGTTCCTTGCACTCAGTCTCATCATTTACTCTTCTGCACTAGCCCATAAGCTTATAACCTGCCCTAGCATCTCAGTGTAGGTGACCAAGATGTTCAGACAAAGCCAAAGCGAGACAGTTTCCTCCTCTTCCCCTCACCACACCAGCACATTCCCAGCAACAGCTTTCTACAAAGAAAAAAGTAAAAAGAGGAAAAGCATATATCTTCATGACATGAGTGATTTATAGCCCCAAAGAGGGATAAAATGATCCATGACTAGAAGTCAGTGTTTTTATTAGAAATTATGATTCCCAGTCACGGTGCTTTTTAGTTATGTGCATAATTAATGTTAGCTTGTGAAAGCTGCCAATGATGCTCATCATCAGTGGATGTTCTTATAATATATGTGTGGATTTGAATGCATGATGAAGTTTTTCTGTCTTTTGGGATTCAAAATAGAAGTTTGAATAATGCAAGACTGAAAACCAAAAATAACAAAGAAACTGCTATTTGCCCAGTGAACAGTAGAGACAAGAGCATAGAATACAAAGTAAAATAACCAAAACAGGCCCAGACTTCCCTGTAAAAACCAGAATTGTGTAAACATCTGTTTGGCTTTTACTTAGAAAATATCTGCAAGTGAGAAATTCAAAACTACTTTACTGACAGCTTTGGAAGCAGGAAATTCTTTGTTTGCCCACTCATCAAAATAGGGAGAGGCAACACTGGAAGTCTTCACTACAGAGCTCTATCTGAAACTTTGGCCTCCAGAGAGCATCTCTACTACTGGGAAAGAAATTGGTCTGCACACTACAGTTACCTTCTTTTCCTAGTTCAGCGTGACATGCATTTGACTTGTGGTGGTGTGGTTTGGATCTAAACAGCTGTCAATTAGCTGAACCCATCTTATGCCCAGCTTCAACACTCTCTATATAAATCTAGTTGTGTATGTTATCCTGTTTATTATCAGGTGGTAAACAATGTTGGTAGTTTCAGAGGATGAATGTGCATGCATAATTTGAAGACTAAAGGGTTATATACTCAACTACCAGTTGCAACAGAGAAATATCTACACTGGGAACACTACACAATTTATGTTATATTACTGCAGTAACATTATATTGGTTTAATCACTTCCTGAATCACATTGCTATATTCTAGAACAAGTATTTTGCCTTTGCCTTCCTCTCAAAAAACACTAACATGCAAAGTAGCCTTTTCCTGGCTACTTCAGTTTCCTCTAAATTTCTTTTTATTAATACAAATATCACACAAAAGCAAGCAATACTAATACTCCAAGAGGAGAAATGCTGTCCATGGTTATGTTTCCAAGCAGTATTTCTTTTCATTCTGCATAGACCACTGCCTTTTGGATTTATCAAAATATTTACTTATGGGAATGGCTTTACTCAGTGCCTTGTGGATCACCAATTACACATTAAAGAACAAGGTCATAAAATATTGATAAAATCATTAACTACAGTTTTATCCATTTACCATGGCTAAAAACACATGCTGCTGCAATCTTAATTTGATTCCCAAGGAAATAAATTATTTCAAGAACAGCACTTAATTGCCAGAACACTTCAAAAAATGGAAGAAAAAGAAATAGTACCTTTCACTAATTTCAACTTTCTGTTCATGTATTTGCCCCACCAGTATACACCGGTGATCTGAATTATATGTCCCGGACCCCAGAGTTTTATAGGTGTGCTGTGTTCCAGAAATAACAGACCACCACTGGAGTTGCAGCTCCTCAGAACTATCAGTAATTAGACTCTTTACCAGATTAGAAAGCGCTGCGTTGAATTTTTCTCTTGATATTCTCGAATGTTATCGTTCTATTCATCGTATCAGACAAACAATTGAGAGAATGTTGCCATGAGGCCAGATATGAAATATTAATCTGGTTCTTTAGACAAAGGTAATAATTTGATTTCAGAAAGTTACCCACTACCTTTCCTCTCTGGACAAAACGGTTTCTTGTTATTCCAGTGACCAACCTAAATCTCCAATATGCACGTAACATCACCACACAGAACCACACATGCAAGACAGAAAGAGGATGGCAAAAGCAGGATGCAATTCCCTTTCTCCCCATGCAAAACTGGTACGAGTTATTGCTGGCAGAAGATCACTGTTTGTCCTGGATGTCAAGAACTGCAGTGTGTACCGGTGGGGGGGGGCAGACGTCGCAGGGTCTGGAATGGAGATCTGGGCCACTTCCCAGAGAAATGAAGGATAAAGTTCTTTCTCACACAGAGGAACTATTACTTAAGAAGAGAAGCCAGTGGATTTGGGAACAGAGTTGTCTGCAGGCTCTGTTGATGCTGGTTTTGACATCATTATGGAACACCACTTTTCCACACATACAAGAAGTCTTCCCCAAGCCCAGCACTTAAAGAAAAACATCAAAAAAAGTTTTTATCCTGCAGCTTCCACATCAGATAAAAATAGTGTTAACTAATTTGACGAATTTTGGAGTAAAATCCAAGAGAAGGCATAACAAATGTTTAGTGCAAAAAAGTTTCTTTTCCCTACCTCAGCAGGGCCAGGGCAGAAGTGCAGTCACAGTAGGACCACAGACCTTCTCCCAGCACAAACACCCACAGAGCCCGCGAGCAAGCGCAGACAGGAAGCATCAGGCATCCACACACTTCAGATGAGTTACCCCATGCAGCCTGGTGAAAGCTTGCAGGAGTTGTCAACGCAAGCATAATCTTTTCTTCCTGTATAATTTATTACTTAGGTTGTTTTCTAACCTCATTTTAAATCTGGTTGGAGACTATCAGCATAATTGACGAACAGATACTTTGTTCCCCCTGTTGTACTGAAGTTGTTTTTCTCAGTTGGTTTTCAGAGCTCCTACTGAGCTGTTAATGAGCTGTCAATTATTTGTGCAAATTGGAAGGCAGGCACTGAAAAGTAGCTGCACTCGAAAAGAAACATATTCCCTCAAATCTTGTGAAACGCAACACTACTTTTAAGAATTCTCTTTACTTATGAATCTTCATCAATGTCAGTACAAAAGCTACTTTATATAAGATAGCTGACCATTTAAAATGGGTCCACTGTAGTAAAAAAAAAAGACACCAGAATACTTTATTAAATACAGAGACATAATTCAGCAGCTACATTCATAGCAAAGTTTTGAAGGGGAAGAATGAAAATGCCACTCCTCTGCTTCACTGTACCCTGATCACAGTTCCACATCACTACTAATGGTAACCCGTTTGCTGAGTTTGGTTTTCATAAACAGTACTCGTTTTATCTTTTTATTCTTAAAAGGAGCTTCCTATTTCAGCCTCTTGTTCTTGACCCCATATGTAAAGTGTCCAATTTCTCAGTTGGTGCTCAGCCACACAAACTGCTTCTTGACCTTATAGAACAAATTGTTGGTGGCAAAAGTAGAAAGAAGGACGGCAGGGAAACCTGAGAACCTTCTGAAGCAGGTGGAAGTGAAACTTGCTTCATCAGTGTTGGAAACACCATGTAGTTGTTCTCTCTCCCTTTCACTTTATCCTCTGCTACTCACTTCCACCTTGCAGTTACGTGAATACTAATTGTGTTTGGCTACATTCTGAGAGCCTGAGAACCTCTGGTGTGAAAAATGAGAACAATAATAATTTTCTAACTGTCTTTTTTCATCTCTGTCACCAGTTGCACTTACAAGACGAAATTAGTAATTTTAATCACAGTGACACAACTTTTACATCATCTTCTCCCAGAAAAAAAAAAAATGAAGACCTTCTAAGTTTTAATTATGCAAAGGGTTACTCTTAAGAGAATACAGCAGGATATTTCATATGCTTAAGTTTAATCACATGCATAAGTCATTACAGACTCAGAGACTGGTATTTTTGCTGGCAGTCCCAACATTTTCCCATTAAGGGAGGACTGCTTCCCTTTGACAGCCCTCCTGACTTTCATGTTCTGAGAAACCTGGATTCACACTGAGCAGACACAGGTATCCAAAAAGCTGCATTGATCTACAGTGAAATGTTAGGGCTTTTCTAGCAAGAGGGAAAATTAGGTGAGTTTCACCACGTGCTCACTCCACCAAAGGGTACAAAGCGAGGGTGGAATAGAGGCTGGGGTGAAAAGGGTTAGAAATCCCTAGGCATTATAAAAATGAAAACTGCTGAGTTTTTTCCCCATTCTCCTTCAGGGAGCAGTACTGACTGAACAGCTATTTTTGATGCAAATTTTTTTAAAAACGTCTAGACAGTATTGATGAGATTTTGCTAATCTTTTAATGTTGAAAATAAGAACCATTCACAACATAGGCAGTGAATCTACATGGCCACAGAGACTAGGGAAGGTTTTATTTTTATTCTAATTGCACAGAAAGTAAAAGGGATACCCAAGCCCACTCCACTGAAGTTGAGAAACAGGCAAGAGATTATACAGCATCATTTTATCTACGCATCTTTTCTCCCAGCTACATGCATGTGTGCCACAGGGTAACGTATAAGCAACACCCAACACCATCTGTCTGACTGGAGCACAGATCCTCACACCAGATGCCAGTCTAAATTTAAGTCAGCTAGGTAGCAAGCAGAAGTTGTTGTCACGAGCTGTTCAGGCTTTACATCAGTCTCATTACAATGCCCTGTTACGAAAGCTCCAGCTCTCGTGCTACTATAATTTGTATCCTTGCTAAGCAGAGCAGAGGCCAAGGATTAGCTGCATACCCATCCCTGCCTTGTGAGGTGCTCCAGGTTAGTGTTGGAGGAGAAGCCTAACAGTCTGAACAGCTGCTACATATTTCATCTAGTCTAAAAACCAAAGAATCTTGGTCTCCAGTTCTAGCTCTCTTTCCATTACCTTTCACAAATAAGTTCACTTAAGGAGGAGACACAGAATGAATAATGTCTTTCTATTTCAGGAAGATTTATTTCACTGACATCTGCTGAAATCATCTGTTTAGGAATACAGACCCTCCAAAGGTGCTATTAAAGCTTCCCAGTTGCTGGAGTGGGGCCAGCTGCAACTCTGTAAGCCTATGGTCTGCTAGAAATTAAAGTACAAAAAAAAAACCAAACCCAAAAAACCCCATCAAACTAAGCAGTATAAGAAGTAGTGGATCTTCTAGTAAGTTAGAAGTACAATGCTCCTGATTCATATTAGCAGTGAAACTTAGAAGTGCAAACATAACATTGTCACAGGACCAATAATGTGCCCAATGGATGAGGGAGCTGATGGATAAACTGTGTTTTGTTATTGCTATTAAATCAATACAGGAGTTGTTACTACGTTATCTGTATCACAGTCAGACCCAGAGGTCTCAGGTGACATAACTGGAGGCAAAGTAATTTGCCTATGGCAAACAGATGATGAACAGAATTAAAATCCAGGTCTCCTGAGTCTCAGACCAGATCCTTATAATCACTGTTTGTTTTTTTTTCTGATACCATCTGTAATGCTTAAGAAGCCACTTTCACTGGGAAAAAAACATCACAACAAATGAAGGTAAGCTATTATAAATTAATTCCAGGGATGTTAGCTTTTTCCTGGATTTGGTAAATTTTCCTGAAACACAACTTAGATATCTAGGGGGAAAACTGCACTTTCCCTTTGTGTTATAGAAACATTATCTGGCAATGGAACATTTACTTAAAAGAAATGATAGACACTAACAGCACTGCCTCAGAAATCTGCACATTTAAACTGACTACCCATCAACTAAGTTTCCTATCTAAGAAAAAAAAAGATATTATATATTCCCAGAAGTTTTTAAATAACGGGCTGCACAAAGACAAATTTGAAATGAAAATATGCCAGGAAATTTGCCTGTAAAAAGAATGCCAAGCATTGGATTGTGACATAAAAAATAAACCCCCATGACCTTTTTGCAATCTGAAAATTAGCAGTGATGAAAAAATTGCTGCATTGTTAGCTGCATTTTAAGTGAGTTTCCTAATTACATTTTCCACGATAAAATGAGCATAGATGCTCATTTAAGCAGACTTAAAACACAAAATTATTCTTTAAAAGATTTGTATATTTTTCCTCTAAAAAAGCCTAAAATCAAATAACCCACCATTCCTATTTTTCCTCATTCAGCAAAACGTGTCAGAAACCTGTGCCACACAGACTAAATACATTATAGGAACTGAGGTGTCAAGAATATATGCGGCATCCTCCAAGACACTGAGAACAGAATTTAATGCTCAATTCCTAATATTAATAGTAATCTTAATATAATAATCCTAAATAGTAATTCCCAATATTAATAGTAATTCAGCTTTAGCACTTACGTAACACCTTATTCCTCAAAGCAACTAAGATGATGGTATCTCAGGATCTAGTAACACTGAAAAGTATTTTTCTGATCCCAAGATAGATAAGATCTGAATAATGGCATGTTCTGCAGCATAGACTTTCCACAGCCATAATGTTGACAGGCATGGGCTGAAAATAAAGCAGTATAAAAACACAGCTATTAAAGCCAAAACATTTAAAACAAAGGCAAACAAATGTTCTCCTTATATGTCATCTTGCATTTAGGAGTAAAGTCTTGGCCTCACTGAAGCCAGGATTTCCTCCAAGTTATTAACAAATGCATCTGCATATTAATACTCTACTAGCAAGTATCAAAATATGGAAATCAAGAGTAAAGATATACAAGTGTAAAACAGAGAGTTGGAACCTTTCCATCAACTTGACTGAATGCCAGTGAGACAAATTCTGCTGTCAGTTATCACAGTGTAAGAGGAGGAAAAATTCTGCTAAGTATTATTCTGAGCATACAGCAGTTTATAACCAGGAATGGAGCCCAAAATACTGTTTTCTCAAACATGCCTCATTATGAAAAGGTTTCTTTTCTACTACATGAATGCTTCACTTCACTGAAGTATTTCTAGGCAAATTACACTGCACACACAGAACTGAGCTTGGTGACTTCCTGTAGAAAAAGAATTCAGAGTGAATTTCAGTAGGAAGTTGATTAAATTCCCAGTGTGCCTTTAATGTTATTTAAGAAACACACACACACACTGGCTAACTGCATGACCTCTAAAAGGAAGTGCATGCCTACAGCTCTAGCATGGGCAAATCAAATAGGCAACGAAAAGGACAAATGCCATGAAGATATATTTTTTAAATGTTAAGTATTATGAGCCTTCTTTTGTACCACAAATAAACTTTATTATGCTACCACGCTGCAATCAACTATGACTGCTTTTATTCTGTGAGTAATGGGCAGAATTAAACAAAGCAGCTGGCATAGTAAATTTGACCTTTGAAAACCGAACTCTGCATTTTTCCTCCAACAGCTTATATTATTTTATTTCTGTAGCCTTTGGAAAGAAGCAGAATTAGGACCCAGCCAATTGTACAGTTCTCACAGAGCTCACTGGCAAGATCCAGTGTCACTCTGCTTTGTTTAAGAAGCCTCTGTTCCCCTGTAGCCCCTCCTGTGGACCCAGATTTAATCTGGTCACCTTTATGGTGGCATCTCACCTGTGTGTGTTTCCACCTTCACACACCGACACGGCAACAAACTGTCAGAAACCACACACAGGATATGTCTTTGTGGAAGTGTGCTAAAAAAAAAAAAATCAGTACAAAGTCATAAATTCCTGTCTAAAATGAAACAGAAATGTCCCTGCTACATTGTATTCAACACAATATCATTACAGTAATATTAAAAATTTAACATATATATGTAAAAACTATTTCCTGCTTGTTATATTTGTTTGACTTTCTATAAAATAATTATGTCAAAATCTATATTCCATGGTCCCTCTGATAAGACTTGAAGAGTTGTATGAAGATCCAGAAGAACATGTGTTCCCCTCATGTGCACTATAATATTTTAATTTTAAATTGCATTATGCCCGTCAGAGTTGGGGGAAAGCCTCTGACTGCCAGTTTTCCCAATGGTAAGGGATGCTCAGTGATACTGATGCCAGCACCCCTCTGTATCCTCCACTAAGATACAGAGCATGATCAGTGCAGAGTCGGCTCAAGGCTCAGTATAGGCTAAAGCACAGGGCTGGGACTGCATTGCTCCAGCCAAAGTGTGGGAGTGAAGGATCCTGGTTTTATTAGCCACAAAGCAGCCCCACAGCTTTGGGTTCTGTGGTATCCAGTGAAGAGCAAGAGAGGCAGTTGCTGTACAGAGAAATTCTCCTCCAGCTATAGCCACCTCCCTCCTACCCTCAGGTCCCTTCAACAGTAGTACAGAAGTTGGAAAGCTGGATCCCCAGAGTTGGGGCATAGGCAAAACATCAGAGTACACATTTCGCTGCCCCAAGCAACCTGCCATTCTAGCCAACTGCCTTCTTTGTTAGCTCTGATTGCAGAAATCCCATAAGCCCTTTGAAGCAGAATGGCATCCCTTATTCTTTACCGCAAAAATGTTGGCTCTTACGTTTGTCATAAAAGCAGCTGCCCTAAACTGAGAACTTCACATGCCAACCAGCAGGTGAACCTCATGCCCAGTGTGTCTAGAGACAGTATCTACACCAGAGTAGTATTTTAAAATATGTGGAAACAATATTCTTACTATTGCCTTTATCATTGATGACAGGAAGATCTTTAATATGTGGGTAAATTTCCATTTGGAGAAATCAATGGTCTTAAATAATAACTAGGATTTCAGGTCTTTCAATCACAATACAAAATAACCTACCATTAACTTTACAAATGAGAACCAAGTTAAAAGGCTTTAGCAAATTACCAGTGAATCACCAGAATTTGCTTCAGGCAGAGATATTATTCCTAAATTGTTGCCAGTGATACATAGCTTTAGCATTTTTTATTGCTAGTTTGCACTCGTTTCTTATACTCTTCTTCTAATAGATCATTACAGGAGCCAGGTAATTTGTACTGCTGCCAATAACTGTCTCAAGGTAAGGCTGTTTAGGTAGACCAAGAAGAATGTACAGCAAGAGAGCCTTCAAAAAGAATTCCAAATTAAAGCATTGTTATGAAAAAATAGGAATCACTTAACAGAATAGAAAGCTACATCCTAAGGTATCTGCTTCCAAAATCAAGGCCACCACAGATAAAATACTACCTTAATAATACACTGTTAAGGGCTGCCTTTCTTGCTTTTTAAAATTCTTTTCACTTTGTTGTATGTCGTAAAAAAAACCATACTGGGTCAAGCTGTACTTGGTAGTATTGCAAAGAGTGACACAAGCATCCAGAAGAATTAGATTGTAATACTACGGAAAATAAAGAATTACATATACACTGACATTTCTTATGCTGCTCCAAACTTTGATTGTATATAACCCACCTTAAACCTTAAATGTTTATAAAGCTGATCAGTTATATCAAGGCTAGTGATAACAATAATTTATGGATCAAGAAAAAATTATTTAAACAGAAACTAATAAAAGTTCCAGTTAAGAAGTATTGGCCATAAGTAGTGCTCAATTCACCTTTAATATTACTTGTTCTTTCATATTTGTCTTTGACTACACTATGGTTTTTTCCTTCCAACAAACCTTCTAAACCTATTCTTGGAGGACACTGAGTAGCATTCAAGAGTGTCAGTGTTAATATAGCCTATGCAATGGAAGCAAAGGACACTGGAGAGGATCCTCCAGGGAGCGAAGCTCAGACCCAAAACCAGCATGCGAGCAGACAGTCTGTAATACCTCCGTGCACGCACTCCTGTAGGTAACAGTGCACGTTGCATGAATGAAGGCCAAACCATTCCTTTGCTGAACACCCATATGCGTATATGCAATTAGTGAAAGCCTCTTATCCCATCCTTGAGGTTTGTTTTCACATGTTCCCACTGAATTCAGCTAGATTTGTACACAGGTAGTGTAATCTCTTTACAAAAGGCAGACAGTCTGTATTCTTATGCATGTTCCTATAAACTGTTGGTAATTGTTTTGTCAGCACCTTTAATATCTTCTCATTTTTTAAGTTCACAAGTTTGGAGACATTCTCTAAAGACATACACAAGTATTTTGACCTTACCTTGTGATCAGTGAGCAGCAATAGCATCACCTACATTAAGCATTAACTTGCAGTATTAATTGTGCGTTTAATACACAGTATGGCTGTCATCTCACCTGTGCTCTGCCTGGTTTTGGGCATCTGAAGACAGCTGACAGAAAACAGAGGGCACTGAATTTAGGTCACAGTCAGGCTGTATGAAGCTGGACCTTTCTATACATATGTATAAGCCGGCATACTGAACTGCAGCTGCCAACAATTCAAAACTTTTTCTTGAAAGATGACACCTTTTTGAGCTCCCTGGCTAGTGGTTCAAGCAGATTTAAAGAGTCACTTTTTTGGTGTCTGGAATGTTTCTGTGGAGCATGATGACAATATGCTACCTCGTCCTGCAGTGATACGATCAGGGAAGAGATTGTATGCAAGAAACAGGCCCAACAGATGGTCCCCACTTCGGTGCTACTGTCTTTCAGGGTACAGAGCTGTACTGGCTGATGGCACAAATAGCTAAAATGGGAGGAAAACAGACCCCTGTCAGGGATGGCTCACTTGTGACTGGAGGACGATTCTTATCTCCTTTCTGTAAATGAGGGTTGGAAATGCCAGGAATGTCAGACTCCAGTTTTCTCTGCCCAGTCAGACATCAGAAAAGAAGTTGAACCTCCCAGAGCAGAATATAACATGGTAGAGAAGTGCATTCTCCAGGATCCTGGCTCAATTTAACTCCATTACTTTTAATAACAGTTCTGTTGATGATACTTTTATTTTGTATAACTAAGCCCATGGCTGTGATTTCTTTCTCTAATTCTGTTTCTAGGGGAGAACTCCTCTTTCCACCAAATTGCAGAGCTCTGCTGAATATTTCACCCTCAGTCCCTGCGCAGAACAAACATGAATAGCTATTCCACATGACAAACCGCTACAGAATAACCAGTCAAGATCCCCAGCACAATCACAGGAAGAACAGAGAGCTTGCTTTGTGACAAGGTTTTTGGTTTTTTTTTTCCTCCTTTAAATGTGAAGGAAAGCAAGAGTGAAAGAGCATTTGAATCACAGCTTTGGACCTTACCAGCTACTACAGTTTGCTCTTGGAAACAACAACCTGTGTTTGACAGGGACCTCCTCTGAACTCACTACATTCACCCAGACAGCAACAAAATCAGCCTCTTAATGAAGTGGCATCTCTTGAAGAGATATGATTAAAGTGTTTGACTTAAAAATGTATCGCCATTAGAAGTATTGCCACTAGCTTTCCATGTAAGTTAAATCAAGTCATGGCAGGTAGGCCAAAAAATAATTTACCAAAAGGCTGATACACAACAAAAAGAAATGTAGGATATCTGAACAAAAAAGGTTTGAAAGCATTTGGTTTGAAAATATCTTTGAGGATATGACCAGCATATTCATAGGTATTTTCAAAAGGGCCATCCTTTGCCTTCTATCCTATCTATTTTTTTTTTACATACTGTGCTACCATATAGCATTTCTCTTAATTTATATCAAATAAGCCCATCCACTACTTACTTTTCCAGTGCTGCAGATGTCAGGTCCACAGCAAGAGCCAAACTTAGATGAATTATTTGATAAACATGCAGACATTGCAATGCTTTCCACTTTGTTTTGCAAAGAAAAGACAACATGACTTTTTTCTTCTTTAACTTCTCATTCTTAAATTCTTTTTTATTTTTAATTATGCTAAAATTAATCTTATTTTCCCTCAACTAATATTATTCATAAAGGTAGCAGAAGCCCTAGCTTGAGAATATAGACACATTTTCACTTTCTGAGAAAAATTAACTGACTTGAGACACTATTTTTGAGAATACTGGAATATGAATATAAATCCTCAAAATTATTAAAACTTATTCAACCCTAACAAATTCATAAACAGACATTCAAAGGCATCAGTATGAATTTATCTATGGGTATATAGCTGAAAATAATAATCACTTGGATTTTTATCTTGATTCAATTTGCTGGCAATTCAACATGCAAAAGATGTATTTCTAGTCACCTATTCCTTAAAATCCAAGAACAGTTTCCCACTAAGAAATCCTATTTAGTCTGCATTTAACTACAGAAAATTGTGTTGCATTCATTTTTATGTCCTAAAAAACTCGACTATAAAAATAAGAGAATCAATACTCCACTCAAGTGATACATAAATCTGAGTATCTCCAAGTACTGGAAGCCTATATTTATAAATTACCTACCTCAATAGCAAGATATAAGGTGTAAATAGCTCTAAAGGAGGGTTCAGAAGAACTTTGCAAGGAAAGATTTAAAAAAAAAAAAGAGGACCGGGGAACAAAAACAACAACTAAACAATTCAGCTTATTTCTTTAGTTAACAAATGTCCTCTTAGGGAATAATGGTTATCACGATCCACTTAGTAATAAAAGCGTAGAATATATGAAATTTCAGCTCAAATAGTAAGCTATGAGGACTATTCAAGTTTTACTATGTGCTGTTCTGTCATAAATAACTTTAAACTTTGCCCATTGGTTCGTATTTGTTTTTTCTTAACTACTGTTTTTTCATCTTTCAGACTGTCTCAGGCAAAACTAATGGCAACAATACAGAGCTGAAGTTGCAGCTACTTTACCTGCACTAATACACGTAAATGTTGTCATCTGGGAGGCTTCTAATTAGTACCTGGATAACACCTCAGATTCCAAGCGTCTAATTGGTTGGGGTTTACTGAATGCTAAAGGAATCACCTACTGAGCTTATTTTCATTTGAGCTGCAGGTATGTCAAATGCAGCCTTTGGATACCATCAGCAAAATTGCAGAGATGGGAGAGGAAAAAAAAAAACAACAAAAATAAAATCAGCGTCTAGTCTGCAGCTTAGAGTCCATTTCTAGCTTAGGCATGTCTTTACCTCTAGGCTACTCTGGAGACAATTACGTGATGTTAAGAATTCAGTATATTGATGGAGGGACTATTTATAAAAGGTTCAACACAAAGGAAGATGTGTTGCTAAAGGCAGTGTGAACTGGCTGCCATTGTCTCAAGCATCTTTTCACTTGATTTATGAAACCATGCAAATGAGTCATACTCTTAGCACAGCTTCTTTCTCCAGCTATACGCATTCTGGAAATTGCCCATCCACAGTTATATGCAGAAATAGGGTGAAGTGATAGAGTTAATCCTCTTTCTTGCACATTCCCTCTGCCCTGTTCACGTGAACACCTGATGCCCAGCACCTATTATCATCTTCTTCACTACCCCAATGCTTGACCATAAGAGAGACCTTCTTCCACATGCCCTATTCACTAGTGACTAGAGAAGAACAGGAGAGAGGAAGGAGGAAGAGAGATTCATGACAAAAGCACAAGCAAATCGTAAATGGTGACTGGCTTCTTGTGACAAAGTATTGCAGAACCTAAAGCTGAGAAACAACTGGCCTTTGGATTTAGGCGTAGCCCAAAAGTGTATGGAGAAAAATTGTCTTAGCAATATAGGGGCCTAAGTGCCCTCTGAGGAGCTAACCTTGAAAGAAATACCTACAGTGGTAATTAATATATACCAACAAGCTGATTGACTTACAATGCACCAGAAATTTCAGGTTGATTGCAGCCAGAAATGGAAAATCTGGCAGTGAAAAGTGCAGAAAGCTGAAATGTGCTAGCAGAACTGTATCACCAATATCACACCCGGCACTGCAGGCACTCTGCAAGACCTGCACCCTGAAGAGCTGGCTGGGCAGCTGAGAAATAGGCACACAAGTGAATACTGTTTAAACCAAGGAAAAAAAGGAGTTTTGAGTTAGGGAAAAGTTAAGAAAGGAAGAGAAAAAAGAAGTCCGATTTTTTTTCTGTTCAGCATCCAGAAAATGACGCAAGGTCAAAAAAATAAAATATTTTGCCAGTCTCTGGAAAAAAGTTAGAAGGGAAAGCAACTCAAACTCAACCCACTATTCCAGATTACTCACAAAGTGCAACTTTTAACTTTGACAATCCCTTACTCCATTTACAGCCCCTGAGGCCAAGGTAAGTACCTATTCCTGCGTAGGGGCAGGAACACTCACAGACCAACTTCTGCCGTGAAATGAGAGCATGGTTGTTCACTCCACAATGGCATTGACAGCCAATTCACTGAAGTTTAGAAAGCACTTTGGCTTCTTTAAATGGGAAGTACTGTATTCTGGATCATTATCTAATCTCTGGCAATATGATATGGATACTCAATAGCAAACTTAGCTTTTATTGAAGCAATACTTTTTTCTGCCTTCACTAGCTGCTCTTCAGTCGGTGCCAGTTAACCCATGACTGATTAAATCCACTGCTGCCCTTTTCACGATCTGCAAGAACATTTTAAAAGTAGTTTTTAAATTCCAGCTGTTTTCTTTTATTCTATTTCATTTCTTGGACTCAATTCCACTTTCACCATGAAATGTATATCAGCAAGTTATGTGAAATACCTCTTATTATATACTACTTTTTCATCACTGTATTTTGGAAAAATTGACATTAAAGTTTCCATCTAAGTGCACTGCATTTCATCATACCAGTATATAAGCAGTACTATCTTACTTTTAAATTTAAATTTAATTAATAGAAAATGTCAATATGACACAGATCCCTTCTTTCTACTGCTGAATGAAGAACGGGTCAGAGAAATGTCATTACAATGACTCAGACTGAGTTCTTGGTAGTGTTTTGCACCACCACCCCCTTTTTTTTTTTTTTTAAACATACCACTTGCTTTCTTCTATAATGCTAAAGGAACAGGCAAAGAAAAAATATTTCTTCTAGTCCTATTGAATTCCCAGATTTGGATAAGGTTATAATTTGCTTAAAAGGTAATAATGGGAGATTTTTAGACAAATATTCAGCTGGGTCTTTGAGCATAACTGATCTCTAAGTAGGATTTGATGTCTGGAGGATCCAGAACTACTTACACCATTTCAGTATTGGACGTTGAAGGGAGACATTCATTTTGTAAAGGCTCAGAAAAACCTGGATAAGCTTTAATGACCAAACTACAGACAATGGAAATACTTTATAATTATCCAGTGATTCTTTCTTCATTAACCAGAGATAACGTTCAGAAGAATACCAAAATACCAGTAAGAACAGAAAGAATAATCTTCCAGAGTACAGAATTAAAACTACTTTCACCAAGTAGCACAGCAGGTATACAAGGCAAAGTAATGCTCCCTCATGGAGGGCCTAACCAACAGCTGATATTTAACTTGCCAGCAGCCACTGGACTTGAACTTTAAGCAACAGTGTTCAAAAGCCGATAAAGGAAAAGCAATCTAAGACATCAACCCAGGAGGTTAGTATGTGAATTAACAATTGTAATGTTTTAAAATGTAAGATTTCACCCTGTGGGAACCTGCTCAAGTTGTCTAGACGGGCTTCATTGAGTAGGAAATGTTAATGAAACGCCTCTGTCCTAACATAGCAGGGGTATAAGATATACAAAAATTAAATATCTGAAAAATTAGTTGACGTGGTTAGATTAGCAATAGATAAATTAGATGAATATAAAAGTGATAGATCATAGGATGAGATCCAAGTATGCACCCTTGAACATCAGTCATCCAACGCATTTTTTTGTCACGAGCAGCATATTTAATACATTGTCACTGCTTGAGCCTTAAAAATGTAGAACTTCTACTTGCAGAAGTTGTATTAGGTGAAAAGAGACTGGTAGTTACATGCCGTAAGTATAAAGGGAGGAAACTTGGCCTCACTGAAATCAGGATCTTTTTTCATTCACTTCAGTGAGATAGAGTTACTTTCTCACCAGTGAAGGAATCAAGCAAAGAACCATTTCAAATTAGATTAAAAACTGCCTTTTACTAGTAACATTTTAAGTCATACTGACACTTGAACATGGTAAACTTTCAGTATTACATACTTAAAATATTAAGACTCTCTCATTAGTTCTCTTCTACCTTTTATTGATAAAAGGTGGTTCCTATCAGAATTTTGCATGTAAAGTTTCCTTTATTTGCATGTATATTCTCACACATAAATTTACCAATATATTTTAAGCAAAGGCAACTCAAAAAACTGATACTGCAATACCAATGAAAATTCCTTGCTTATAAAATAATTTTATGGAATAGTCTTAATTTATCCATGTGACTTAATTACCTTGTTTAACTTCATTTACAACAACATACAGACTTCTGTGATGAGCTGTAGTATTTTGCATTGTTCTCCCTGCTTAAATCATCAATAACTTTTCCTTGTTTTCAGCTTCAAAAACATAGATGGAAAACTATTAATAAACCACTACATTTTATTTCTAAGATAGGCTTCTTGTATTAGTTGTGAAGTTTGTTACTTCATTTTTTAATAAGACTACATGGTACTGACCGCTCAAAGCATATGGATCCCTTCTGTAAAATATAGCCTCAGACTTAATCATGGGCATAATTTTCTATTTTTTTAAGGTAGCATGCAAATACATTTTCCTGGTCTTATAAAGTTGTTTTAAAAATGTATGTTGTAAATGCACCCAAAGAAAGGATACTTCAATACTGAACACATTCAATAACAAGCACATGCATGCTATTTGCTAAGTTGGAAGAAGAATTTGAAATCCCAAACTGTGAATATAAACCAGTCACTATATATATATTGAATCTACTTTTTTTTCCCCTCCTGCTTTCCTTACACTGTAGTTTAATAGAGTTTTGCATATCAGAACATTCAAATTTTAAAATGAAAATTCAGTTGAAATGGTTCTTCTCAATAGAGCTGTATATTCAGCCACTGCAAACCTTACCAATGGCAATCAGAATATGCTCTTGTACAAAAAATATTTTCCTTAAAAATATTAAAACTTATGAATACTGCCATATAATAAAAATGTAAGTTATAATTGGTGTCTTCACTAGAAGATCAAATGTTTTTCTCTGTTTCCTTTAAGAACTCTGAAATAAGGAGTTTTCATGTTATTAATCCACACATGATCCAGCTTCTGTTATTGTCATAATGCTAAAATCCTCTATAACTGCAAAAAAGGTGACAAATCAGTCTTTGATCACAAGCAAATACCAGCATTTCACATGCCATCTGTACTGAGTCACTCAACATAAGCTCTATTGATCAGATACAAGGGGCCTGATTTTTACCTTTTTTTTTTTAATGAATAGGTGCAACAGCTATTATGTTTGTACCTATTGCAAGTATCCCATTTTGGTTTTGAAATATTTCCTCTCTACGCTACCTTTTTTTTACAACACAAATTCCAAGCTCAAAATTTTTTACCATACTGGAAAGTTAAAGAAAATTTCAGAAATTATCTCTGTAAGAAGGGTAAAGGAGAGTGGTATTCAATAGCAATGGTTACTGTTGATTTTATGTCTCCAACATAAAAATTGAGTTAGGAAAGGAAAATAAAATTCTCAAAAGGCACATCTTTTAGATTTTGCTTCTACCTAATCCACATGAAATAGAGCTTTACCTGCACCAAGGAATCTTGAGCACATCAGAGTAATTGTTAAATTAAATTTTTCATTTTTTCATATGCAATAATGTGCAAATCCCTTTCCTGGAGAGATATTTTGCAAGTATTACTAGGAACTCTGTTTATTCCCCCCCTCCCCTCAATACATGCCCATCAGTGCTTCATTATTGTAGAAAAACAGAAGGTAGAGAGTTATTTTTATATCAGCAATTTGTTTACTTTCTTGATAAAAAAAAGCTAAGTCTAGGAAAATCAGTGCGATTCCAATAAAAAGTAGGGGGAAAAAAAGAACAGAGAGAGCTGCCTTAGTGTGCCCACTGTATCTGTAACATGACAGGACTACCCTAATGACAGTCCAGGTAAAAATCACAAATCCTTTTATGTAAAGGTTCTGTGGCATATCCATTCTGATCTGGCAGCAGACAGGATTTTGATAATATATTTGTACTGCACTATGGCCTTGAAATCTCAGAAAAATGAGGGTTCCACTATGCACATGGGGAACATTCTCCAAAAGCACAGAAGGCCATGACCTCATCCAAAATCTGACCGTCATGAAGGAAATCCAACTCAATAACCAAGGAGTAGATAGGATACAAGTAACAGTAACACACCACTGGAACAGGTATATCGTTTCCACTGAATCAATTTACTTAACAGTGCCACTGAAATAATAGTTGCTGATGTTTCCAAATCATGGGAGAATTTCATATGAGGGAAGGGAAATATTTGAATGATTTTACTGAAAATGGGATTGGAGAAGAAGAGGGCAGTAGTACAGTGCAATTCATTCACAGGATGCTTAGTGCTGGTCTGAAGAATGAGTGGGAAAATGGCACCTACAGAAGAATATTTCACAGAGTAGGAGTGAACAGATGGACACTATGGATTACATTAGCCATAGGCTGTAAGCTCCACTTAATGTACCTTTGAAGTATCATCAGTCCCAAATACATGAAAGGTGAAAATTACTATCCATCACTCAAAGATTAATGTTTTTCTTCTTATGGGAGCCTTCATTTTCAAAACACATGGGAATCTTTGCAGCTATTATAAAGCCTATTATAACTAACACGTAAAACCTTACATCCACAAGTTATACTCTTGTGCAATGTAAATAAGTGCAGCTATCCCAGAAGTTCCTAGACTGAAAAACAATCCTGCTGTAAATATCCTTGATACCAGCTAATTATATATTCCCTGCTACAGCTTTTAAGTCACTATAGAATAGATCATACTTCATAGCAACAAAGATGATGTCCCTTGGGACTGACTTTCCATTGAAAAGAGCTTTAATTTATTTATAGCTACACTTTATATTGCAAATGACACTGGGAACCCAGATAAGCTGTTTGGAAGAATTGCTCTCTTCTTCTATTAAATTAACTGTTATAGTTAACGGATTAAAATCTTTTTGCAAAAATAAAAGGCTCAAACAAGTTTGCCTTATAATGAGGAATTGAAACGCATTCTGTGCTAGGAGCTAGTGAGAAAATAATGACTACAGCAAAGATTTCTTTTACAGTTTCTGAATGCCTTTTATGCCAAAAGAAATAAAGCAATCTTTACAAAGAGTAAGAGAGCTTTCCAAGAAAGCTTTTTGTGTATTGAAAGATATATGGGCTGTTACTGAAATGGTTTGAGCAGACACTTGGTGTAGGGCTAAAGAAGTGCAAAATGGCTTTGTCCGCTCAGTACTGGGGTTGCTCTGCAGAGCTCATGCTTTGGAATAAAGTCGGTTCAAAAGCTTAGGAAACACTGCGTCCTGTACCGAAGTATAACGGTGATTGTTTTTAAAGCAACTACTCCTACCTGCAATAGCAGCAATTGCAAGGCAAGATTAGTTCAGGATCTTTAGAGAAAATGTCTCTGTATTGTCTTAAGAGAACTTTCAAACACAAAGAGAACTTTCAAATACAAAGAGAACTTTACTGTTGTCTGAACCTATGATCTAAAGCCTGAATCATGGAGAAAAACTAGGTTAAAATTACAAGTCTGTCACAGGCATTTTGTATGTTTCCTTTCGTGACTTGTGTATGAAGTGGAAGACACTGGGTTCAGTAATATTGTCTCTATTTTTCACTCAGTACCCAAAGAAAGTATTTTTAAATGTTTGCACTAGTACTCACTCTTTCTCTGGCATGAATTTTTCACTTTTCTTTTCATTGGATAACCAGTATTTGAATATTCCTTACAGAGCTAGGACTGTCCTGCTGTGTAACCTCAGACAGCTTCCATACGAAATTGCAACTCTAACAACAAAAGACCATATCTGTAATGGAAAATAAAAATTTAAACTCATTGGCTGCAACAAATGTAGGCAAAACTTAACACACCACTACATCCACCTTGGTTTTCGAAGAATAACTCCAAGTCCATGTTTCAACATCATTTTTCTAAGCCAGCAGTTCACTGTTGCTCTTCCAGGCTTCATATTGTTAAGCTTCTCAAAGACTTATCAGTCAACTGGAAGAATCACCATCATGGACATTAATGTTTATATCATACTAGTACTTCTCACCAAGTTGTCTTCTTATTCATAGCAAAAGATTTCCTCAAAACCACACTGAACAGCAGACTCAGATGATCAGCTAATTAATCAGGTAAAAATTTTATGTTTATATCTATCTCTGATCACTCAGGTGACAGGCAGGGATCTGGGGCAGTCACTCATGCTCTTGGCTTCAACATTTGTCTGAAACATTTATGAAGCCATGTGTCTTCTGAATCTGTTACTAAACTTGCAATAAAATAAAATGCAAGTAAGGGCTGAAAAGTTATTTTCAAAGGTTTTGTTTATTTACTAAGCTATTTAACTTCCATATCCACTGGTAAAGATAGGGGTTTGTTTTGTGCTTTAACTATAAACATCTTCCCTGTGCACAACACACAAATGTCTCATCTAAAGGTTGACATTAACAGCACTTTATTTACTAATTAGTTTAGCAGTTTATTACACTGAAATTTAAATGTACTAATCAAATGTTTATTTTGTAATCATGTTACATTAATGCTAATTAGTGATATATTTATCGCTTCATGGATTACATTTAAATTTAAATGCTCCAGTCAAAAGTTTGACATTAAATTGCACCTACCTACTTAAACAGTCTCTAATGTATTGCTAATTTTAAATACCATTAGACTAATACAAGTATTTCTTTGTATTGTAAGGACACATGTTTTAAAAACATCACCTAGATAACTTGGTAATTGTTATTCTGTGAATGTGATAAATATTTCTTTCCTAATTACAAGCATATAGGTATGAACCAAACATCTTTTAAATAACTTATTTTCTTTTTCTAATGTAACTTAGAAAAGCAATTTTAGAAAAACATTTTAGTCCAGACGAGATGTACCAAATCACTACAAACTTCCAAGGAAAATTTCAATAAAGTTAGATCTAATTCCCAAGGAATTATACCTGAGATTTAATTATTAACCATTAATCAACTGCTCTTGTTATTCTAGGGCAAGGAAGACATAGCCTGTACCGCAAGACAACAACAAATAAAGAATGCCACGTAGCAAGGAAACTACCAGGCGAAGCCTAGCTCTTACTGAACGGTACCTGTTTGCAGCCAGGTTTTTACACGTAAATAGTTCAGAGATTTAAGCCATTTTAAGAAACCACAGGTGGAACAATAGAGAGAAAACAACAATAAAAGCAAACATTCTTCAGTGGAATAATCAGCATATGACAACTTGTGTGACAGCTTTCCAAATATTAATACACCTTGTTGTTATCAACTCCCACAAATTGCTATTCAAGCTGGAAAAACCTCATGATCAGAGTTTACAGGCAGGACGCAAAGGAAGATGCAAGGGTTCATCATCTTCATGAGGCTGCTTCTAAATGACACAGTTCAGACACACCTTTTCCCTGCCAGATATGAACATTCAGTTTCATTAACTTCCCAAAGACTGAGGCAGAGTACATCTCTCCAAAGGTATGTGAGATGTTTAGAGGGAAAATGGAAATCTGTGAACTTCAAAGTCTGAATGATTTATTTCATGACCTATCTGCCCATTGTTTAGATGCCACCTTGAGTCACAAGGTTTGCCTTTTGTTTCTTTAGTAACTGGCAAAGCCTTAAATTCATATACCCAATTTCAAGGACTTTATGGTTTGCTTTGTTATAGATTATCATCTTCAATTACAGAATTGTCAGGAAGCATATTCCAAATGTGATCTGATGTTAGCATCCTGTTCAAACTTTTTGGTTTTTAGAAAACAGCAATAAAGTAAAGCTAATGGGAAATACTTCTTTCCCTAATAACTTGTTCAAGTACTGTATCAAAAAGAAATAAACCCCTGTTGCTTTCATACAAAAAAACAGCTGTCATCTTGCTTTACATTTGCTGCTTTATCTTTTCACTTGGTTCTTCCATTTAGTCTCAACTGAGCCTTTTAAAAGCTCCTCTAAGTTTTTCTTGATGCTGCTGAAAAACTTTGCATTTATATAATGCCTGAAATGGTCTATCCAAGGTAACTTATTTGCCAGCGGCAGTCTGGAACAGAGCTCAGATACTCAGAATCCCATTCCACTGTTCTTGTCTAGAAACAACTCCCAAAAGGCTGAGCCCACGTTAAAGGAACCCGATGTTGACAGGTTTGAAGTTTTGTGCAGATGTATTCTGTCATTAGCGGCTATTCAAAATACAGTTTTGTAATTATTGTTATAAAATGTAAATTTAATTAACAAAACATCAAGGATACTGTGACTTATAGCCCACGCTCCTCCTAATAAACATATCTTTAAAAATGTTGTGCATTTATAGCAGAAAACACTGGGACTAAGTCTACAATGCCTTTGCCAGTATATTTACTGAATGAAGTGAGTGAACAGGAAAAACACGCCCAGAAAGGGAAATTATGAGAATTTGGAGGTGAACAAAGCAGGGAAAATACCAAATTGTAAAATAAACAACTAAAGAAAAAATAAAAACTTAAG
Organism: Gavia stellata; assembly: GCF_030936135.1. Lineage (NCBI taxonomy): Eukaryota > Metazoa > Chordata > Aves > Gaviiformes > Gaviidae > Gavia > Gavia stellata. Next base: position 14,021,505 of record NC_082604.1, on the reverse strand, counting down.
TATAAAAAAAAGAATTGCTCAGAGGCAGCCATGTGGCAGAGGACTCACAGTATCACAGCAGCAGTTCCAATGGTCAGAAGACAATCAGTAAATACACCAACGTTTATTATTCTCAACTTCTACGTTGCCCCGACAGTGATACAAATTTGGAGTTGAATAGCTGGTGGAGGTAGGAATATCAAGGCTTACAGTAATGCTCATTATTGCACAGAAAGGGGTAAGGGAAGGGTAAGAAATTTGTATTTTCAAATATATTTGGGAATTTCTTATTACTACATGCATAAGTAGTTTGTTAAAAGAAGAGCTATTTCAAACGCCAGTTTCCCAGGAGAAACATAGGAGCAGCATGGGCCACGCGGACCCAACATACACGCCAGATATCCTCACCCTACGCAGCCCACCCCAACAGCTTCAGAGCACTCATTACAACAGAGGCTGTGGTTACCTTGCCCAACTTTGACGCACGCCGCACCCCCCCCTTAAACAAAACTTCCCACACCCTTGACATGAATCAGGTGTTAAGACATCAATGAAATTATTTCCTTCCAATCTCTGTGTTGGAAGAGCCTCATACTCAGAGGCAATTCTTAAGTAAGTGAGCGGGAGGGGCACGAAGGCACTAGCGGCTGGGTAGCTGCAAGGAAGGAGGCAGGCCTCAGCACAGGCCAGGGGTCTGCTCTAATTTGAGGAACTGACAACACCAAACAGCAGAAAGGAAATAATTAAGTCCAGTGCATGCTCTGATTTTGTGAGCTACTCTTTCTCACTGCTCTTCTGGAAACTGTGTCAGAGCTAATTAATGTCACCTGTGACAAGATGGCCCTTCTTAATGAACTTGCCTTTTTTTTTTCCCCTGCAAGAAAACTATGCCCCTTACATTTTGAATGCAGCGTCACATACAGATCCTATCACTTTTGCCAGAAACATTGCTGCAAGTTTTGTATGTTGTTGCAATGCTTATTTTTTCAATCAAAAATTTAAGCTACTGACTGAATAATGTAGGGCTTTTCTTTGTTTGACAATTCTTTAAAAAAATAGTTAACCACCTCTTTTCTTTAGGCCTTTCTTCTGTACACCACATTCTAATATTTTCTCATTTTAAACACAAGCAAAAGCCATTTCTGTTCAAATGGGTATTTTCTTTCTTTTGCAAGTATTAATATAGATTTCAGTATCTATAAGAAATTACTAAATCTTATGCCAAATCTTAAATAAATCTTCTTTGGGTCATCAAAGCTATTGTTCATTTTCTTTCATAACTAGCCTTTTTTAGAGCTTAATGAAAATACTCTTTTTTACAAAAGAAAAAAAGTAGGTCAGACTTTCATTTCACAGGGAAAGGGGTAGCAGTACATTTTTACCTGCTAATTTTCTAAAATCCTACATGAGTAATAATATATGAAGAGGTCAATCCCCACTAGTACTGTATTTTAATTATAGACAGTTACCTCCCAAATTAAATTTTGCCTGCCAGCTGATTATGATAATTTAAGTTCTTCAAGTGATCACAATTATTTTGCACATACTGTCTTCCACATGTCTCTCATTCCATGTCAATATTCTTACAAATGACTAAGGACAAAAAAACCCCACTACTGAATAAAACACAAAGAAAAATACTTCTTGCTTTGTGATTCAGTAAATCATTAAAAAAGTTACTTTTGCTCACTAAAGCTGAGAATACACTTTGCTGAACAAACCTAAAATCTTGCTAGAATATGGTCTAGTTGGTTTCTTCACTACATGAAAGACATTATGGATCTCATTTGTCCCTAACAGCAAAGCAAATTCATCAGCAGCAGTGTCCAAGCACCAGCAGCCACATGGACTTGGCCGCCCACTGTGTGATGAGCAGGAGCTCGGGTGGAAAACACAGGGCAGACGATGACGACACAGGCACCACTGGTCACAAACCTCTGATGGGGAGTGTACAGTGTGCGGCCGCTCACCTTTGGACGCACATCCTAAAGCCCTTCTGGAGAAGGGGTTATGCACACAGAGGTATCAGCATAAACACCAGGGAGACTACAGGGCCTCATCTGCTCCCCAAACTCACCACTTGATACACCACTGCTTTTAGTTTGTCTCCCGGCTTTCTGCACATCTCCTCTTCCAACAGCAGCTCTCACATAAACTGCATGAGGTAGGTGGTCATACACAAATTTCAACACTCAGATTGTACAACTCACGTGCTGAGTCAGCCGTTATTCACTCCTTTATTTGAATTTCTTTCAGCATCATAAAGCTGCAGCAACACTGATGATGGAGGTCAGTTTAATTTCAGACCTGCAATTTTTGTGTACAGATAACTGGAGTGACAATGCACAGAGGAGTGTCCACTGTTCATTTTCTACATGTACAGAGCAAAGACCTCATTGCTCAAATGAAACAAGGCATTTAAATGTGCGAAGTCAATAGTTAAAATCAGGTAGGAGATTAGATGCTTTGCTATATATGTATATTTATCATGAAGCCCACAGGAATCATGGCAACATAACTAGTATGAAACTGAAGCAGGTAGAAAAGAAAATTAGATATGATTTTTGAGGTGATGACATGTTGGACATTGGAAGCATTTACCCACTTTCTAAAATAGGGAGGCTATTCTGAGCCAAGTTGCATAAATATGATGAAAATTAAACCTAAGGAAAACCTAGAAAAATGTAAGGTTTTTCTTATCAGCTCATTAATAACTAAAATTTAAAGCAAACAGTTATCCATCTCTCTGATTTGAGCTCACAAGCAAAACCTTTTGCACTGGCTTTTAACTGATGGTTCCTGGCTGCACAGGGTGTTAGGCTGTTTGTATTTCAGCCTTTTCAGTTGGAACCAATATGTACAAGATTTGCTATTATGAGCTGCCTCCATATCCCAGATGGCCTCTCTGAAATATTGGTCCACCTCCTGATTCCACCTCCCTACAAGATGTTTTAGAAGGAGGTTTGTAGACTATATCAAGCAATGTCTCCAGATAGTTACCCAGTGCTATTTGAAAGCTCGGAAGTTGCAGCCCACCCAGCCACAGAACTGCAGTCAGAGCGCCAGAGGATAAATAGGGCTCTACAGGCAAAGAGGTGATTTAGGAAGTCTGCTGAAAAACTTCAGCTGAAATTTATGTGCTTTTAGAGAACACAGTCTGAAGCTCACAAAAACTGTTGTCCCAAAACCTCAGGCCAGAAGAAAGTAGATGTTGGCTCACTGCAAGTGTTTTGCTCAATCGGAGCTCTGGCAAGGGCTTACTTGCTCTGCAGTCTGAATATATCAGAGAAAACAAACTGAGTCTGGGATAAAACTTAAGACTGGGATCTAGCTTCTGTATCAAACACATGATACTGCATAAGTCTGTTCCACTACTACAGGGCTCACTCATCTTTCTCTCTTCAAATAGGCCCAGCATACACTTTATGAAAAAAAAATTACCTTAAAAAAACCCCACTCTATTACTGTGTCCAAAGAGAATCCAAAAATTCTTAATAGCTATCAACTCTCAAACACCAAAAATATTTTTTTTTTTTACAACCTGCCAAGCTCATGTGAACTACAGCACATCATTCCACACCAGTTACGTCCCAGTAGCCAATGTCAGCTCAGTCACTGTCACACAGTGAATCTCATAGATTTCTCCTGCTTTAGGTTCATTTTTCAGCTGTCAAAACAGAAGCTATCACTATCGCTGTAAGAATTATCATCTAAGTTTGCAGAGGCATTTGTCCACTTTCACTATTCATATTAGTCTAAGTTCTTCCAAGGCAAGACAAGCTTCAGAAAAGAGAGCTCTTTGATAGAAAAGGCAAATTACAGATGAAGAAAAGCCACAGTTCTTGGTAATAAAACATATTGGGGGAAAAAAGTCCATTAGAAATGAAAATGAAACCCTATGGCCGACGCTGTCTATGAAAAATGCTGTGTTATTATTTTCTAATAAAAAGTATTTTGTGATCAAACAGAAGTTTGTGAGATACTGCCTTCTAATGCACTGTTAATAATTGCCTCAGTATACTGAACCAGTGTGGGAGGGTGGTTTTTCAATGACGGAGAAGAAAAACAGGCCAGAAGTTGAGAGGTTGTATTAAACGCCCTTACTCAATGGCTCTTGTTCCATAAGCTAGAAGTTTTATACACCCACCCATTCTACCACTCTTCATCTATTCCTGACATGGTCGTAACAAGGAGCACATTGAGACTTGTGCACTATGCATCTGGAACAGTGCTGCTGTAAGCAAAAAGCTGCTCTGAAGCCTTCAGTGGCACTTCCACGTCACAGGGATGCCTCCTGTGAACCAAGCTGTGCATGTGCTCAAAGCCTCTCCAGCTGTGGAGCCTCCCGAGGAGCTTTCACAAGCTATAACAGACCCATTGTTGTTTCAAAAGTAAAAAAACAAGCTAAGGAGCTAAAATTTAAAACAAATAATAATCGTCAGATTTCATCCATGGAAAAGGAGGAAAGAAAGTATGTAAGCCAGATATTAATAGAGCTTTCACCCTATTGAAACTGCTTAAAAATGAGGAAAAAAGTGTAATTCAAGAATTGCACTGCCTTTATTCTAGAAAAAAACAGCTGATGAGAATGCCCATCTGGTATTAATTTCAGTCTCAGAAGAATGTCATCATCCATTTAAGTGGAGAAAAAAAAAAAATCCTGTCAAATGCTTAGCAGGGCCTTCTAGGAGACTTATGGCACAACTGCTGCTATGCAGAAAGATTCCCTTTCCTTTCTTTGTTATCTCAATCTCTTCTGTTATCACTAAAAGATATGATACACAGGACAATCAACCCCAGCCATTTCACAGAGCAAGCAGCATTACTGACCACCTACACTCAAACAGAGTATAATATTTAGACATTTAAAGAATCAATTAGAATTCTGCAATTACTTCACATAAACATGCATATTTTATAAATAAGCATCAGTTCTAACAAGTAGCTAATTCAAATACCTTTGGCTATCCAGAAGTTAGAAACTCTTGGAAACTTTGTGACGTTTTCTTTTGAATAGTCATTCCACAGAACTCGTGTTTCCTAAGTGACATAAGTATGCTTTACCCAGATGGCTATATTCCATACTCACTGAAGCAGCACAATTTAGGGCTGGGAGAAATGAGATTTCAAAAGCTTATTAATTGCTAAAAATATGTTTCCAAAGGGAAACAAATGCAACACAATGCATCAACGTCATTCCAAGTTTGCAGACTTTGATTTAGCTGAAATATAATCATACAAACGTCAATTAATTATTTCCCTAGTGATCAAACTACCAGCTTTGCATCTGTTGTAAATCCCAGCTAATTCCCACACTTAATGTGGGACCAAAAACCCTAGCTGTCATTTGGCCCGAACTGACAGACTTTCCTTCAGAGAGCGTTCAATATTTTTCCTCTTTAAATTCTATTGCACACCAAATCTTAAAGCTAAACAAATTAAGGTGTAAAACAATTAATCCAGTGTAAAATAAAAATAGGTACAAAGGTGCTATTATTTTTTTTTAAATATTTTCATGTTTAAGTTACTACTAACCTTTCAATTTTATCTATTGCAAATAGCTGCATTATCTATAGGTTAGATCCCAGAAGAATTGTAAAACCCAGGGTAGTTGGTTGCAAGGATTTAGTCAAGATAATTTTGTAGTGTGCAAGAACCTGGTTTACATCTTCAGGTTATGTGTGTGCTTCTCTTCTAATTCAGGACTTCCCTCAATTTCTTGCCTTCTTTTTTCCCCAAAATAATCCTCCTGAAACCTTCAATAAAAAGTGTGTCCTTGAATTCAATACTTAGTCAGCATCACTCTGAATTTTACTCCAGAACAGTACATACAAAATCATATTTCCCTTATTTATTCATCCATGGCTAGGGCTTCTTCTCCAAAGCCCTAGTAATTGCTAAAAATTTTAAATCCAGTTTTTATTTAATAGAAGCTGAATGCAGTCTGTTCTGGTGTGACCCAAAGTGACTGCAGCTTTAATCAGACTCATCATCTTTATTAAACTGAGTTAATAATCACTTTATTGATTTAATTCAAATTAGACAGCAACTGAAGTTGGCAGAGTTAAACCTCTTCGAACACTACCTTTTTAATTCCAGGAATAGCACTGGCTGCTGGCTAAAAATCTCCACTTTATGTACGCATATGCAGTCTCTGAATCTTTACTCGAGATGGTCTGCATTTTTCCATATGTAGTGAACAAAATCACAGCCCTCCAATAACAGTGGGGAAAAAGTGTTGGTAATAGAAAGGAGGTTTTGTGCTGCAGAGATTCATGGATGAAAACACACATTAAAGACAGCAGCTAGCCTGGATGTAAATTCTTCCTATTCAGAAAGCAAATGTGATAGTCAGCACATTCGCGCTATCAAGCTCCTAGACATCAATTCAAGATTTACACACTTGTGATTCCAAATCCTACTGAAAAGATTAACAAATTTTACGCCTGACTACCAACTTGTGTAGTGTTAACAGCAAGTTTGAACTATTCTCATGCCTTTTTGGACTTCTGATGTAGTCAAACCATAGTGATGGTGCTTGAATCCCAAAATTATGTGGGTTTGGGTTTTGGTTGGTTTTTTTTTTTGGGCGGGGGGGCGGGGAGGTGTTCTTGTTTTGTTGGTTTGGGGGTTTTGGAGTTGGGTGGTTTTTGTTTTGGTGTTTTGGGTGGTGGTGTTTTTTGGTTGGTTACGTTTGTGGGGTTTTCAGGTTTTGGGGTTTGTTTTTTTTTGTTTTTCTTTTTTTTAACACTCAGCTGCACATTCATACAGAAAAGTCACACGACTGTCACAACATAAAAAGATTTACATCTTACAGCCTTTGGACCAGGGAAAATGACCAAGGATCAGGGAAAGCCTGGAAAACTTCTGTGTCCCTGGATACTGAGATATGTCCATCATGTCCATACGACAGCTCTTTTCAGAGCTTGTAAGGATCAGTGGGACACTATCACCCTTGACATTCACAGTATTTACTAACATGTATTTAAAAATTGGGCTTAAATGTTTAGTGATTACTGTTCTCTAGGAAGAGTGTATAATACATTCAGTCATTTTTATGTGGTTTTAGGCAAACTGTGCCTGAGTAAAATAAGTCCAATGGTCTCAATTTCAATGGAGCTGTTGTAAATTAAGGAAAAAAATAGGACAGCGAAGAAAAAGTCAGATCTTCTCACCTCATTCACATTTACAATATAAATGTAACGACACTGATTTGAAATGGAAGAAGCATCCTAGCTGCAAATACCTGTTTATATTAATTAGTGAATTATTTCCACAGTGAGACAGGTGTGAAAGTAGATGTCAGGTGTCCTCTGCTCATCTTTTTTTCAACTAATGATTCACAAGGATTATTATGGTTCAATCAGAACAATTTATACTGCCTGAAGAAATTATTTCAGTAATAGTTCTTTATCTATCTTCTTCCATTGCAAAACACCAATGCTTTTTATATGACTATTAAATCTGTAAGACAGTAACACCTTATAATTTGTCTAAGGTGACTATAACCTTAACTTAAGCACCAGTTTATAGTTAGGTACTATGTTCTAGGTAGTCTCATTATGTGAAAACATGCAAAGAAGAAAGATAGAAACTATATTTTACAGGGGCAAATAACTCTGGATTTTCTTATTGAGAGGTCTCAGAAGTACTGCCAAACCCAAATTTACCAGCATTTCAAAGAATAGTTGCAAAAAGGGTGTAGAATGGTGACCGTGTAAATAAATTCCACTTTCCTTTAGCAACAGAGACCTTGCTTTTATCAGCATCTACTCTGCGTCTCTGACTCTTCTCTAAACTCAAAGCAATGCATATCTAGTGGCAGAATAAGAGATTGCAGGACAAGTCCCTTGGTGGAAGTGCTCTTCACCAACAAGATTTCACAAAGCCTCAGACACTGGGCAGGTACACACCTCAACATCACAGGAGGTGTAACAGTGTAATTGTCTCCCATCTGCAGGTTGGACATACTGATACAAGAGCCTTCCACTCCCCCCCTCCCCTATGCTAATATTCTTGAGCTTTATCCTACAAGTCTAGTAGTTACAAATTCATAAACTGCAATTGTGGGGAGCATTACACGAACCTGACATGGTGACTAACATCTCTCTGGAGGCAAATAACAATAAACATAACAGAAAAAGCTAGATTACGTAGCATTGTTTCTGTTTATGGGCAGAAGTGCCAGAAACAATAGCATTTGCTTTTATTCACAGTTGGTTCAAGATTAATAAAACTCATGCGGATTTTATAGACCTGGAGAGAGAGCTTATTTTTATGACAAAAATGATATAGATAAAATGTATGCTCTGCTGTACCTCAGTAAATCTGCAAGCTTTAATCCACTTCAGTGGAACTGTTGTGGAATAACAGCAGCATAATTAATATGGTGGTTTAACTGAGGAGTTTGCTTGAATATAGATCAAGTTCCAGTTTTATACATACAGCATTTTTCCATGCTGTCATTCATAGATTATGAAATAGAAATGAAAGATGAGATCAGCTAACAGAGCATCTTCTAATATATATAGATATCTTCCATCAGCAACAATGAAATTTCTTCGAAGGAAGATTGTCCTTATCTCCCTTTAAATCTAACAACGTAAGCATTTCATTCACTTTAGTGTGCGTTCAGCCTGAGATGAGGCACATGCTAACAACTGAATAGGCTTTATGCGCACACACATATTTCATGGGCATGTTTTGGTTTGTTTCCCCCCCCCCCCCCCGCCCTGAAGATAGACATATCCTTTTCCAGGTTTCCTCTAGAAGTCAATAATCTAGCACAAATCTAACAATATTTGAAATTAAATCCAGGTCAGATGGACCAGTCCTGCTTTGGATCCTGGCTTGCAATTTGCCCACTTGAAAGAGCCATCCAGAGGCTGATGCACCTTCCAAACACAAACGATAAAACCACAGCATAGGAAGTGCTGCAGCCCTGAAAAGGAGAGGTATCAGCATGAATAAAACAAACCAGAATAGAAAAGGAGGTACGTTAACCCAAAACTCAGGAAATTTTTTGCAGACCAAATGATTATAAACATGTACATGCTGCCCTATCAAACAGATAGTAACTGCCCAATTTTTTTCAATCATTCTATTATAATTCCATCCTAACATCCATCATCTTACACAGCTGTGTAAACTCTATCACCTTGAATGCACAGTGTATAATTAATCCAACAACCATAGAGTTAATTTTTTCCTACTTATCTTGTTTGGAGGAAGCCTGCCTTTTATTTGCACTGTTTGTTACCTCTGATCCACAAAGAGACCCGAGGGAATGTCTTACTATGCACCAAATCCCTTTCTCATAAGTTTGTCATAATGTCATGACTAAAACTATGTGAAAAACTGCCGATTAAACTAAACTAAACTAAAATTTAAAAAACAAAACAAAAACCCAAAGCCTCATCAAGATAACCAAATTTCATTTTCTCCACAAGCTGTAGCAGTACACAACATATTCAATCTTCTAATAGCTTAGCAACATTAACTCACCATTCCATGAGGACCCAAAGAGCTGATCATAAAAAGGTCTCTTCCTACTCAGTTTGGAAATTCTGTTGTAGGTTCAGCATGCACATGAGTGAGGAACTGTAGTGCCCAATCCACTCATCACGTCAACAATTTCCCTTACTTAAGAGTGCACAGGGAATTTTGCATGTAATAGAAACCATATTTAAAGTTGTAATCTGTAATAGTTTAGATCATTAGAGATAGAAAAGTAATTTCTGTTTGATGATGAACAGAAGTCTTCTGTGAAACTTTGATAATTTTCTATTAATTTTTGAATGAAGGTGTTTATAAATATACTTTTCCAATGTATTACTTCAACACTGTTTTTGGTTAAAATATACTTATTTATAACCGACTTTTATAACAGGGAAGCAAACTGTTACAGATCATGTTAAATTTCCCTCCTGTCTGGCTTTTCTATTAGATTTAGCAAGAATCAGGGAAGTAATTGTGATGATTATCTGAATGCAACTCATTTATAAAAGTGTATATTCTATATATCAATATTGTTCTGCAAGACTTTCGTTATGCTATGTCATATGAAATGTGTTGTAAGACTTGTAACAAAAAGCAATAAAAGAAACCATGAAAATTTATTACATCATGGCCAAAAAAATTCAAATATCTTGGAATGAACCATGCAGAGAAGATTAGCTACAAGAGAGAAAAATCCATCTGTGGGTATTGTTCCTCAACAGGAGCTTGTTTACAGAGGAAGTTTATTTCAGTACGTAGGTGAATTTTACATGCACATCATTCAACCCAAGGACTCATTAATATTAAGCTGAATTTTGCGTGCACATCACTCAACCCAAACAGTCCTTAATATTAAGCTGAGCAGAAAACAAGAATTATTTTTGTGAAAGCTTGCAAAGATTTCATTCAGTGTTGGGAACTCCCGGGGGAACAATGTGAGAAAAAAATGACAGAAGCTAGAAAAAGGTAGTACAAGGGCCCCAATGCAAGTCCCAAGTCTAAGTTATGTGAGAAGGGACTTGAACTTCAGGGTACTACAATGGAAGAGGGTCACTGGAATGATTGAAGTACTTGCTGTGCATAAGTGCCTCTCTCACAAGGAACTTCACCAATTTTTTTAATTTCTCAAGAGAAGTGCCCTTTTAGAACAAAACACCCACAATGAAACAAAATGCCTTTGAACAACAGATGAAATCTTTGTAAAGACAACTCTTATCATCACTAATTTCTATATTTGTATGCCAGAAGCATCAATCATCCTTTTAATATTATTAGGTCTCCACAGAGATAAGAGAGTGTTTACACTATCACACTTCACAGAACAATTAACGCCTATATTGGTTTCCTGGCGCTCAGTTCATAAGCTTGATGAGCAAGAAGCAGCAACGACAAATTGAATTGAGGTTTCAGGACACATCAGGCAATGATTTTTAAGTTCCACATTTCTAAATGTAGCTGACCAAACTGGTGGATTCTAAAATTTTTTTAAATTATAAGGTATTTTAAACAAGAGAAATGACTCAAGTCATGTGTTTAGGAACAAACACTAAGCATCATTCCAAAAATTCCTGGATGAAACTTATGCTATTATATTGATGAATGGGAAAATTTTCAAACCCAGTTTAAATGAAAGTCCAATACTCAAAACAGTACCTTTACGGCCCAGTGGAAACATAATTATATAAACAATTATGGTTACTGGAAATTTTTACTTCCTTTTTTACTGCTATATAAATGTACTTTCTGCTTATCTCAGAAATAAAGTAAAGGAACTGTTGCTATTCAAATAATTTGCTCCTATTATCTTACATCTGTCAAGCCAAAATCTAAAAAATTAAAATCTTATTACATTTGGATTTAGTTTCCTATTGCTATATACAATTTAGAGGCCTTGGAAAAATATAGTGTCCTTTAATCAGTCGTATACAGGTAGAAGCTATAGTAAAGTGAATTAACTTATTTTCTGTTTCTTAGCAATAGTATCTTTCCAAATAATCTAATGATTTGCAAGTATATGAAGCTTTTATTAAAAAAAGACTGCACCCCAATTTATTAATGAATATATTATAATTGCTGTACTATAAGACAATGAGTTCCAGCATTATAGGAAAGATTATTTTTCCCTTCAAGACAGATATATAAATAAATAAATTTACATAAAATTTTTATAAAGATATTTATTTATAAAGGAGAAAAGTACATATTCCATGGTCTTTGTTTTCTTCTCCCAATATATTTTAAGATATTCCTGTGGCCTAACATTTAATGTAGGGAAGATTTTGCCCAGTGGGGGAGGTGGCCGTGCAGTAACAATTTATCTATTTACTCCATGGTTTGGATTTATTTAAAAAAAAAAAACCAACACTTAAAGCACTTTAAATAATTCCCATCTTCAGTCTTAATTTTCTGGTTATAGATGTGGTTTGGTATTTCTTTATGTTCCTGCTTTTAAGATATCTACATTTTAAAAAGTAATCACAGGCAGCATAGTGCACCTGATCTAATGTCACTAATGGAACTTTAAATGGTTCTTTTCTGCAATTTAGAGTTAGTTGCTCTTTTTTTTTCTTTTTAATCTAATACTTTGTGGGGCCGATAACTGTAAACAAGAAACCATCCGCAATATGAGAGCACACCTCGAGCATGAACAAGTATCAAATCATCTCCACCTACACATTACTCTAGCAACTCCCAGCTCCCTCAAACATTTTGTTAATACATAGAAAGGTACAAGAAAAGGAATAGGAAATCAAATATTCTTGTCTCTATACGACCTTTCCAATTTCTAGGATGTTTTCAAACTTTTCATGGAAACTAGTTGGCTTCTCACTCCAGTATCATTAGGTGGTGACATTACACCTCAAGGTACATAAGGAGAAGTTTCATACTGCAGCAGAACGTGGAAAACCCTTTACATTATCACTACCCATTAGCCCTGAACTTAAACCATTTTTGGCCAGAAGCATGAGCCATAAATAGGCCAGTACCGACAATATTAAAGCTTACTACCAAGATATGGGATAAATATTATCAAAGGAAACAGGTTGTCTTCTAAAAGCAGTTACTTTTCTGCTGCTTCTAGAAGCATCCTTTCATGAATTTCTTGATCGGGTATACAGAAGAGAGCAAGAGTAGAAGGGCAGGGGACAGGCAGCTGGCTACCCCGGTAAGGACATCAGCACAGGGAAAGGTTAGGAGATTGCTCATCCACAAATAATGCAGCCCAGGGCAAAAGAGGAGCCACAGCCTTGAGAAACGGTCAAATCAGAGGGGAAGGAGAGAACTGATTTTTCTGCATGGGCAAATGGGGATTCTCTTCCTTAAAACAAGGAAAGAAATATAAGCTACCAGGAATTTTCAGGGGGCGATAGTTGGGCAAATTAAGTCTCTTCATGGAAAATGTTTGTGTTGCCCCTCTGGACTCAGTGAAGAGAATTTCAGATCCATGCCTTAGCTAAGTACAGCTATTAGCCTGGGGCAGTACAACATCGTGAAGGAAAACAGACTTACAAGCAGGACTATCTTAAGTTATTAAAGGTGCAAGGTTAATACTGACAATATGCTTGAGGGCTAAGACACCTTAGCAATCAGCATCACATTTAATTCCAGTGGATAAACTGTAGTTATAAACTGAAATTATAAAAAAAAGAGAAAAAATCTATATTCAGTGAAACCTGAAAGGAGTCAAGAAAGCAGTATTTCAGCTTACAGGTTTTTGTTACTATCATCTATTTCACTCATGCTTATGTATCCCTTTGAAAAGCACTTAAATACACAAGAAAATATTATGATGTTTGTGTGGTTTGCGGAAATGCTCTAACTATAAACCTCTAAACTTTTAGTAACATAGGTGTTAACACAGGGAATGGGGACAAGCCTTTACATAAAGTGTAATTGTAATTTGCATTCCTCAAAGTGTTTGGTGTTGGGGGTAGCATTCACTTATGAAAAAGGCACAGACAATAAGGTGAGATGAAAGAGGAAAGAAAATAATTTGCATGCAATTCTATCTCTTTTTGCTTTAGCCACATATTAACAAGTAACGCCCTTAGCAGGAGTGAAAAGAAGAAATGCTGCAGAACTGAAATATAACTAAAGACTATAGCTAGGACTTCATGCCTAAAACTATTCTGTTCACTTCCAACATGATTAAAAAGGTCTTCACAGTTTGCCAGGACATTTTCAAGGACTGGTTGTAATCACAGGAAAGGCTATCACACCTCAAACATCTCTACGCAATCAAAAATCTTCCCTTTTTCTTTGATCAGACTGTAAACTAGTTTTTGTATACCAGCTGTTGAACTATGAATTTAAGATGTTCCCACACTGTGATAGCTAGGTACTATGAAGCATTAGTTTAACATAACATAAAAAGAAAAAAATCAGGTCTTACCTTGTATTTGTTGCTACTAACTTGACAAATGAAAAAAATTAAAAACATAGTAGTACCTAGGAACCTAGGCTTGCCATGCTAAACTGTGATACCATAAAGAAGTAGCAGTACTTCATATTTAATTTGAAATTAATAACATTTAAAATAAGTATTTTAAATACTACAGGAAAAGTGAAATTCAGAGTTCTATTAAATAGGTATTTTCAGGAATTAGAAACATGTACTCAAACCCATCGTTCAGCTGAATTTTCTGCAAAAAAATAATTTCCCCCAGTAATGCACTGTTTTATTGTAACATCAACAGCAGCAAAAAATCAGCAGTCCCTAACCATAATCAACTATAATGTAATTCAAGTAGAACATATTAATAGTGGCTTATCAAAAACTGTACTATTTACATCAGTAATAGAAAAATAAGTAAAAAAATCAATTATTAATTCCACCACAATATGCCATATTCCTCTTATTAAAAACGCATATATTATGAATTTCATAATATATGAAACAATGAAAATATATGAAATATATGAAATGAAAACAATGAAAAAACAATGAAAACAATGAAATATAACTTGAATCTGTGATATTAGAACAGAAAAAGTCAACACTTCCAAAGCAATTTTTAACGTTTGAATGCAGTAATCCTTTCCCAAAAGACTCTCATAAGAACTCACATTCTTTCCATACAATTCAAGGAAACAGCTTTTGGCTTCTCCTCCACCACTCATTACTCTGTGGGTGATATGATTTGAAAAAGACTAGAGAGGAATAAAAATCTTGTGCTTTTTTCATGGGAAACAACGTCAGTGAGCAGCTTTTTGTTGAGAATGCACTAGAATAATGAGGATTGCCTAAAATATTAAAAATAATCTAACAGATTCCTAAGTTACTTGCTCTTCCCTTGTTCCTTCAGATCATTCTGATATTAAAATAATTCAGTTTAAAAAATTCTCTAGTCTCTATTTTCAAGAAATCATCAAATATGCATAGAGCTATGTCTATTAGTTTTCAGATACATATGTGAAGTAATTATGTTTAGCTACAAGAGCAACAAATATTTATGTGAAGCCATCCATATATTTTATATTTGCTCTTACAACAGAGAACATAATTCTTCATCTAAATCAGCAGAGTCATCTTAGATTTCAGAGAAAAATAACAAGTATTTGAAAAAACTAATCTGAATATGAGAGAACACTTAATAAATTAAGTAGTCTGTTTCACACGAATACATATAAGTATTCTCATAGGGAAAAATTGCCCTCACTTCAGAAATGCAAGCTGGTCATGCTTTTGATTTTGGTTACCACGTTATCAGCACATGATGGCTTTGCCTCAGTGACAATCTCATCATTTCAGGCACAAACACCATTAATACTTTTAATGTTCTTTCACCAGCATAAATACTTTTTTCTAAATAACATGAGGCAAACTTTGAGAGAAACCTGAAGAGAACAGCAAGGAACGTTTTTCAGTAAGAGCCTGGCAACAGCTGCATTAGTGCCAGCTTGGTGGCACAGGAGACTACGTCACACCGATGTCCAACACCTGCCTGCCTTCCCCATGACAGCAGTACCTTCACCAATGCAGATAGCAGACCAATACCTGTACAAACACCAAGAGCTTAGAGTAACACACAAACAGTCAGGGTGCAGAAACCAAAAGCCACACTCTAGAGCAGGACACAGCAGCATGGTTTTTGCAGTTTATGTTGTAGCTGAAGTCAAGTCAAAGAGAAAATGGGGAGGAGAAAGCCTGCTGGCTTTGACTGGTGCAGTATTTGATCAGAACCCAGCCACGCGGTTAAAGGGCAAGGGCTGGTTTAGAAAAGATACAGATACAGCACAAAGAAGTGGTCCTGAATCTCTGGGCAGTTGTACAAAATGCAAGACCTCACACAACATTGTCCATGGCAGAGGATTTGTCCCGACAAGGACATCTCCGAAATCTTGGCAGATCGATATACGGAATGAGGTAAAAACTGTTTGGCTCAGCAGGCAAAACAGACAATAATAATCTCATAAGACATTGCTTTGCACAAAATTTACTAATTTTCAAGTGCCCATCACCGTATTTTTAATGAAAACTTTGGGGCTTCATACTTGATGTCTCCACTATTGCACAGAATGTGTGCTGTTCCATGATAGCATGCCAGCCTGGATTTGAACTGCAAAACACCTCCAGCAAACACCTTGCCTTTGCTGCACAAACACCAAGAGTACTTACTTCGGCTCTGACCATTGCAATATTCTGTCTGCAACCATAGGGCGAGGAGAGGATGAAGCATGGCCCTACGCACACTCCCCATGATGGGACTGGGACCTGCTACCACAGTGTCAACTTGGTTCTCAAAAATGGGTCAGAGAAAGAAGGGCCTGAAAATTTCTCTGATCCCTTTAGTTATAGGAACTCTGCTTTAAGAGCTATATATAGGTGATCAAAACCAGCTTGAGAGGAAACGGAACTCGTGCTGCAGCTACACTCAGAGGCTTTTTTCTTCACAATATCTATGTTGTTCAGAAGCATAAACAAACAGAAATACGTACACATACATGCAAAGTTATACCAAACCAGAAAACAATGAGAGTTTAATTTTGCCTTTTTTTTGTAGGCAAAATTTGGCAGAACATATTCTTGGTAAAAAGGAATCACTCATGAGAGAAAAAGGCACACACAAAAAAGTTATAAAATACTCGGTAATAGTACTCAATGATAATTTACACAATTTTTCAACACCATATTTTCTGTTAGCTAATTAAAAAAAGCACAATTATATTACTGACACATATCAATATGGGTAGATAAAGTGTTTTCCTGATTAATTATACATCACTGCCTATGTACTGGTCATGGAGCTTTGACTGGAAAAATATTTAAAACCTTTCCATGTAAGAACAATAGAAATATGCTGCATTAATTAATGTTCCAAGCAATTTTCTGCTTGTTGATCAACTTCCCAGTTTAATAAACACTAGAAAACGTGGATGATTACGGGGATCTTGACAGGTACATGCCTTCTGTTAAGACAGCATTCTTCACAAAGACTTCAATGATCTATAATACTGTGTGCAATTCATTACAGCACTAGAAATTTCAGTAAAGCATAGGAAGAAAAACATTTTTTCTGGAAGAGATCTATTGGACAGTATCTAAAATATGAAACTTTCTCCCTTCCATACAAGAAAAAGTAAAGAATGAAAAGAAAGAACAGACAACTGTAAGCCTAAACTTCCTCTCACCACAGTTAAAAATAATTGTTGGAAGTTTTAAATCTCATGTTAAATGCCAAGAGACAGAATTTTGCCTACATGAAGCAGACAAATGGGTATTTTTTTCTTCCCATTTTAAATACTTCGACCATGAAAAAGCTGTAGTAAATTCAATACTGCTGTTGCAGAAATGAAACTGTCACTAGGTACGTAGAGCAGGGAAGAACTTCATGAATGGTTATGCAAAATGTCCGAGTGCCACAAAATTTGGAAGTAGGGCCGGAGGAGATGCAACAGGTACTGCTCACCGACTGACTCACTCAGAATCCAAGCTGTATTTTATTCCCCAAGTCTGTGCTAGCAGGGCCACAGCTATGCGAGCATGGCTACTCACCAGGAGCACTGACATGCACCCACAGATAAGTCCTGCGAGTTAGTCCTGTTTGAGGAACATCAGAGCCAACAAAACAGGAGAACATAGTTCTGAACCCATCCAGCAGGAGACAGTAAACATATTTGGTAAGCATATTCATTTTACATTACAGCTTAAGACTAAAGACAGACATGCCAAAAGGGGCCCAAGACCTTTCACTGCTTTACAGCAAACTTCTATTTTTTTCTTGTTTAATAATCCTTCGGAAACTGTTCTGAGACCCTTGACAAGCCAATCCAAGCATGCAAAGCAGACATATGATGACCAAATGGCCCATACGCTCATACTGCAACATCCATATGCTTCAAGAGTATTTTCAGATTGCTGCTAAAGAGTTGTGGTTTAGAGTTGCAAAGATCCTAGTTTGCAGGAAGAAGCTTTACAGATGTTGGAAAAGACCCTTTCACTGTAGAAGGATCTCACTAAGCATGCATTGTATTAGGAATTAAGCAGATTTGCTGCGTATCTCCGAGGTATCAAAAAATTTCAGTTCTCTCTGATGTACCATTGATAATACTACTTTTTTTTTTTTTTAAAAAAAACCTATTATTGGTGGAACAAGACTGAGTTAAAACAGTATTCTTATGATTGGATTCTTCTGGTTGATAATACTGGACACAGAATTGATAGTATTGAAAAACACTAATAAAATAAATGCCTATCAGTTTTGCTGATCCATTTATCTCTAGATTAAAAACCAACTGTATTGAAGAAAAAAACTTCAAACTACAATTAAGGCTTTTAATATTCTACAAATCATTAAAAACTTTTGAGCCACAGAGAAATAGCATATTTTATTGACTACTAAACTTTATACAGGGTTGTCAAGAATGGAATAATTTCAGTAAGAGTAATTAAAAATATTTTATACATTTTATAGAATCAAAACTTCATCTTAACAAAAGTTTTAAAACAGTTTATATTTTTATTTCAGATAAGCTTTCCTGAACTCACAGATCACAAGACTGGTAATAGATGAAACCTGAGGTACTGGTATTCAGGATGCCCAGGTTTGCAAGGAAAGTAGACCCTGAGGCCAACTGAGATAGCTGGGAAAAAAATAACTTCCTTTAGTTTCTCCTGTATTATGAATGATAAAAGCTGTGTTCCTTGCATTGGAAGTATTTATCCCCTATGATCTCATTAAATAATCACTCAGACCACAACAAACCTTTGGCATTTACTGCATAACAGCTTACCCAGAGTCCCTTTAACAAAACACCAGCAATAATATAAATGCATTTGGAAAGAATTCCTGATCCCATTCCCACCAACAGAAATTTTTGTTACGAAAGCTGTAAGTACAACAAGGCAAGATACATTTAAACCATTCCCTATGATTTTACCTGTTTTGTGGTAAACTAGGAAAATGAATGAATTAGTTCACTGAACCAATATGGATGTCCCTACCTCTATCTGTAGTCAATTAAGAAAATCAGGCATTTTTAGAACATTATGTAGCTAATCACATGGAAACATCTCCTTTAGGGTGATGCTAATTAAATACTAGTTTTAACTGAGTTTATAGACTAGGTCTTCAGCAAGTCCAAAGGGAACTTAACACGACTACCTCATCAACTCATCCACTGATCATGTCTCATTTACAAAAATCTTGTGGTTTAAACTAAAGTTCGATTTTAGCAAGCTGGAAATGCAAAAGTAGAAACGTATGTTCAAGACTCTTGGAGTGTAAAAATCTTTGAAAAATCCTATATATTAAAGCAGTACATTTTTAATTGTGTAAATATTTGTTAGATAGCTCAATAGTTTGAAATAAAAAAGATGATATGGCAGTAGCGCTCCAGTTTGCTACTTATAAGACTAAGTCACCTGTCTACCCATGGTGGGCCTAGCATGATTAAGAGAGCATTAAAAAGTAAGAAACAAACAAAATCTCTATTTAAGCCTTATACGGAGCGGGAAATATTGTAGCACTGAACAAGAAAGAGGCTCAGGAAATATTTGGACAGTGCAGCTTCTGCCTTAGGTGACGTGAAAGGGGCTTAGTTGTGGCATAGAACCTAAGCCACAGCAAGTCTCCTCTTTCTTTTTTGAAGTAGCATATACTTGGACATGTGTCTGGTCTCTAGAAGACTTTCATCTTTCCCCTTGTCATTGCCCTTCCTCTGGACAAGCATCATGTTCACTAACTCCTACATTTCATGACTGGCAAGTCAAGCTACAAAAATTCAATCATTCCTGAAAGCTATCTATGACAGGGCTTGAGGAACAGTGAATAAGGTCGACATGGGCTGCAGCTGCTTTCACTGATACGGAAATTATGATGTATAAGGACTTTTCAGCATACAACTTTTGTACAAACCATAACATTGGTATATATTAATAAACAGACTCAATCTGGATCTTCTCCATTGAAGTGCAATTATTTCTACCTGCACTCTGAAGTATATTTCTATAGCATTCAAATGACACAGCAGATGTTAATGTCCGTAAATACCCGCTTGTGATTATTCCACTGCTTAATGCTCCAGTTTTCTATATCTAAAAATACTATATATAAAGTTATGTTTATATTTACAGTGAATAGCTTTATTTCTTTCTGTGATAACCAAAATATTAAGTTATGTGTTTGCATTTACAATGATTACTTTTAGTTCTTTTTAAATAAAAGGAAAGCTATTAAATAATGTTATAGAAATATATATAATGACAATTTTCTATAATGTTAAAACTAATATTAGTAAGACATTCTCAAAGGCAAAAGAACGAAGTATATTTATCATCCAATAGACATAAAGAATAGACTAATTGTTCTTAAGTACAAATTTCCAGAAGTGACATGATTTATGATTTTATACTACTTCAATTTATGTGTTCTGAAATCATGAAATGCTAAGTGATTTTCAGAAAGGAAAATGATCAAACAAGGTATGAGAAATTATTCATCCCAAAGTCAAAGCACTCCGGGTCACTTCTATTTCTCACATATAAGTATGAATTCTAAGGAGTTAGATATTAAATTATAGTGCTCCACTAGCATCTAACATGATACTTAACATACAAAAAAGAAATTGCAAACACTGTGATATAAAACAGTATTGAATTCCGTTCTCATCTAATAATTCACGCTGCTTAATCAAGAGTGTATAAGTCCCTACAGAGTAGAGTGTGTACAACCCCCTATAGAGTAACAGGGTTTTGCACAGGGGTCTAACACTCCAGTAGTTCTACTGGAAGGATCTTGAATGATGCTATCTGCAACTGAATGTCTCTTTTCCCCCCACAGTTGCATCACACTGGCAACTCACAGTCATACCTGGATCAATTTATACTTCAAACTATTTCTTCCCCCAAAGGAATGGGCAGTTAGACTAATGTAGAATACCTTTGGTTTGTTCCCCAAGTGCATTATTTTATGTTTTGAACTACGGAATTTAATATATCTTTCTTTTTTTTGAGTGGGCGGGGTTGTCATAAAAAAAAAGTAAAATTCCACCCTCAATGTCATTCCACACTCTCTGCCCAGCAATTACATCTGTCTCCTCTGTTGACGATGCCACCTAACTTTGAATCTTTAGTAAATTTCAAAAGAATACTACACTTCTCGTGCCAAAGCTATTACTGAAAACATTAAACAATATTGGTTCCAAGACTGATGCTCAGGAACTCTATTAAATAATCTTTCAATGCATTCTGCCTCCACATTTTAACATGATTTATTCTGAGTCAGGTTTATCACTCCGTTTTATGCTTATTTTCTGGAAAGCATACAGAAATATAAAATAATTCAATTGAATACCCTGGCTCAAAAAACACTTGCTTGTGTCTGTAGTCTACAGCTGATTTACTAAATGACAATAAAATGGATATAACCACCTTACTGTGCTAAAAGTTACTGCCAATATATGACATTGTTAAATTAAAAATTAATTGCCTGAAGAAACATACAGAAATGCATACATGCATACTTCAGATTTTTTATTTAGTGTTGCTTAATAATTTATAGCTTGAGTAAGAACATGCCTCTTTCAGCATAAAAATGGTAACTGCATTAAAGAAGAAACAATCCCCGAAGCACAGAAGCAAGCATTACAACTTGTTAGTCAAAAATTAATACTCAGCACTGTAAGTCATTTTTATTAACTTACTCTACAGTTGTAATGGCCACACAATTACAAATAATGATGAACTACTCTCTGAGACTTAAGATAATTTATCAAATTAATTCTTAGTTTATTAAAATATTTTATCACTTCAGTCTGACTGACAAACAGATTGAAGCCCAGAATGAGAAAATACCGCGGATTTCCAGTATTTTTTTCGGTACTTTTACAACTTCTGCTTTACATACCACCTCCTGTTGTGCTTTCAGTACAGATACCAGTAAGCAATGACCATTACTGCACAAAACTAAAACAAACTGGTTTTTTCCCCTCTATAGCTGAAGAAAAGTCAGCTCCAGCAAAATATTTCCTTGGTTTTGAGTGCACTGGCATTCATTTTTTAAACTCAGATACATTTTAGGGACAATTTCCTCTAGAAGTTTTCTGGAATTTTCACATGTTCCCCTTTTTTAAATAAAGCAATTTGACAAAAGTTTGCAGAAAAAATTACATAAGTCACACTGCATTTCTGGCAAAAATATTTCAATCAAAAAAAATGTCACCTTTGTGTCCCAGTAGCAATTAAGTGATGTCCCACTTTAAAAAACAAACAAAAAAACCCCTCAAACAGACAACACAAAACCAGCAACTGCCACCTTGCAGTAGAAGAGTCTTGTCTTTCTCTGCGCCCAAAACATGCACATTAATGTCTTGTTTTAACCCTTGATTTTTGTCACCACAGTGAAAAGTGTAGTGTGTATGTAACATGCAGCGTGCGTAAAGTAAGAGTACAGAGCTTACGTCGTCAATGGAATCGCATTATGTTTGGGAGTCTGATCCTCTGGTAGGACTATGTGAAAGTCATTTATCAAAACTGCACTTTATGGAGAGCATCTCAAGGTAAAAGAGTTGCTTTCACTACAAAAATAGAGAATCATGTTGTTGAGGTGCCACTGGGACAGGACAAAGGATGCAGTTGAGAGAGGAAAATAGGTAAAAGATGGAAAAATACCTCAAGACCAATTACACATAAAATACAACTGGCTCAAATGCCCTTCAAGGAGCAAAATTGCTGGGGGCTGCAGATGTCTTCTGGGGGAAATACTACTAAAGGTTTTTCCTTTTTTATTCTCATTCCTATCTATTTGCTGTTGGGGGGGATGAAATGCCAAGAGAGGACACCAGTCTGATCTGGAACATGTATTTTTATGGTAAGAACGTTCCAAACAAAAACAGCTCAGAAAACAAAGGTTTAGAGAACAAAGCTATGGGTTTGGGGATACATATCGTCATCTTGTGGCTTCTCAGCACTGAGTTCTCTGCAGTTCTTCTCTAAAGCAATGGCACAGCTCCCTGCAGAGAGCTCCCAGCTCTGTGGATACCCCCAGGTTAAGACCTGTCTAGCATGTCTCTGGGTGAGTTTGGCTGGGGTGGATACATGCATTGCAACCGCCTGCTTTCACCATCAGGGAAGGCCACGGTGCTATGAAATACCTTGCCTAACCAAGAGATTACAATTGTGATATACCGTATACAACTAAGTAGATAACCAGGCAGCTTTTCTATAGCAACATATTTCAGTTTTCAAACAGAAAAAACGTGGCTTGGGAAGGAGGGCATCTGACTATTCTCAAGAAAAGTTGCTCTTTATAGGTAGATTTTAATTTTAAAAAGGGTAAAATTTTGTCAAAACCTTTCATAAAATGTCACAAAGTTTAATTTTGCCCAAGGCTATGAACAGCTTAAAACTGCTTTGATTACTTGTTCTGTATAGAGATTTTATCTCCCATGAGAACAAAGTACTGTAGAGAACGTTGACCAAATGAACACTCTCCTCGTTTGTGTCTCACCTAATTAAACATTATAATTATAAGCAGCTTCAGGCTGTCAAAATTAAGCTCCTGTTGATTTTACTATTACTGTATCACACACAGCTCTCTGCTTACTGTCTGGTCACGCAGGGGCTGCACACAGTCTGTCTTTTAAAACTCCTGGCAACTGGGTAACAGTGGAAGTCTTCAAAACCAATGTCAAACTGCACATTTAAAACTAATTTCTAATCAGTCTTATTGTTAAAGAAGGACTAAACTTAGTAGTCAACGTCTTTTCCTTGAGAGCAGAACTTATGCACAACCAAGACACTCCTCTTCAAATGTTTGTGGCATTTCAATTAAAAAGAGCTATAAGCAATTGCTTCCTGATCAAATGTCATCCTTGTTATGGAATTAGTGAAATATTTATCAAGATGAATTTTAAATTATTTGCATGCATGTCATCACTAATTACATTTGCATATGCATTCCTCTAATTAGCTCAGGGGGTTTAATATGAATCAGAAATTGATACTGTGCACATTCTCAGGTTTAACTTTCAAAAAGTGCCATGGTGGTTATGAAATGGCACGGTAGTTTTGATCTACACAGCTCATTTCAGCAGGGCCAGCAGGACTGTGTTTTCTCTGCAGGGAGACGGTGACTAATGCAGAGGAGTCAATTAAAACTGTTCATGAACTACTGAAAGGTAAAGAGCAAACTAGGATGGGTGACTAGCCATTTTTGATACAGCTAGGATTTGAAATTGTTGTAAAGTGATTGAGATAGTATTATTCTTCTCTCATGCACTTTCTGAAGGGCAATCCACTGCATTTTCCTTTACCCTTGTATCCATTTGAAACCTGTTACCATTGACTTTTCTGGCTTCTGCTAGGCATTTGGAGTTTATACATGCAATTACTCCCTCTCCTTTCTCTTGCTGTATCACTGTGTGTCAATGATCATTTTTAAGCTCTTCTATTTCTTTGCTCGCTTTCATCAGCAGACAACTTAGAGAAAAAAACCCCACAACACTGGGGTTTAGGAGATGATGTGGTCTGCAATTATTCCCGTTGCAGTAATTCCCAAACACATGCCAGCAAATGAGTCAGAACTGCACCAGCACACTTGTTTGTTTTTTCCCCTTCACGTGGCATGATCACATTGTGAAGATAATGGTAAATGCTCATAGTTTTCTAGTCTTTACTCTGATATGATTTCATGTGTACTAGGAGAATTCCCAGCAGAGAAGATGAGGCACCATATTCTAGAGGAATGATAAAAAGCAAGAAAATAACACCCTACCTTTCCTCTAATACAATGGAATACTACAGAAATACTTTGAGGGTGTCTCAGCAAAGATTGCACTGAACACAGTCAGTTCTGAATTTTTTTTTTTTTTTTACACAAGGAAGTCCTTTGGGAGAAGATTCAGTAAATGGAGTTAGTCCAAACTCTATGTTCAAAAAAAAGAACAGAAACTGGTTTTGTTGTTCTTTTTTCTCCATCTCTCCTAACATCTTTTTCTTCTCTCACTGTATGTGTTTCCCAGCATCATTTACCGATATCAACACGGAATATTCCTGTTCTAAACTTTAAACCCTTTCAGAGCACATGGCACATATTGGAAAGCCAGTGTACATTCCTGCTGCCCTAAATATGTAACATCATTTAAAAGGATGCACTCAGCTAGCTAACTACAGAAATTATTTTATTTGTACTTCTGGTATATAATGTACTTACCACTTTCCTAATATCTTCACCAAACTTCACTGCTTTTCTTTACCTTTTAAAGCACAGAATTCCCAAACAAATAAACAAATTCCAGCTCCCAAAAAATCCCTTGAAATGCAACAGTGTTTCAGAGAAGAATTAAACTACAGGAAAACATGTACCTGTCAATCCACAGAGGCAATCATCTTCCAGTCACATTTTTACATTTGTAAACCAAAATCCTTGCCTCATTTCACAGAATCATTAAGGTTGGAAAAGGCCTTTAAGATCTTCAAGTCCAACCATAAACCTAACACTGCTAAGTCCACCAGTAAACCATGTCCCTAAGCACCTCATCCACACGTCTTTTAAGTACCTCCAGGGATGGTGATTCAACCACCTCCCTGGGAAGCCCATTCCAAAGTCTGACAGCCCTTTCAGTGAAGAGATTTTTCCTAATATCCAGCCTAAACCTCCCCTGGCGCAACTTGAGGCCATTTCCTCTTGTCCTGTCACTCGTCACTTGGGAGAAGAGATCAACACCCACCTCTCTGCAACCCCCTTTCAGGTAGTTGTAGAGAGCGATAAGGTCTCCCCTCAGCCTCCTCTTCTCTAGACTGAACAACCCCAGTTCCCTCAGCCGCTCCTCATAAGACTTGTGCTCCAGACTCCTCACCAGCTTCGTCGCCCTTCTCTGGACACGCTCCAGCACCTCAATGTCCTTCTGGTAGTGAGGGGCCCAAAACCGAACACAGGATTCGAGGTGTGGCCTCACCAGCACCGAGTACAGGGGCACGATCACCTCCCTGCTCCTGCTGGCCACACTGTTTTTGATACAGGCCAGGATGCCGTTGGCCTTCTTGGCCACCCGGGCACACTGCTGGCTCATATTCAGCCGGCTGTCAATCAACACCCCCAGGTCCTTTTCTGCGGGGGAGCTTTCCAGCCACTCGTCCCCAAGCCTGTAGCATTGCATGGGGTTGTTTTGACCCAAGTGCAGGATCCAGCACTTGGCCTTGTTGAACCTCATCCAGCCTGTGCAGATCCCTCTGCAGAGCCTTCCTACCCTCCAGCAGATCAACACTCCCGCCCAACTTGGTGTCATCTGCAAACTTGCTGATCCCCTCAGCCAGATCATCGATAAATATATTAAACAAGACCAGTCCCAAAACTGAGCCCTGGGGGACTCCGCTTGTGACCGGCTGCCAACTGGATTTCACCCCATTCACCACAACTTTCTGGGCTCGGCCATCCAGCCAGTTTTTTACCCAGCGAAGAGTGCACCTGGATAAGCCACGAGTCGCCAGCTTCTCCAGGAGAATACTGTGGGACACTTCACTTAACATCTAACCTGGCCAAAGGGGTGGCTTGCAAGAATCGTCTATGAGCAAAGTAAGAAGAGAACGTACGTCAAGAGAAACAGTGATTTTGCCACGTGACGTGGAAGAGAGGAACACATAACTCATAACTCATCAGAACTATTAACAAAAATATGTATATGCACAGAGCATGAATAAAATATATGATTGGTGTGACACAATATAAAGGTCTTATAGGCATGGACTAGAATGACAGCATTATTCCCAAGTGCGTGTATAACATTTTGATAACCACAGCACCAAGACTTCTACACATACTACGTATTTTATAGAAAAATGATTTTTCAGAAGTTTATTTTTTACTATGGAGTTTTGAATTTTATTGGTCCTATTTTTCATATACTTTTACCTGCAAAATAGGTTACTGCAGCACTATGATTCTTGTGGTATACATTTTGCAGAAGAAAAAAAAGAATAAAAAATTCATAGGTAATAAAACTTTAGAACCTTTTAAAAGTTACCTAATGTAGCTTTACTCTCCATAACAATGTTATTGCAGTTTTAACATCTGCTCTCATGTAACCAGCCTAGAGTAGCAAGGGTTTTGTGAGCTATTTCCTACAAATCCTAGTCACATATTGGCCACTTCTTCACTGCTGGCATAAAACCGAAGGGTTTTGTTCTTCTTTTAGTCAGTACTTATTGAAGAAAAGAACAATTTAAGTTTATCCCCTTCCTGCCATATCTACAGTTGTTTGGGATGGACGTAAGGTATGAATGGAAGTTGGCACCCAGCCACCTCCTAAAAAACTCAGCTCATTCTGTCACTGTCAGTAGTGCTTGACTGAAGATCACCTGGCCCAAAGTTCATACCAAAATAATATAGGAAATGGAGGCAAAGGAGGGAAGAACCTAAGTCCTCAAACTTTTCGTCACTTTGAAAACAACAGTGATGGATCAGAGCACAGGTGAGGTTTGAAAATTCTGCATCATACAGCTCTATGCAGTACAGGTACTCCCACTCCCTACGCAACCGAGCAGATACAAAGAGCCATAATTCACATGCAAGAACCAGACAATTTCAGAATGACTGAGCCCATATTGGACACCATAACACAACCAGGAATTAATGCAGATTTCACGGTTTTGTGCCATACTGTCAGGATTCTGACCTCAGAGATAGACATATGATTGGGAAGAAGGAAGTATAAGAAGCTGATAAAAGTACACATTGCCAGAAGTCAACATTGAAGGATGTAATTGTACTACTGTACTAAATGGCAAAAATGGATTAAAGTTATAAACTAGAGTGTGTAGGTTGAGTATCAAAGATATACAAGCAAAAATTTGATTATAAATACTACAGTGACAACAGGATGAGAGAAGTTATTTTTTCTAATTTGGGGAATCCTCATGTACTTCTGATCATGTTTGAGAACTGAATCTTTTATAACTTTTATGACTCAGAATTATAATCTATAAATACATACATATAAATACAAACATACGCCCATACAAGCTACCCCTTGCCACAGCTTCTCTTGAAAAGAACTCGTACTCTCTCAACTCTCATGAGTTCAGATAATTTATACAACAATTTCATCAGTGGAATTCCCAAAGCAGAGCTACCAATATGTGCAGGGAGCAATCCTTCTTACAGTGCTCTAATGTACTTCGTGAGTCTCACTGTCACAAATCACCAGATTTGGCTGTTTTCCCTTTACGGCCAAATTCATGAAAGCACAGAAAGCTGCACCATGAAGTTGACACCATTGCCTTAAAAACCAACATGGTCACAATGGCTATATGTACCTGGGGTACATTATTGCTTATGTTAATATTTTATGTTTACTGACTCTATTTGTGATTTCCACCAAGGAGTGTGTTCTCAGTATTGCTTCGATTTGGTAGGATGAAACAGAACCATTCTATGGGGAGTATACTCTGTTCGTTTTACAACAAGGAATGGGAGGAATTGGATGCTGTACTTACTGCTTAACACTCCAGATGCTTCAGCTGTGAGTGGCTAGGAATAAGACCTCACTGTCACTTAGCAGGGAATCCCAGAAGCATCAGAGTTCCCCAGCAGCTGGCAGTTTCAGAGCAAATGGATCAGATCACAGTGTAATTGAACAGCAAGGCAGTAAAAAGCCAAAATGGTTTAGATGAGACTATTAATTTCAGGATCACAAATCTTGCTTGTAAATATTGAATTGAAAGTGCAGTAAAGTAGAATTTCCAAACTTTGATTAAGAAAAGTAGCTATGCAAATTCACTTAAAAGAAATCAGCCAAGGGTGTTTCAATGCAAAAACATCATGCGGTGCCTGAATGACAGATCACAGGGAACTGGGCTAGAAGCATTGTGGTATGCCTGCAAGGTGAAGTTTCAGAATAAACTGAAGAAAATGGCTCTTCACAGAGCCCATGGATAAGCTGTGGAACTCCTTGTTCTGGAGTGCTAGAAATAGTAAGAGAAGACTGACACATTCATGGGTAAAAAAAATTGCAAGACATTACTAAACTTAAAGAGATAACCTTTGGCTCAGGAAATCTCTCAGCAGTAAATTGTTTACTGAAAGATTATTATAGTAAAGTATCACTACAGATATGTTCTGTTCCCGTACCTTCCCCTAGGTATACACTTCAAGCCACACAGTACTTTGATCTGAGCCTGTAAAGATTTTACGTTCCCGTGAAAAATAATACAATCAGATCATAGATTTTATAGGTGAAAAATTCCAGCCAGCAAACAGTAAATTCTAATTTAAAATATTTTCTAGAGACAAGAGTATTCCAAGGGAACATGTGACAACAGAAGCAGAAAATCTCTCTAAAATTTACGTAAAAATTGAAATAATAATAAAAGCAGTCTCAGAGATTATTTACATATCAGCTTGGGATCAGTCATAGTACTCCTGAAAAATGCACCTATACAATACATTGATCACCCAGTAAAAACGTGAAATAATTCAAAGTACTGAAACATAGTTAGAGTGAAGTTCTGTTAAATAACATTTGTACATTACTGCCAATTATGAGATTGATTAGTGGTGTGTTCTAGGCTTTATCTAGGGGCATAATTATATGTTAAGTATGTACATTCACAACAGTGAAAGAATGTTTCCACATACAAACATGTAATTTAAGTTAAATTTCTTTCTTCAGGTTTTTTGGTTGGTTGGTTTTTTGCTATTCAACTAGATCAAACTAAGATATCAAAACTTAGCACTCTGGTGGTGGTGTTTTATCAACAAATACAACAAAATATATGTATCAAAGAAATAAATTTACACCATCTGTTGTAATGAAGTTTGCTACAATTTTTCATCACATGCTTCTCGGTGATTACATTGGTGAGCCACTGGTGGATATCTAGCACATTTCAAAAAATTTAACATTTTCTTGCTTCCATAGGAACAAACTATGCAATTGTACTACATTAATGAAATACTGTGTGGCAAGATCCAATTTTTTTAAATAAAAAAGACTGGAGTGATTTCCATACTGTATGTTTAACATCACTTTACCCAAATAACACAGAAGGCTTAAAAAAAACTTTGTGCCTTGTATTCTTATAAAAACATGTGACTTATAATCTGTTCCATTTTACACAAAAAAAAAAAAAATTATATGGTTAATGTTTTGGTAGAAGTCAAGGAAGAATTCTGTCTGAGGCAGATTTTTCCATTGTTTACACTGCATATGGGTTTTACTATTATAAGGGATTTCTCATCCTTTCTTCTAAAACTATTTGTTTACTTTCCTGAAAACCTGCAAATAGTTATGTACTTCAACAGGACAAATTGAAATATTATTATGTAACATAGTAAAATAAAATGTAAACAGATGCATTTTAATATTATACAATGCAGTATTCTATGGCTCGTTAAACTATATTCATTACTAAGCTGGATCCATAGAAACAATTTTGTAGGTTTAACAATGTACCAGATGTCAGATGTTTGCTCTGTCAAATGCTTTTATTCTTCAGCCACTAGGAATGTACAGTCAAGCTTGCTTCAATAAAATACATGAATCTGGTCATATCTATCAAATTTGCTAGTATATGTTAGAATTAAATTCTGAGACAGTAGTCAAGCCCCATTTCATTTTATACAGTAGTTTTGCTAGATAAAGGACAAAAGTGGAAAATATTGGGGGGGAGGGAAATCAATTCGGGTCAAATCAAAACAGGAGTTTTCTAATCCTTATCTCTACCTACAACAAACCTTGCCACCTTGAATGAAAAAGAAGTTTCATTTGGAAAACATCCAAATGAAATGTTCTGCCATTTTTTAAATGTTTCTCCTCACTCCCCTTTTTTTCCCCACCACATATCGGGGAATAAAACTCCAGACTGACATTTATCTCTGAGTTATAGCAACCAAAGAGGACTTTTGCAGCCCAAGCTACTAAGTAACAGTAACTGCACCCATCACAGACAGTAAGGTTGGTAGTTCCTCAGTTTCATTGTAGCTGCTGAAGGACGTGTTAATGCAGTTGAGCAGGATCCTTCCCAAGCTGACAGACCTTCAAGATCCACTAGAAGCTCTGTCTCTAGGACAAGAGACACTGCTGCATATGTCCAAAGAGAGGTGAGGAACACAATCTGCTCCCTCCCGGGGTCTCAGCCACACCATCTTGCTTCCGAGAGGAGCACGAAGCAATGCTGCCTCCTGCATAACGAAGGAGCAGCAACCTCCACCAGCCCATCTGTTTGGTTTTTAAAAAGAACTGGAAACACTGAAAAGACACTGTCCACAGGATCTCTGACCTGGGAGTAAAGATTGGTTTGTGTTTGCTATTACTCACATCCAAGTTCCTGTTGTAGTACTGAATGGCCACATTCTGCTAATGGACATCATAGTCACTTCACCAGTCTCGACGCTAGATTCAAAGAGCTATTTAAGCTCTCTATACAAACAATTGACCACAGAGAGTCCTATTCTATTATTTATGGCAACCTTAATGATTTTAGGCTTTTTCCAGTCTCCATTGAACAGAGTTGTGAAGTGCTCCCACACTATCAATCTTAATAAAAGTACTGGAGCTGATAACCTGGAACCTAAATGATTTCATTCAGCTGCCAGATCTAATATTAGTCCTATTTTCCACTTATAAAATTTGGGCCTTGTGGCTAATGAACCACTTTTAATCCAGCATCCTGAAATTTCCTGGCTTCACGCAGTGGAAAGGGTAACAGCAGCCTACAATGATGTTACCCTAAATCCAAGTAAGCCCGTTTCACTTGAATTTTCTGCTTTCCAAGGTAAAATGTCAGGTAGCTTTATGGGATGTTTTATCAGTACAATATGGTTTTAGGACTATCCCACCATTTATATTGTCTTTTAAATGGTTTCAAAGAGATGGATGTATGCCAGGGAACTAACATCAAATCACAGCTGCAAAACATCCCCCAAAAGCATCTTGAAATAATATGCTGAAAGTCAAAGCAAAAAACTCAGCTGTGCTCATGTAAATTTAGCATAAACCCAAACATGTGCACACCTATTACTCTACCTTTATTCTCAATTCAGCGTAAGCTTACTTTACCTTAAATCACTATTTCAGGAAGAAAATCAGGGGTCTTGTTTATTTGTTTTTAAGTATATGCAGACAACTTCAACATCTGCACTTCTTACTAGACCTTTATATCTTTTTGAACTAATCCTAAAAATTCCATAACTCCCTTCTCGGTCATCATGGCAAGGCATCCTCCCTAGCTTCCAGCAACCACAGTACTTGGCAGCTTTGTCAACATTGACCAGTAGAAAATATTATCTCCACCCGTACAATCAGCAAGAGCAGTTCCCAGAGCAGTCAGTACAGCTCAGCAAAGGTAGCTGCTGGTAGTCTCTGATGCCAAATATAAGGAGCACTGCAATAGCAAGGATAGAGTTCCCTTCTTAGCCAGTTACCTTGAAATCAACTTTAACTCAAGCCAGACTAAAATAAATTTATTTACAGATATGCAAACCAGACATGAGAAAGGTGACTAAAACAAAACCATGCATAACTTCTCCCAAAACTGAATCTGTTAGAACTCCTTTTCTTCCTATATCTAACCACAAGGGTCTTAGAAGGTGCTGGCAGTTCTGCAACTCTCTGCCCTCACGCTGCATTTACAGAAGAGGATCTGAATCTGGGAAACTTTGCTTCCTGTAAGCCTCTAAACCAGATCAAAAGAACTGACCCTTTCCAGAGAGATACAATCTCTTTCCCATCAACCATTTATCTTTAATATGGTGACAAGTTTTAAACTAACTGTTGCATAAGTTAATAGCTGCCTCCTCCAACTTCAAGGTGTCTTTTGAATATAGCCTATTGAAATGGTCATCTGCCTATTTAGACCCAGATTATTGTTCCACTGTTTAGATAATTAGTAGCAAATAATTCATAAAAGCATAAAATAAATATTGTGTTCCTTACGATAAGTAAAGTGTCAGCTATCAGTGTTAAATACTTCATTCACTGGACCTTGTGTTTCATATAAAAACATACATTTTGTATTACATGAAAAACAAAAAATATCAGCTTTCAGCTACGTTCTACACCAGCTTCTCTATGGGAATAAAATGGACACAGCTCTTGATTTTGAAGGGTAGCAAAGAACCATTCGCACCCAGGAAAACACATCAACTTAGACCATTACCGTCACATCTCTCTCCTGTTCCAAAATTACATAAAGGAAACAGTAACAAAACACAAACATCACAATAAAGCATCTTGTTGAATGTTTTTATGATCTTCTGATGCCTCTTTTCCCATGCTGGATTCTGAATTGGGGGAGGGGACAACATGACAGAAAGTAGCTCTGAAATGCTGCCCTCTTAAATGCCACTGCTAGGCTCAGCACTCAACTGTTGGACTCAGGCCAAATTTAATTTAAAAAATTCTACTTAGAGATTTCCCTGCTATGTAGCTATGTGGCGTTCAGAGCAGAATCGTCCTCCCAAAGCATCACAATATTGAGAAAATGCAGTTTCTCTTGAAGCAACTTCACCCTAATGCCAGAAAACTCTCCTCTGATCCTGCTGCAGCTACGTCCACACAAACAAAAACTGAAATACCTTCACAGTTCAGGTGTGACTATCTGCATTCAGTGCTGTACTTACTGATATTTTTATAAACCATAGCTACTTGGTTTGAAAGAAGTCATAACAAAATTTTTTTCCATCCCCTGATATTTTCATTGTGTTATCTCTTAGCAGACTATTAACTCAAACAAGTATATAGACAAGTTCAAGAGTATTAACATTAACAGATGTGTTGCTCTCTTTTTAGAAGCTGTTTAATGCTCTTTATCGATCCAACAGTTGATGATTACAGTAGTAAAATACTGTCAAACAATTGTTTGTTCATATTATTGATTACAGAGATTAAGTACCCCACATGGAAATTATATTTGCCAACTGAGCATTCAGAATACTAAACTTCCCAGGTTAGTTTCTATCATACATTATCCATAATTAGAGTATCTGATTTATTGGTTTGTATTAGTATTTTTTACTTCTACTCTTTTCTTGGATCCTAGTCTGACCAGCTTGCCTGTTTCTATAGTTACTGATCTGATTTTCTTCTTTACAAAGAAGAAAAGAAAGAAACTCTACACTTTTTTTGGAGGGAAGAGGGCCTACCCCTTGTCAGTGACAGAAAGCAGAAGCTCCTTGCAGAACAGCAGCGGGCAGCCACGGCTCTTGGGCGGCACGCAGCTCCCATCCCAGGGCTACGAGACATGGCCGATAACAGGGCTGTGTCTGCATGGAAGCCAACAGGTAATCCAAGAATTTAGTAGGAAAGGTTGCTTAGTGCCACATCACTTGGCCCAGGGCCCAAACCCAATCCTCCAGAACTTATGTATGTACTTACTGCCCATGCACTGATGCGACCTCAAGGTAATTTCACTTTCAGTGAGACTCCTTGGAGGCATATGCACTTCTAGCATGGAGAGGTACCTCCTAAAATTAACTCCTTTGATTCCTTTAGAGTTATTTAAGTTTTTAAATACTACAAATTCAAATGAGAAAGTCTTAACTCACTCCCACCCCCCCATCATCATGAACGTGCCAATTCTTCCCTGAAAGCAAAATGAAGCATCAAGTGTTAAGAGCATTTCTCAGCCTTCATCTGAAAGGACTTGCACATTTTCATCAGTGCATATTTTGCAGTGATTGAAGCACAGATTTTTAACCAGAGGATGCACAGGATCAATTACAGTTTTCTGCATTAATTTCTGTGAACTGTATATAAAAAAATTTCATTCAGTAATTCCTGTGTCAAACTTAATGAAGTGGGAGCTAATTTAGTCTAGAGTCAATCTCTAGAAGAAAAACCTTTCTGAAGCAATAGAGAATCCATCATCATTTTTAAGCCCTTCACCTCTTATGTTTTCCTCAAATTATGAACAGAAGCAAAATAAAAACCCCAAAACAAAAAGAACCACCAAAAAGGAAGGATCATAAATCCCAAAAGCTTAAACACAACATTTAGACAGATAAATGATATTGTATCAGCATGATATAGATTATGTAGCACGAGAATAACATCCCTAGCTGTTACACCCTTTTTGTCAGTATTCAGCGTTTTATAAATACTTCATTTTATAGAGAACCTTCAGACACAATGTGAAACAGTTTTTCCATGGTTACCCATATGTAAAAAATATTAATATTTTACTAGTTCCTTGAGTCCCACTATAAAGACTCCATATATACATGTGCCTGAGGACATTCTTCTCTAGGTATATCCCTGCTCAGTAATCTGAGTTTCCAGAGTGGTACACCTTTCCATAGTATTGAGGAAAGGAAGAAGCAGCAGCCCCTCAAAAGGGCTTATCAGTGTTTTTTGGAGTACTCCAATATAGTGCTTATTTTTGCCTATTATTAAAATAACAGTGTTGATAAATGCTCTAACCTTTTTTACAACAGGTTAAATAAAGAGATTGATTTAAGCTATCTGTCTTATTTTACTGTTCTTTAAGTGGTTTTGCCTTGTTCAGTATACTGTTTTATTATTAAACATTGCTGTCTTAACGGTCATTTCTGCAGTTCCAGATGATTCCAACAATATTACATCAGCATAAAAAAATGCTCTAACTGAACGTGTAAAGTGATGCAAGCCTTCAACAGTAGTGGTCTTTAGCACTGAAGAGACTTGCGTTAAACAACTTTAGTGGAAAACTTACAACAAATCTGTATTGCAACTCAGATAAAATTTATTGCAAATAGCACGTGACATGTATTCCAAATGAAAACTTGATCAAATAGAAAATATTCAAAAGTTTTTAAAAATTTTAGGATTAGACACCTTCACATCAATTGCTGCACAAAAGAAATAAGGGGACTGCCTCAGTTAACATTGCTGCTGTCACAAATTCTGTGCTGTTGTATGTGGAAGAAACAAAGGAACAAGGTTCCAGCACCCTATTTCTGACACTACCCTTTTTGCTTGCTGAAGTTCATGCTTTAAACATTATCTACTGGAAGGAACATTGACGTTGTTCAGTGTGCCCCCAAACAGCCCTCTCATACCAGCACAGAATAGCCCAACTTCTATGAACATCTGGCAGAAGAGGGCAAGCGAGTAGAACAATGCATCAGAGCTGAAGATAACTTCTGAATAGCTGCAGCAAACCAGACTGATGTATCCAGTGAAAGAAAAAACAAGAAACATGCACGTGGGTTTACCCTGCAGCCAGGTAAAACAGAATTTACCTCGCTGTCTTCAACACTGGTCAGACGACAAGGACAAGTAGCTATGCAGCGTAGTTCTGAAGCCTGAATTCATTCACAATGTAACTACTGATATGAACATTTTGTACATTTGTTGTGCAAATCATCCCCTATCACTTGCACTGCTACCATAGTCTTTAAAACGGCTGAGGGAACTGGGGTTGTTTAGCCTGGAGAAAAGGAGGGTCAGGGGAGACCTTGTCTTTCTCTACAACTAACCGGAAGGAGGTTGTAGCGAGGTGGGTGTCAGTCTCTTCTCCAAAGTAAGAAGCGATAGGACGAGGAAATGGCCTCAAGTTGCACCAGGGGAAGTTTAGACTGGATATTAGGAAAAAATTCTTCACCATAAGGGTTGTCAAGCACTGGACCAGGCTGCCCAGGGAAGTGGTTGAGTCACTGTCCCTGGAGGTACTTAAGACATGTAGATGTGTCGCTGAGGGACATGGTTTAGTGGTGGACTTGGCAGTGTTAGGTTTACAGTTGGACTAGATGATCTTAAGGGTCTTTTCCAACCTAAATGATTCTATGATTCTCAAATAGAGATGAGCACAAGAGTATTTGTAATCTGCCTCAGAGTGAAAGCCAGTCTGCCTCAAAATCATCTTCAGCACTTCATTAGTGAAGCTATTTAACTCTACTCTAAAATGATATAAAAGTGCTCACGAAATCAGTTCCCAGGTCTCAGTAAGGAGGCAGACAGGAATAGTTGCCTAAGCAACTTTCCTAGGGAATATAACTGGACTGGAGCTCTGGCACACTCCCTGTACAAATTCTTGGCAAGGACTCTGAGCATGGCCAAAGCAGAGGGACTCATCCCAAAGAGATTAACTTATCTTCTATACAAGCATTTCAGTTGTGGATGATTAAGGTGATGAGTCTCAAATGCTCAACATTCTGCATGCTCACAGGCCTTTGGATTTCCCAAGGCAAAACCACCTGTGATTTCATCAAACCAATTCCACCATTACTGCATTTCACTAAGGTACTATATACTATGCTTAAAACCCTATGAACTATTACTCCTACCGCTAAATGAATGCTTCCGATTTCTGTTTGGAACACATGGAATAAAAGAGCCTTGATTTCACTAGATTGTCAGAACTATGTATATTTTTCATTCAGGATCATTTTTGTATTCTCACAGAAATTACACAAAAAGAAATACCTAAACAGCCACCAAAAGAAAGGAACTTACGTTCTAAAGTGCTAGTTGGTTGAAATAACGTAGAACTCCCAAGCATGAAACAAAAAATTGTTTCATTTGCACATTACCCTTGAAACTGTACCTGCTGTTAATAGATTAACATGTAGTTTCTGTGACCCTGAGCGAAATTTAATTTTCATAATTCACAAATGATGAAAGCCTTGTAAACCACTAGAGAGGAGAAAACTAATTTGCATCCTATTGTGACTTAACGTCATTTAATATTCCATACGTTTCTGGCAGAGATGCTTCAAACAGTTTGTAAATAATGCTGATATCTCAGCATCGTAACATGCCCCAGGGGGAACTGTATTACTTCTTCACTGGTCAGTGACCAATAATATTAAAGATATCAAGACAACTGTGAAAATAAAAGCTGACATAAAGTGCATTTTTCCCCAAACACTTATGGCCCAGTTCTGACCTTCGTCACTCAGTTAACCCAGCAGTCAATATCACCACTCCAAAAGTACCCACACACACAGTTTAATTTTCAGTGAAGAGCTTGTCCAATATAGTCTGAATGCTTGCTTTGTATGCGGAATCCTAATCTAAATTTCTTATACAGTAACAGTTTGGGATGGCACCCAAGAGGCAGGTATCACACAGTTCACATTTGCCCTTCTCCCATTAACCCTTTCTTTTACTTAGCCCCTGAAAAAGTGATAGATCCTGAATTAAAATTCTGATGCATTGATAAGGCCAGCAGTAGACCCAACAGTAGCTTGGGAATATGCTCTCTCAAAAGAAAAAGCCACGTTCAGTCAAGGCTCACGGATAACACATGCAAAGTAGAAGTGACACAAAGACAAGAGCAACAGTTTTAAGTTTAGTTGGATGATGGAAAAAAGCGTGCATAAGATTTTGCCACTTATTATTGAGTTTGAGTAGTTCTGATTCATAGGGATCAGAGAAATTAGGAGTAGCTGGTCCTGGGTAGTGTGAATACTCCACATTGAGTCATCATGACCCTATGGATGAAGGGATATAATATTTCTCAGGACACACAGCAACAGTCTGTAATTCAAAGGGGTGTGAATGGGGCATCAACTCTATGTGGACTCTGACTATAAAAAAATGCAATGGACATTTATTTATTCTTTTTGAAGGATTTTCTTTTTTTAAATAAACAGCCCAACATGATACGCAGCATGCAGGAAAAGGGCATGTTTCCATATCCAGTCTGCCTGGGCACAAAATGCAGCATGTACCCCACTGGGCACCCTGACTTCATCTCCTGGAACCTTATCTACTCAAATCAAACACCTAACTTCACAACTGCTAAGCATGTTTCATTCTGCTTTTGAACTGTAGCATTCGAATGCACTAGTTTAATATGCTAGGGAAAGCAAAAACAATACAAAAATCATACCTAAAATGTAAATGTCACATTTGGAATCTTAAAACTAGTTAAATTTCAAATTCCACAGCACCAAAGCAACCTCGGCAAGCTTCCTATCTAACCATTTGCTTGGCTATGAAGCAACAGAGACAGAACAGAAAGAAGCTGCTTATTTTCATGATGCTCTGCTACTTGCTGCCCAGTCCCAGTCTTTTCAGCGGGCTCCAGGAATGATTGGAAGGAGGATGGAAGTTCTCGCAGTGCTATTAGCCAGTGGTGCGATGCCAAACAAAGGCCCAAGACCCTGCCTCACCTTCTTGTGCTACCCACAACCCAGAGCTGGTTAGCAGCAAATTCTTCATAGAAATTCAACCTTTTTAATTCCCAAGTCACTCTTGAATTATCTGAGCTAAATTTTCCTCCAAAAATTCACACAACACTGGGATAAATGCAGAATGCAAAACACAGCCTCTTGTCTGAAAACGTTAGCTAACACTGTTCCTCAACATGTAGAAAGAAGTTTCAAAAGATGGTAGAAAAAATTAGAATAGCTGACTATTAGCCACAAACCTTATCCTAGTGACTCTGTTGTATAAACACTCTCTCCAGACCTTCAGAGATGCTTCTCTTTCTACAGTACACATTTAGCTGACAACTTCTAATGCATTTTGATACCGTGACATTTACCAAAATAATGCTATGCTACATTGTTTCTAATGCAAGCTGTTTGTTTATTAGTGCACACACATCCCCTAAAGGAAAAAGTACTCAAACCACAAAACCAAATTACATAAGCTCTCTGAAACAAATCAGATGTATGCATGTACTGTGCATAAAGCATCTGTTCAACAAAAAACAGGTAAAAAAAAAATAAGTGTTACATACTCTTTGTTCTCATCTGAGGGGATTAGAAATGGATTGCTAAACATCCATGAGACACATAAATAGTGAATGGCTGAAAGTAAGAGAGCAAAGTGCCAACTTAAGCTCTCCTTTGTTCTTTTCCATTTGCCCAGACCACCCAGTACACACAAAAACCAGTCATAAATGTTTGATTAGTTCTGATTTAAACAAAAGTATTTGTTCTATTTCTTTGAAGACTGCTTGTTTATTTAGTGTTTTTACAATAGAAAAGTGAACAAAAACTTTGCATTAGCTCAACCTCATGCTAAACAAGGCCCCAAATGATACTATAATTTGCAGAGTTGAAAACTAACAAGGTTTCCTCATGGTAACTTTTCGTTTTCTATCTCAGCTCTCTCATATAGTGGGAAACAATGTGTCTTGTTCTTTCCAGTATAGGCTACAAGTATATATTTCCTTTTTTAGAAATGTTTTAATTGATCTAGGTTTAATAAAACAATAGTTACTTTGTTTAATTTTGCTTCATAACTATGTTTCCCAATGAAAACATTGCAGACTATTTCATTCACTTGTCCAGAAGTAATTTGAAATCCTTTCTGTATTTCTGCATTGGAACCACAAATCTCAAATGAAAGGTCATAGAAACACTAATTAACATAAAAATGCAGGTAACATTGCCTTTGTCAAAGGCAGAATTAGGACTTCAACTATGAGATTAAGTAGAAGAGCAACATGTCAGAGAGGTATGAAGGAACGAAGATAATTACATTTGAGAAAAATCCATGTGCAGTATGAAGAATCAAAGAAAAATGTAGAGTCAAACTGAGTAACTAGAAACAGTTCAGGATTTTTTGGAGGGATATAAAAAAATATTCCCACATCTTGCATATGAAATTAATGCCATAGAGAGTTACTATGTATACTGATACTAGTTTTTGACTTCTGAAAAAGAAAGGGAAACAAAACCTAACCCTACAGATCCTACTTTATATCAACAGTTTCATAGATGTCATTCTAGTATTTACAAACAGAATTCTTCCTTTATGTCTGTAAAGCAACTTCAAGATAAAAGATTAGTACAGCAGGTTAAAAACCTTTTCATTCCAAGGGCTTGTTTTAATTTCTAGTACTGCTGACTAGGTCAAGAATTGCAACAGTGCTGAGCAAGTTTCAAGGTTTCAAAGCCCCAGGTAGCCAAAGAGATGAGGGTTCCCTGTTGCTAAAAATCAGTGAATTAGAAAATATAATAGCTGGGTATATAAATAGTTGGGTGCCATTAGTCTCCATCAGCAGCTGCTAGACAATAAGCTCACAGGGAACTGCATGGATTTTTGGACATCTGCAGTATTGCAGCATCTCTCTAACCACCTGCAGAGAATATAAACCCTGAAGAATACATCCCAGGCAGGTGGAATTACACATTGCATTAGTTGGCAGTGAAAAGCTGGTTCAGAAAGTGTTATTCTGTCAGGGATTTGAGATTTGTAACACTAAACAATGCACAGCAGATGTAATTAGAGTATGGGCAGTCTCGAATTGGTGTAATTTCCTGCTTCTTTATGTGTCAGCCCATCTGGGTGAACCTCAGGCACCTATTTAAGTAAGTGACTGTACATTTAAATCTCCAATTCAGTTAATCATAAGCATAGTGATTCATTTTGCCACTGATAAAAAAAATTCTCAGTGAGTGCAAGCCTTTTTCCTCTACATGATGTGAGCTCTTCAGAAGTTCAAGTATTCTATTTTAATACTAATACTTGATATATGCATTTATCATTAGGAAGGTGAAAGTTTCTGTCCCTTCTTTCCAAACATTAAGAACTGTCTACTGAATAGGGCTTTGCCAGAGAAGAATATAAAATAATCCACTGCATACCTCCCACAGCTCCCCTGGTTTAGATACAGAGAAGCATGCAGTGCTGGTATATCCATCACCACCAGAAAAACTGTGACATCTAAAAGCACATGGATATGTGAAATGAGAAGAGCATTGATGCTAGTTAAATCTGTATAACAAAAGATCTTTAAGTGACACTGGTTCAAGCTAATTACTAGGTCTGTAGAATAAAGTTGATAGAAAAGAAGAAATTACGCTTCTCTGAGACAACGTAATAGCATTCTATATATATATATATATATAGTCGCAATAGCACGTCACTGGCCCCAACAAGGTTGGATCCGTTCACAACAGTACTAAACAAAACTACACTCTCGTCTGAAGAACGTTGGGATTTCAAAACATTTTTCAGAACAAACCCAGGATCTCTTCCCTCTGTCTGTAGAGAACCAATCAGCTGGGTCACTCTCCTCACCTAAAGAGTCATTTATCTGCCATTCACCCTCATAGGCACCAAGCTACTACCACATGGATGTTAGCATCACTAAATTTTATTATGGAACTTTTATTCAACATCTGAGAGAATAGAAGTTCTGGCATAACTATGATGTTTATACTGTTGTTTGTATTGAGTAAGGTATCCAGTGGTCCTATTTCTGGAAGATACATCTTCTTTATTCTTTTGTACAATGTTCTTGTGCTGTAACACTGGTAAAAATCTAGGACCTTGATCCGTTGTATGACAATGTCTGGACTCAATTTCTTCATTTTTTCTTTTTAAATTTAGGTGAACACATCTATTAACTAAAAATCTTTATTGCTTCTCCTAAACTGCCCACACTTTTTTTTTAGTAAATAACTTTTTTTTATACTTTGTAGTATAACAATGTAGGTTGTTGCTTGGTTTATTACATGTGCAATTTCAGGGAAAAACTAGCAAATCCTAGTCCTAAAGCTAGATGGACTCTTCATGACTGCAGATGTCACTCATGAATGACGCAGGACGAAAATACAACCAAGTATTTGCCCCGCACCTTAAAAAGATGGCTAGAAAGGTGAGATATCAGTGATAAGCTAATAGAAACATTAGAGAGTAAAAGAATTATATATTTCTTGGCTTGCCACAATACAGACAACAAGGCTGTTGAAGATTAATGTACCACCAGGAGTAGTTTTACTCACTGTTGCATTCCTTCCCCACAAAATTATTATAGTAGCAGTGATACATACTGAAAATAATCTCAAATATCTACTCAATATTCATTAATATAGTAGCATAATCTTTTTCTTTATACACCTGATCGCTACACAAGTCCAAAGTACATCAAGTGTCTGGTTTTAGCTGCCTTAAAAAAAATTTCAAAATCTGCCATTTAATTCAGCATATTGAATATATAGTCTTAAGTCTTTTTTGAGTAAATGACTAATACAAAGATGAAGATGTCATTTTTATGAGCAAACATGGAAGAAAACTATCTTACTAGTAAGTGACTTCACAGCTTACATCTTTATCTAACAAAGCCACACAAATCCAGACTGATGGTACTGGGGCTAATTAATTGTTGATGTAATTCTACTGGAATTACCATGGAGAAGTGCTTAAACCTCAATATTTCATAGGCATGTATTTTGTTCTGTTCCCCTAATTTTTCATAGTCAAAATATTTTTAATTACTTCTTTTTTCAGAATTCTTCCCACAGAAAAAAATACCTTTAAAAGTATAAGAAAGTTGTTGTGGTTTAACCCCATCAGCAATTAAGCACCACACAGCCGCTCGCTCACTCCCCCCAGGTGGGATGGGGGAGAGAATAGGAAGAGTAAAAGTGAGAAAACACATGCATTGAGATAAAGACAGTTTAATAGGTAAACAAGGTATTAGTTCACTACTTCCCATGGGCAGGCAGATGTTCAGCCATCTCCAGGAAAGCAGGACTCCATCATGCGTAACAGTTACTTGGGAAGACAAACACCGTCACTCCAAACATCCCCCCCTTCCTTCTTCTTCCCCCACCTTGTTATATGCTGAGCATGATGTCATATGGTATGGAATATCCCTTTGGTCAGTTGGGGTCAGCTGTCCCGGCTGTGTCCCCTCCCAGCTTCTTGTGCACCCCCAGCCCACTCACTGGTGGGGTGGTGTGAGAAGCAGGAAAGGCCTTGACCCTGTGTAAGCT
Organism: Gavia stellata; assembly: GCF_030936135.1. Taxonomy (NCBI): domain Eukaryota; kingdom Metazoa; phylum Chordata; class Aves; order Gaviiformes; family Gaviidae; genus Gavia; species Gavia stellata. The sequence continues at coordinate 13,977,931 of NC_082604.1, read as the reverse complement.
CTGCTCAGCAAAAACTAACACATCCCTGAATTGCCAATACTGGTTTGAGCACAAATCCAAAACACAGCCCCATACTAGCTACTATGAAGAAAATTAACTCTACCCCAGACAAAACCAGCACAGTTAGCTCACAACCATTACTTTAAAAGTGAGCATCATATTATGGGTTTGAGATTTCTGTGTGCATGGAAGTATCTAAATGGTCTAATATCAAGGTGAATGTATGAGCAATTCCAAGCCCTTTTTGGATTAGGGATCTGTAAGGAATTAAAAAATAACAATGAGACAGCAGTGAAATTAAATGATTTTTTGGCACAAGCCTTTATCATAAGGGATGATGAGGAAATTTCTATTCCAAGGGCACTTATAAGAATTCACAGTGTGACCTTAAAAAATTGAACACTTTACAAAGGAAATGATAGAACAACCTGAGAAATGCAAGTGCAGTGAATTGCCACCATATGGTTCATGTTCCAATGTTCTGGAACAAACAAACTATGGAATAGCAGAGTTCCTGAACAGCAATTTGATGAAGTTAAAAGTAGCAGCACTTCTTGAGTATAGACACCCTCTTATTTTACCCGAGTCTTCCAGTGGAGACAAAAGATATCTCAAAATACAGAGCCAGGGGGATAACCTTAGTCTGAAGAAGCTCAAGCTACTTGAAAGTCTAATTAAACATAAAATAATGTAATTATATTCTAATTGGTTGAAATTAGAGCAACTTCTGCAAGAAACAATAATGCATTTGCAACCAATTAAGCATGTTTGAGTAAAGTTAAAAACAGTAGAGAGATGTGACCAAACAGCCCAATACAAAGCCTGTCTTAACCTATGCCTCATCATCCACCCTGTGGACTAGCAAAAGCACCTGCAGAACCACCAGGAAAAATGCTACAGGTTTGTTGGTGGGGGTTTTCTGCAGAAAGCAACAGATAAGTCTGTTCTCAAGCAATAAGCTGAACAATGAAAAGACAAATGACAATTCTGTATTGTTAGTTTGCATATTCAAGTTACTTTAACATCCATTTCAATCATCCACCACCCAATCAGGTGCAAAGTTATCTTGCATTGTACAGCAAGCATTTATCTTGGCAGAAGTGGGGTGTGTGGTCAGAAAACAAATCTGACACTGCTACGTGCTGCAGGAAGAACATCCAAGATAAGTGTATCAATGCATCAGTATCAATTGGTGGGTTTTCCTGCAGGTAATGGAAGACCTCCTCCAGACCTTTTACTGCATCCATTTATACGTTTTCTCTAATTCTTAAGGTACAAAGTTTCAGCTCACACTTACTATGCATCTGTATATCTTGTTCGTGCAGATTAATTTTTCTTCTAACTCCCCAACAATAACCCATTTCCTTCAGAGAAACTCAGATACTCACAGCTCACCCAGCTCCCACTGCATAGCTTTTTTTTAAATTTTCTTTGAAATGCAGTTAACTTATGCTGTTGATACACTCCATAATTCCATAGACCTTGTGTGTCACAGTATCAACTTATCAGTAAAATACTTTAGTCACAGAAGAAATCTCAGAGAAATCTCTTCCTTAAATGTCCATTCTGCTACATTAAACTATGAGTAGGGGTGGGGGAACATGACTTTGCAGTCAAAAAATTCACGAGGAGTTGATTGATTGTCGTCTTCCAAAGGAAGTGCGAAACAGGTAATTCAGACATTGCTTTCAACGGGAATTTGAATTAACTTATGAAGCTGGTCAGGTATGTCTGTGATGCTGATGAGACTACCCTTCCAATTCCAGACTGTGGCTGGTTGAAAACCCATCTAACAATGATTTGGGTTCAGGTCTCCCTCAACAGTAATCAGCAAGGTGTTTAATATCCCCTGGAGCATGGTTAAATGAGTTATCATTCTTCTTCCTAAAAAAATTTCAGAGATGATACTTTGATCTTGACAGTGGAAAAGCATTTTTTAAACATCTCTCAAAGTTGCAGAGTATAGGGAAAGAAAAGCATTCTGAACTACTTAATTAGTACATTTCCAGGACTAGTGTTAAATTAGAATTAAAAATTATGGAATTCATTTAAGGGACACAGATCTGCCGCTGCTTGTTTTCATTGAAGTCCCAGGAAAATAAATGGTCTTATGACCACTTTATGAAAAGTGTACTAAAATACCAGAAGATAGGGAAAGGAGACACTATAAAAAAAAGTACTTGAGGAAGTTAAAGTGAGGAGAAAGTGAAAAAACCATAAAAAGATATAAAATGCTACAGATTTTCATTACAGCAGTTGTAAAAAGCTAGAGCAGGTGCATGACTCAGGCTGTGTAAAGCAAAAGTATTTAAATCAATGAAGAGGTCTTAAACACTGTTATTAAAAGTCTTTGTACTTGCACAGGTTCAGTTACAAAAATATTTGCAGTGAAAGGTTATTTAACTGCTTGAGAGCAATTCTGAAGTGCTTTTAATAATGCTCTTTGGAAGCTTCAAATAGCACTAAATCTGCAGTGGAAAAACATCTCTACTAATTTGGACCTACACATTTTTATTATTCTTTTACCTATTTTGTCTGACCATAACTCACTAACCTGAAAGACATAAGCCTAATTTACTACACTGCTAGACACTGAATACAAGTGAGAGCTTTTACTTCCAAACATCTGGTTTGTATATACTAAGCCACTAAAAGCTTATATTGATCCACTTTTGGTGTATTGGAGTGTTTTCCTGATCTTAAAAGACTGTTTAAAATGCATGTCTGCGTATCTTTGCCAGCAGCGTAATATGATGCAGTAAAAGGGGAAACAAACATTTGTAATACTAGAAGATAAAAGAATAAAACCACTACAACAGTCCACAAGAACAATCTGACTTGCATTTTTTGTACAATTTATAGATATAAGTAACACCTGGAATACGGTCTAGTATTCCAATTACATCAGTGGCAGAATTGTCCTTAGGAGGGCAATCAGAAAAGAACAAATATTCTTGAAGGACTAGCGAGACTGGTTGGGATATAATTACAACCCCAAGAAAGAAATCCTAGCCCTACTGCAACCAAATAATAAGCTCGTACTGCTGTCATTAATTTAATGTAAAAATACTTCCAGTTCAAAAGCATGAACAGCGGCAGCATGGCACGCCCTTACCAGAAAGCCAACTTCCCTGTAAAAACAGCCATTAGGGAGAAATTTTCAGCATACGAAAACATTGTCTTTCATTGCAGTTTTGCATTGAAGGTTATACAATGCAATTCAAACATTAAAATCCTCTCAAAAGAGCACAACGATCACTCAACTGTGTCTATAGTCAACAACAGCAAAGAGAAAGATTGGTATGTTGTAAATGGTATGAGAAATTTTTCTGTTACTGAGCATTTGACCTATTACACTTCATTCTGGAAATAGAATGGCTATTTGAAACAAAAAATATCTTCAAGTTTAGAACTAATTTCCCAAATCAATAAAGTAATCAAATTTCTGCCTAAATCAAAGACTATGCGTAATCCCATTATAAAACCACTTTTCTGCCCACCATCAGTTTCCTGTACCCAGCTACAATCCACCCCCCAAAAACCACTGCACCAAAACGAAGACCTAGAACTAAACTATCAAAGTGACCAGGTCCCGGGGGCTGCCAGGGAGCATGGTATTATCCCAAGGCCAGGACTTGCATGGCAGTCCTTCTATCACCTGCGACCCTTTACCATCTGAGCCACAAAGAGCACAAAGTTATACAGCAGATTTCAGAAAGCTGGGAGTCCACACAGTCCTCCCACTCCAAGGTGAGGCTCACCAGCTGTTGATCAAGTATTTCAAAATCCAGCCCAGTATTTCTCTTTGCTTAAGGAAAAAGTGAAGAGAAACACATGGTGAGCAGAAAAGCGTTATTTCTTCAGCCATCATTTCTTCTGCCAGATACTGCCCATTGTGCCTGGTTTTTCTCTCCCCCACCCCTGGAAAGCACAGGGCATCGGAAAGCAGCAATGCCTAACCACATTCTCTTTCTTGTAGTCATTGGGGAAAAAGATCAAAAGGAAAATTTTATTGTATTCCTTGAGCTTTTCAATTTAGCTCCCCTGTATGCTTCTATGTAGTACCACCTATCATCAGACTTTCACTAGAAGTTGATATTGTAAGTAGAATCTAAAGTATTGTAGCACGAAAGCAGAAATAACACACACAACAAAGATTCCATATAATGAGTGCCATTTAACAACATCCATCTACAACTTCTATAATACCTGGTTTAGAGATTTTTGACAGGGCACAAAAGAGGAAACTTACAATAGCTGCAGCAGTTGTAAGAAATAACAGATTGCTCTGGAGATAATACAGTACACATTTAAAAACAGCACAGCTGCTGCTGGGACCTCTGAACTGCCTACTAATACTGACTGCTTCAGCGGTCTGTACTGTTCCTACCTAAAACACAGACACATTCATTATTGTTCACCTTCAGTTGACAGAATGACTGTCGTCTTTTTTTCCTGGGGTTTTTTTGTTTGTTTGTTTTTCCCCCTCAATGATGAAACAGCATAAATCAATGCCCCAAAAAGAAACATTGCACCCACTAAACGACCAACAATTAGGAAACTTTAACTGGAAGAAAGACCCACATTAAAAATCACCCCTGTGAACCTCAACTGAGAACTTAAGTAGCTTTTTTTTATTATTAATATTATTCATAAAAACAATTAATTTACTGAAACACTCATGGAGTTTATAAAAATATACCCTTTTAATTTTCAAAATATTTCCTAAAAAGTTGTAACATTTTTGGTACTTTTCAGCTCAAACTTTATAAATGGAAATTTTAAATGGTTTAGTTTGACTCTATTTTCAAACATAAGGTATATTGCAATAAAGAGAACAGTAAAAAAAGATCAAATTTTAAGATAATGTTTTGAAATATTTCATTAGTCTTTTCCTAACTTTCTTACTTAAAATTAAGACTTTTTTCCCTTTTAAACTTAAGCATCCCCACGGGCAAGAGAATTTCTCCTTAAGTGAAGACATCACAGAAATCAAAGAAAAATGGCCACTAATTTAAACCTCAAACTTCAAATCACTGTCTGTAATCCATCATAAAATGTAAGAATTTGACCTAAATTAAAATTCCCTTCAAAAAATAGACCTATCAGGAAAACAAAGTAAAAGCTGATTCATATGCTACCTGTAAGTGGGAAATAATGATAATTAAGAGAACTGCTGCAATATTTTGGCAAATATGAGAAAGATTTGGGGTGGTGGGAAGAGTCTGCAAACAGAATAATTTAATATCATTTGGGGATCACATACCAGTTGTGATAGTTTTGCAATTTAAGGTAATATACCAAGCAAAGTGACCTATATAACATTAACTAACCATCTTAGCTATTAAAATTAATAATTACAGGTGTTAAACCATTGGCCCTTATCACTCATAAAGAGATAATTGGGTTTTTTTCAATCCTGACTGACATTTAAAAAGCTAGAATCAGCACTGATTATACTAGGATTCTGTTTACTATTTTCCTTCCACAGAAAAAAATTGTTGATGAAAGAAGACAGAAATAGGTGTCTGAACACCAAACTGGGGGCACTGACAGAGCAGATGCAGGCATGTCTTTCCACAGAAAGTGACCTTCACAAAAATTATGAACAAATAAGAGCATCAGCAGCCGCTGGTTGTATGAGTAGTGACAAAAAAGCAGACAGCAGTAGGTGACCAGGAAGGAACATGTCAATTAGAGGGAGAAGTACTGCACAGATGGGTTAGGAGAAGTGCATGCACATCAAAATCTGAGACACTGTCAGAACAATGTGTTTATTTAAAGTATAAGTAAGTACAAGGCTTAGAGCAAACTTTTAAAGTGTAACACTGAAATGTTCTCCTGGCCCAGATCCTCAACAGCCTGCCCGCTGGTGCAAGACTGTTTCCTTTGTTAAATGCGATCTGGCATTGGGGAAACACACTAAGGAAACCTGTGGCAATTAAGAGCCACAACAGCTGGTGGGAGCACCCACACAGCAAAGACTGACGGTGATTTTGAATTCAGGAACCAAAAAAGGAAGAGCAAGGTCAGAGCAGGTAAAGAGAGATGAAAAATAAAAATAATCTTTATCATTTGAATTAAAAGGGAAGACTGACTTTAAATAAAGAGTATCTATATTCTCAGAAAATAACTCATTTCAGTGAAAAATAGCAGACTGGGAAGCAAGTCTGCACATGGGCACGCTCTCAGTGGCACCAGCCTGAAGTCTCCGACTGGGCCTCAGGACATTAAGGCTAGTCAAAAACACCACTTTCACCAAAACCAACTTTCTTTACCCTTCCCCTTTGGGCATAATCTGTTGCTCAAAGAACTGCTGAACATGGAGTATTCCAGCAACCTTAAAAAAGCAGACTAGAGTGAAAGACAACAGGACGAAACTTTGAATCCCAAATATCTGTGTCCTTCAATGACAGTGATTAGTGTGATTTCCTGATCATCCCTGACCCTCAGACACACGGTTTTATGACATGGCAGAAGGAAATTACACTTCTGAATTCAAGACAACACGAAACCTAAAGTTACAGATATATTTCTAGAGAACAAGATTGAAGTTCAAAGGCAACATTAATCTTGAAAATTTATAGAAAATAGTAAAGCAAGATTTGTGAATCATTAGAAAAGCTTTCTTAGCAGATAAAATACTATCCTTCTGCAAAATAAACTTATATAACATGCAGTATGGGGATTTATTCTGTACAATGTTATAAGAAGATTCACTTTTAATTTTGAGAAAGTCTACTGGTGCTTTTCCTGATCTGTCTTCTACTATCTTTTTTTTAATACATTGTTTGAAATATCCACACATGAAAAATTATGATTTGCGCAATTAAAATAATCATACACATTCATAACCCAAGCATGAAGTTTGTTATAGCTTGAGCTTAAATTTATTTTTAAACATGAAATAAAATGTGATCAGTGTCTCATAAATTGGAACCCAAATTATCATTATTGGTACAAATTACATGATTTTTGGAGGCCTGAGAACCCAGCTCGTTGACTGGTTTCATGTAGACCAGCAGATGCCTTCCACTCAGAGAGGCATGTTTACTTTTCTGTGTTTATCGAGTGAATACACATTCACAGAATATTGGCAGGGGATCCTGCAGACTTAACAGAGAGTCTGAACTACTGAGTTTTTGTGATGGCAGACTCCCACTGGATCTTCCATACGTGGATTTATGTGGATTGGTTAAAACTTAAAGCCACAATTGTCTTCAAGTGATCATTAGAAAATTATGGTTTAGATTTTTAAAGGAGTCTAAGATGGTTTGGCAACAAAAATGCACCAAAATCCACCAAGAATTACTCTGCTTGATTGCTAATAATCCTGAGAATGATTTTTTTAAAATGGAATTCATTATCATATATAAGCTAAAAATTCCAATATTTTGTTTAAGAGCAAAGCCAACACCATACTTTGCTGTTCAAGGGAAAAAAACCCAATTTTATCCCTTCTTTTTATGACAAAGTATCAAGAAATTATGATGAATAGAAAAAAGCGAGATCATTCTCATGGCTAGATATAAGCTAATGCTGTCCAAAGGCTGTTTGGCATTTGACAACAAACCTCAAATTTGTGGGTCAATTCCAATCAGTCACAACTCCTTTTTACAGCTTTAAAAAAAGTTCTCCGTAACGATGGACAAAACCACTACAGGGTCATTATTTTCATTGTAGTAGAGAATAGATATTAAAATTTGTGAGCAAAATAAAATTGTCCCCAGGCCATAGATCTTGCATGTAATAGGTAGTCATTCACTGGGTTGTTCTTATCTTGATGAATGCAGGAAGTACAGGTTAGGCTAAATTACAAGCATATAAATACAGTGAGATGGTTCAGATGGCATATAAAAATATAACATTACACTCAAAATTATTTTTTATTACTAGCACAGAGCACAGATTTACGTTTCATGTTCATTGTTTCTTTTGTCTTTATTGTTGTACCAATTAATCCATATTTAAAATATCAGCAGATGGTACTTGCAGTCAGAACAATGCTATTAATGGTTTTTAAAATAAAATTATTTCCCACCATTCCCTGTTTGTGTTTCAGTCATTTTTTTTTTTTGACAGCAGAGCATTTTTAATGCAAGTCCAGGTATTCTGAACATATTCAAATAATAGGTTCTACCTTATAAAGAAAGTCACTCAGGACTAAATAGTATTTCACAACTCAAAGATTTAGACTGCTCTAATTTAGCAGTGGTATTTTCAGAAAAGCATAATAAGTTCTAAAAAAGTTCTTCCTCAAAGTAAGTCTTCATTCACACAGCTAGTAGCTTGGACGATTAGGCAAAACTCTGGATGCACCAAAGAAAGTAAAACTTTCATTCGTCTCCAAAGAAATTTAAGTAGTTAATTCCCTTCAGTTTCTTTTCTAAATTTCCTCTTAATACTTGTATGTACAACTCCTTTACAACTCCTGTCACATGTTTCATTACAAGAAAGACTTTAACAGGGAAAGCTACTTCTGCATATTTTTAAATGAGTATGTCAATTGTGTTAAGTCTTAGTCTTAAATACACTTGTAGGCAAATAAATCTGCTGCAGAACTAGTTGCAAGCTATTACTTTTATGAAGAGCCATAATTAAGATAAAAATTTTAAAGAGGAAATGGGTGAGACTAACATCATTAGGGCAGTAATTCACATGTCTTTCAACTGCTTGACTCATTTTAGCTCTATGTTTGAAGCTTTTTACTCCCCTCCAAATAATTGTTCCCTTTTCTTCCAACTGTCTGGAGAATTTATGAACATTCTAGTCCAAAAAAGAAACAGTACTTGTCACCACTCATAAGCTTGGAAAGCAAAACTGCTTTAGAATCCAAAGGCTTATATGTTAGCTTAGAAGTCTATTTCTTTTATGAAGAATATATTACCATAAATAATAAAGCCTAGGAGTCATCTTAACCGAAGACAAGTTACATAAATTAGTAATATGTGACTAGAAATATATTAATTTCAACAATCAGTGGAGAAAATTGAGAATCATTAATCCCTCAAAAAAAATTACAATTCCTTAAATATTTCTGTTGGCTTTAAACATTAAAGCAGAATCAACACTGTTATAATCATATGTACATGCCTGGCAGTGCCTTAGTCCAATTGTTCCTGTAAGTTTTGGGGTTTTTTTGGTTTAGTTTGGTTTTGGCTTGAGTGAGGGGATGGGGCTTGCTGTGTTTGGTTGGTTTTGTTGTTATAAAAAAAATAGAACGTAATTAAATCAAAATTCAGTAACTGAAAGCAAGTTAGCTGTTGGGCTGCATACAAAAGCTTGAATCACTGTATACCATAGCTTCACAGATAAGGTATGCTTTCATCAAGCATATTATTTTAAAACAGATACACACACAAAAGTGTTGTACAGAACTTATTGAAATAATACATACCTGAGAGCCTACTATTATGCGCGACCTAACAGAAAACAGTGGTGGGGCACCATGGGATAAAATGGGATGAAAAGGAGTAGTATTTTACCTAATTTTAGTTTATCCAGTTGTTATGAGAAGTGTGGAAAAGAAAGAACTAAACAAGATAAAGTTTTCTGAAGTAAGATTATTCTTACCTCAGAAGAAATAAGCTGCTTCTTTCTTAGAATAAGAAATCTACTGAGATAATAGTAGTAATACTGTATAATCCTGTACAACTTGTACTGCATTACTAAATTGCATAATAATTACGTATAATAATACTGAAAGAATAAAGGCAGTGGGTTTTGACCAATATAAGTACAGTTTGGAAAAAAAAAAATCTCTCTGTATTTTGTGGTTTGCTTCCAAGAATGACATTTTCTGAAAGACCACCTTTAGGGCTGTATTCTCCCATTGAGCAGATGATAGTCCTAGCAAGGTGTCACCAGCTACTCAAGTGCTATAAGAACTGCTGCCCTGGAAGCAAGGTGACAGCCATTATATTCCTTTTATGACTTGTTTACACTTCTAATTGTGTCAATACTACTCAAACACACTGAAAGGATTGCTCACAAATTTAAATAATAGCACAGTGTAGCAATAAAATGTTGCTTCTTCACTGTAAGGACTTTGCTAGTGTGTGTGCGGCACAGGGTTGGTTGTTTTTTTTTTTAATAGGGGTTTGCAGAGAATTGTGTTTCCTCCCCTTCTAAACTATCACGCTGCAAGGTTTAAAAAGCATCTGTAGAAGAGCAACTACCAAACTTCTTGCAATGATAATTTTAAGGAATTATTTCAGAAGAGCAAGGCAAATGGGTCTTTGAGAAGTTTGGGGCTCGTTTTATGAAAAAACACACAAAGATGATAGAAAATTAACACTTCCAACCCACCACTCCCTAAGCTCCCCACCAGAAAAACCCAACCTATCATGGGCAGGCAGGCGGAGGACTCCACCAGGAAAGAAATTCACTTCTTTAGACCCTTTAAACCATGAACCAGAAACACCAGCACACCAGCCTTGACCTCTGGATATGTTAATGCTTAGCAGATTGGCTATCAGAAGAAGGAAAAAAAGCAGGGCTGGGTCTTACAGGAATACCCCATAGCCAGCCACAGGGGAGCATGTCATCACCTGACCAAACAGGTGGCATCTAGCTAGTGCTGACATCTCCCCAGCTACGGGAAGATGGGATTCAAAAAAGATCTTGAGGGCAAATCTTCAGAATCCACCTTCTCCACCACCACCACCACGGCCAGTCCGGCTATGCCCATGCAGAGAAAGCAGCCATTAAACACTATTCTCCACAGAACAAGGGAAATCAAGTTGCTCAACCCCAGCTGTGCTCTGAAGGCAAAGCAACTATATGCTTTCTTAGATGGACTGGAAGACTTCAGTACAGCCCTTTGTACCTTTTAGATAAAAGTGCATTTATTGTTAAGTACACAGAACTCCAGGACTCTACGAGAGGTGTGCTTTTTATTTAAAAGCCTATATTGCTTCACTGTCACCATATGAAAGGAATGGGAGGGTGTGGAATCAAACAAAAATTATAGACTGCATCTTCTGTATTTGACTAAATGTCTGTCTTTGTTCTCTGCCCTCTGTCACACTTCTGAGTGCCTTTATTTTTACTAGATGGACAAGTACTTTTTTTTTTTAATTCACAACTGAACTGTCTCTATTATCTTACCTTTTTTCACCTCCTCTTTGGTTATCTTTTCACTTTATGCTACTTCTTCCAACTAGTGGAAAAAACAACCTGCCAAAGGTAAGAGGCAAGTAAAAAGAAAAAAGAGCAAAAAACAAATACTACTACTAATGCTTTGGCAAAAAGACAAAAAAGCTTCAGCAAAAAATAAAAAACAGAAGTTGTAACATAATCACACTGCAATATGAAAAAAGCTATAAGTGCTACCCCAAATATTGCCTTGTTTGTTTGTTGTTGTGGGGTTTTTTAGTATTCCTTCCTGCTGTAAACTCACTCTACTGTCTTTTAACCCACCACTGGCAGTCATTAAGCTTCTCATTAATAATTTTTTCAGATAGAAAATCTGAACCATAAGAAAAGAAATCTACAAGCCTGTGAAATAAACTGCAAACCAGCTATACCAAGATCACAACACTGTTAAAGTACGGCCAACCTTAGGCTTAAAAGACTCTGAAAAAATATCTAGCATTTAGAAATCATAAGATGCTGTATAGCTTTCCTAAGAGATCACCTGGTCCATCTCCTATCTCAAAACACACCAGATACTGAAACATTTTGTTGTCCCACAAGTGTGGTCATTTACCTGGTATGCAAGACACCAGTTCATACACACAGAGCAGAGGTATTTTATTTCATGTCTGCCCAGACATGGGTGCTAGGTGGTAACCACAAAGCTAGCACACCTGGTTGAAAAAGCTGCATGTATCTAAGCAGTTAACCATGTTAGTTATGCCTACTATTCACACTCCCAGCTATTGGTTACTTTCTTTCTTACTTCATCTTAAAGGTACAGCTCTTAATTCATTACACATGCTCGGAGACTAGGGGGCTTATTTGGGTTGAGGGGTCTTTCCAGCTAGGACATGTGGTTTTCACATTATAATGAGACCGTTCATCCTCAGGGCACCAGTTTGGCTTTTTTTGTCTGGTTTGTAAATAACACCAGGTCTCAAGGATGTATATCAATTGTTTTATCCTTCATCCTTCCCAAAAATCCTATCTGGGGTGTCTTATCTAGGCACATTTTATCTTAAGGTAAGCAATGTCAACGTAACTTAAAACAATAAATTTGACACATGCTTTTTTACCTTGTTCCTTAAACACTGTATGATGGATAACCCTCACTTTCTTGTCTGTACAGCAACAATTACCCTTATAGAAAGAAAATCCCCTTCATGTCTGGCCTGAGTAGTCCAAGCTACGCTACAGAGAACACAAGTGGCACAACAAGCCCTTTCAAAGTACGACATAGCCCAGTCCTGAGCCCAAAGGCTTGACAACCATAGTACTACTTGCTACAGTCTGCACAAGAAGTACATGGATCCTTGACCAGGCCTAAATTTCTTGCTGCTGAAATCTAACGTGATGGATTACTGTCCCAGCCTACACACTGAAGAGTTTTGGGGGTTTTTTTTGAGTGCTTTTTACTGGGGCTTGGGGTGTGTTCTCTTCTTTTCGTGGATTTTGGGTTGGGGTGAGTGGCGGATGGTTTTTGTTTTCTTTTCTTTTTAAAGTACCAGAGACTTGTCATGCCTCTCCCTTGATCTTCTTTGTTAGATTAAGTTTTTTTCAGCAAATTTTCAGACCTGAGATTATTCCTGCATCTCTCCTGCTGTCTTTGGTCCACGTATTTCTTGAAGTGCAGTGCCAAAACGAGTAGCACTGCAGCTGAAAGCCTTACCAACACTCAGTCAAAAGAATTACCTTTGCTCATGTCACAGCTGTCACTCCTATTTATACACATACCCAAGAAGAACGTGTGTTTGATTTTCCATGATTCTAATATGCATTCACAATTTACCATTAGAAAATTACTTCTCCCTGTCCCAAGATACCTTATAGAGATAAGTGAATAAAAGATTAAAAATAAAGGTGGGGGAGAGAGAGAGACCCTGATCAAATATTGCTTTTCTTTTCAGTAAACTTCTGATCCATTGCAGACCCACTCATGCATTATGAATGTCCAGATAAACAAAAAGTTTTTACTTCGCAAATTAAAACAGCATAAATAGGCTTAAGGCAGGTTGGTGTACTGAAATGCTAAGCACTGCTTGGCCCTCAAACCTTTTGGCAGTCCAAACCTCTCACCTTTTTTAAAGAGCTAAGACGTACAAGGTAACTGAGGAATTGAATGGAGATTGGTAGATTTTTAAATGTTATCATTCAACTCTAATCCTGGGGAAGGCACATCTGCCAAAAACTCACAAATTCAAAGAGAGAAAAGCCTTGGAAAAATTCCTTGGCTTCAGCTTTACATGAGTGGTCCTGCACACAGTCATAACTCTGCAATCTCAAGGACAACACTAGTAATTTATATCAATTGCAAATATCCCCCTTTTCTAATAAATAAAAGATAGATCAATACATGCTTTGAAATCATCAATGCATTTTTTCTGTTGTTGAACCTTTACCTTGAGAAGATGATGCTACAAAGCAAGACGATGAAATACAAGTTATCTTACGTGCAGAAGGGAAGCAGAATTTCTCTTTCATTATTGTGGACAACAGGACTCAGTGCAGCCTCTTAAGTATTTAAGAAAGTGTGTTGTTTTCTTTCAGGCACAATAAAAATATTTAGATCTTGCTTTTGTTTCATTCGGCTTTCCTTGACACTTTATAAAGATTAATGAATACTGTTGTTTACATATCTTATCTCTGAGGAAGCATGACCTTCAAGGCAGTTATGAAAGGCAAGTCAAGAACTCTTCCATCTTCATTAGTTTCATATTAAACATAATCTGTTGTGGTTTTGGTTGGTGGCATTTTTTTTTAATTGTAGTTAACTATCTCAATACAGCTGTTAAAGGGGTTTACTTCCATTACCTCTTAACATAGAGTTGTTCTTTCATATAAGCAGAGATCATTCCTCATTGCTCTGAGCACATAGAGACATTTCACATTTCCTGAGTGAGGGCACAGCTGGTGCATCATTCACCAGCCATCACAGACAGCAATGCTGCAGTAAATTGGCAATAAATTATTCACCAAGCACTGCATAAAAGAAAGTTTAGATATCTTTCTGGAAAATGCTATTAACTTAATACCTAAGGAACCAGGCATATGGAGTCAGACCTGCTGAACATAGCTCTGTGTACATAACCAACAGATCTACCTAGAATACAATTGTTATATTTCAACAAGCAAACCCCTGAGGTGCCCTAAAACTGAAAGTAGATGTTTCAGACACAGGTCTTCATGGGAAAATAGTTACAAATACGTACACACAGACACATTAATAACACGAGCAACCATCTAATCAGAAAACTAGTATCGTAATTTTGTATTCTTCCCCACAGTTGCAAATTACAAACTCTATGTATGGATATTCAAAGTGAGATCCTCTGATTTTTTTATAAAAATTACTCCAGTCCTTTTACTACTGCAATACTAAAGCACTGTGAACTAGCTATTTTCATCTCTTCAGCATAAAAAAAAAAGTATCTCTCAGTCACATATCAATATCATAGGCCAACTTCCAAAATACATAATAAAATTTTGCTGATCTCACAAAATTAGTCTACAGTTAAAGCAGCTTTGAAGTATTTTTAAAATCTAAAATATACGTACAAGTGTATCTTACCTGCTATTGCTACAGCAATAACCACAAAATTAGGATAACATATAATATCACATAAATAATATTGCATTTTAGAGCATAACTTTAACAATACAGTTTCTACTTGCAGCAGGCTATTTTAAATTTGTCTACAAACAATTTTTCCTCCTCTATCATTCCTTCATTTCACAGCGCATAGAGCCAATAAGAGAGGTATCATACTGTATCATCCTGATAGTCTTCCATTCCTCTCATCGTCCTTTCATAAACAGCAGATACCGGGGCACCTTTCAACCCAAATTTCACATAAAACAAGAGGAGATGCAAGTCTGTTATTCCTTGGCTATCTGAATAACAGCAAGGAATGGCAGGAGATTCACAAGGCTTTGGTTTCTTTCTCTTACCACGAAAGATGAGGGCTCCTTTTCTGAGAAACTAATTTTGAAATGACTTGTAGATGCAGTAATTTAGGGTAGGAAAAAAAAAAAAGGCAAAGTTATGAACAGGCATTTTCTAATTTCCATTTTCTCTTTGAGAGATATTCCTTTTTTATTTACTGTGAAAGACAACAAACAGAGCTTATTACCACAGTGCACAGCTAGGTCTGGCTGAGAGCATCACGACTTTGCCCCAGCATTGGCAGGGTGGAGACAATACTGCTTATTAACACAAGTGAGATTCATTGCTATAACCAAAGAAGCAACATCCCCTGCTCATAAATCCACAGGTAATCTTACATCGTTACAGCTGCAGTGCCTGTGCTTCCTTTTTGCCATTTATAAAAATAGTTTTTATTACAGTCTATTCTGGATGAAGGTCAAGGGAGAGAGACAGGATTGGAAACTTAAGTCTTTTAAATGGAGACAGCACATAATGCAAATTCCCTTAATACAAGTTCTTCTGCCTGCAGTATAAGCCTTGACCTAGAAAACCCCTGCATCTTTGGCTTTCCAGGTTTTGAAATAATTCACTCTATATGCAAGAATTTACCAAAGACCTTTTTGACCTCAGCAGCACAAACATTTGTTCCAATAAATGGAGACAGTTCTCTCTTATGGGGTACTTTACACTAGGGCTTACACTGTGATCACCAGACTTAGTTTATTAAAGAATCGAAGAATGACTTGACAGGCTACGCAAAACAAAGGCTTTATCTATTGCAGCTCTATTGTTCAGCTTTCTAATTTACAGATTACAGTGGTAGGAAAGGTAATTCTATTCAAACACAAAGAAAGGTGCTAAAATTGCCTGAAAGAAAAAAATTAAGCATTCTACAAAGAAAGAGGAATACGAGGCTGCTTGTCTTCTGAAATGGTACCTGCTTATGAAATAGCCACAGAGGAACATTAAGTGAATCAATATAATCAGTAAATCTATCTAAAAGAATGGAGGCAGCTAGGGTCATAATTATTACCCTGGTGCATTGCTAATATACGAAAACAGAAAAAAAAAATATTGACTGATTGCTATGAATTTCTGGCAGCCGTAGCTTTCGAAGCATGAAATACATTAGCATTGTATCCTAATGTCTTTGATAATTGTTAGGAGTTGATGCTTGTCTTCTGAACAAGGCATATTATTTATTCACAAAGAAGTCACTGGCTGTAAAAATTAAACATGTAGAAAATAAGTCGACCTCTATTTTTTTTTTTCCTACAAAATGACATTTCTTTGAAGGACAAAAGAAGAAATAACTTGCACTATTAGTAATTGACACAGGTCTAATTTAATGTGCATTATCCAAATACCTTTGCCCTTTACAGGTTATTAACTGTAACAAGCTCCTAGGTGAATTTATTGCATCATTACACAGCAACTATAGGAATATTTCTGGTAGAAAAACCTACAGTGAAATATCAGCTCTGTTTAAAGGAACATTTTTGAAATACAATGCCTGGTTTGTAAGAGTCATTAAAAGAGTTTCTTCAGACCACATCAGGAAAAGTCTTCATATTCACGTGTACCATAAAAGTTCTCAAATGCCATGGCTTTAAGAGTGTGCTTATACATGTATGTCTTAGTATTTTTTTTTTTTTCTTTCTCACATCTTTCTCTGTATATAACACTGATCATTGAAGAAAGCAAGCCAAACAATTTTATTCTTCTCTAATGATTTAATTTTTGTTTCTTCCTGACGGCAGAGATGATCTTGGGTGCAAGGTGCCCAGCAGAAGCAGTACTATAAAGATTTAAGTATTCAGAGCTGAACTGACTGTTCTTTTTAAAAAAATTCTGCAAGTGTATCGAAAGAAGGAAAAAGAGCTCTAGAGAAAGCACAACAGAGCCAGGTAAACAGCAGGGGTGGGTACTGCAGTCATCTTTATACTCTAAGCAACAAAAATGCAACAAATAGCAGTAATTACAGTTCCTGAAACTCAGCAGGGTTAACTGCATTACTTTCCCATCAGCACAAACGCACCCAGTTAAGGAGTGTTTTTTACATTGATGAGGACCCTGCTTTTTCTTCTACTAAGGTTTGCAATACAAATAAATACAAGATTAATGTAATGTAACTTTTGAAATACAAATCAATAAAAATTCAATACCAGTGCAAAACTAGCAAAGTCTCTGTCAAGTTGCAAGCCTTATTGGCATTTGCCCACTTAAAGCACCTGTCTGCCCTTGTGTTATTACTGACTAATATTTGCATTCACACTGTAATCCAGGCTCTTCCACAGCCATTGTTCCTGACCTCTTCCCTACTAAAATTTGACCTGAAATAGATGGTGCTTTTAACTCAACTGCCTGGCTCAGGCAACACCTCCAGTTTGGACTGCTAGTCAGTTCTGTCTGCAAGGTAAAATGCTTGTAGACCCTCATTGTCTGCCCATAATTATTCTACCATTGCTAGGAGGATGGACAACTTCTCCCACAATTTATGGTAAAAAAAAAAAAAAAAATCTGTGTGGCTTAGCTTTTTTTCAGAAGAAAACTAAAACAGAAACAAAAGCCTATGCAAGGCATTCGCATAAATCTCAGCCAGACAGAAAAAGGCAAGACTGGTGATAACACTGTTAAAAAGGGCACAGCTTCACAGTGTGCTTACTAATACAAAGACCCTGTTAACACTCAGATCTGGAAAACCATCATCACAGCAAAGACATATCCATGAGGATATAAAAACCACAACTGTTAGCTGAAGTAACAAGGCAGAGGCTCCAGCTACCACATAAGTCAAAAAATTAATACTCTACAAGCTCATGTTTAAGGGCTCTTAAGGGACAATGCCAAAGCCAGATGTCTCAGCTGTGTCTCTTTAGTTCTTGCTCTGCAATCAGGAAAGATTTATTTCTAGCTTACGTGATCTATCATGCTAGCATAATAAAGCACAGCAGCACTCAGATGTATGTGACTGATTTCACATACATCCACCTTAGCACCCGTTTACGGCAGTGTTGAGTAAGAAAGACCCTGGGGTGGGATCCAGAGTGTGGTTCAAATTCATCAATTCACATTAATATATTTTAACCTTGTTGGCACTTTCTAAATCTTGTTTAAAGATAGGAGATTAGACTGTGGGTCTAGGCAGATGTGTACAAAAGAGAGAGGAAAATGTTAAGGCAAAATAGTCTTATTTCAGAGGAAGAAACATGCATTTTTGCTTGTGGCACAGATGCAGCTTAGCTGATATTAAATCTGCACTTTTTTTTCTGTTGCTTCTAAGATCCCCACACACACATCACCACTACTATATTGGTATAGTATACTGGTTCTCTCTTCAGGAAACCTGAGCATCTGGTGAGTGTCCAAGTAAACTTATGGCTCGTAGTTCTAGCATTGCCAGTTTGGGGCAGCAAAAGGAAGAACTGCAAGATTTGTCCCTAAGACTGATCATCCTGGGGTCCACTTGAGGTAGAACCAAACAGACAGAAGTAAAACAAATCCTATAAATTAAATGCTAAAAATTAAATTACAAGCATCCCCATAATCACTACTAGCTTTGCTACATTGTAACACATTACGAGAGGAGAATCAAGACAATTAGTATTATACTATTTTTTTCCTCCTAACTTGGCTAAGGCATCGCTAAGTCGGGATAGCTCCCTTGCAATAGGAAAACATGGTTATTAGGGCATGACATCAAAACTGAACAAGGGCACCGTGTGCAGGTGATACTGGTATACTGTGACTACTGGGACAGCACTTTACCAAGCTCATCATGTCTTGAAAATATTTCAGTAGACTGTAAGAAACCATGCAGTAGATTTCACTGTTCTGTAGGACACAAAGCAGTAAATCACAATAATCTCCATGTATGATCTAGAGATAGGAAATCATATACTTTGTAGTATGGTAATTTGAGACCTGTGTCAATAGCTTCCTGTTAACACTAATGAGGATTTACAAGGTATTTGCTGTCTTCAGCACAGTCCCAGCCAGAGCTCCACAGGAAGGCAAGTCCAATATTTGCAAATCTGTTCCTGCTCCTTCAGAAGTCACCAAGGTTAAATCATATACCTATGCTGCAAACAAGATTTTCCCTTCCCCAGTCTAAAGGGCCCTTAAACAAATCAGACCAGCTGTTAAGAAGATAACTTGTAGTGAAAGAGCTATACTAGAACAGTAAGAAATTGCAAAGAACAGCTCTCATTTTCTGCTCTCATCTCTGCACAGAGGGCAGAGTTGGAAAAAGTACCTTCACAACTGAGCCCCGTCCTACCCTGGTGCTTCCTGGGCATGATGGTAAAACCCTGCAGGACTAGGAAGGTCTTGCAGGATATAGGCAGACTTGAAGCTGCCCTTAGGTGCCCTGACAGTGCTAAAGAATAACATTCAGCAATTTTAATTGACAGCTTCTTGAACTGTTCAGGTAAAAACAACAAAACAAAACACAAGATAAAAAGTAGGGCTCGTGGGACTTCTCACACTGACTTTAAGAGTAGGATTAGAGTTAGAGTTACATAGTCCCATACTTCCCTGTTCTAATGTGCACAGTAAAAGATGTCAAAAAAATAATTCATGGAGAATCACAAGGTTTATGACATTTTAAATGATAATGACCAGTTAAGGAACTTAAAATTTAGGAAGCCAGCCAACCCAGGCATGAGCCCCACTATTTCAGTGTCAGCAGTAGACTCTTTAGACACAATAGACACAAAGAGCCTAAGGCAAACATTATTATTAGCTTTTAATCAGAAGATATTTTTGTTATTTCAGGATGTAGAAACAGTACAAATACAAAGACCTTGTGTAAGGGTTTTTTATTGTTGTTTTGTGGTGGTTTTATTTTGTTTTTTAAATTCAGGATTAAAAAACCCCAATAATTTCCAGGAAAGTTTTGATGCTTATTTCATTTGCTCTAATTTTACATCTCTGGAATGCCATAAGGCATAGCTGTAATCTGCAAATTATTCTGTAAATGTGGAATAACTTTACCAAAGACAGCAAACTAATTTACACCAGTGTAACTAAGAGCTAAGTATATCTGCTAGTTCTTAATGGCCTATCAGGCTTATCCTAAATCATATTAAAATGACAAAATAAACCAAAATAAAATGGAGAATTCTCCTGCCTCTATCTGCACATTATAAGCAGATATTCCATAAAATATATTTATCAGCATTGTGACCAGCTATAAAACCTTGCCAGTGCAGAATGTTTATGTACTGTAGCACAGTAAAATTGTCCCCCTGTTAACTCTAAATCAGCTTCTAAACAGGTATTGGTACTTCTTCATCTGCAGCCCAGCTCAAAGGGAAACATCATTTGTGATGTCTGGGATAGCATTTTTGCAATGATGGATGTCACCATTGAATTGTGACTTCCTATAAAGGCAAAAATTGCTGGATTTGGTATAAATAAATCTTAGAGACAGATCATAGTATTATTTACCTTTTGTTTTTTACAAGGTGGTTAAAATTTAAGTGAACAACTCAAGACTTGTAAACTTCAGTTTGATTAATATAGTGTGTCATCTACATTCTGCAGCCATATTAATTCATACTGTTATCTCATCAGATCTCATAAACAATATAGTGCAAGGACTTGTCAGCATCAGCATGTCTTCACCCCATAATCTGGGTGACTGTCAGCCACTTCCAGACATCTGAATTAGCTTAGGCCAAATGCAAGTATTCCCCCAGCAAAGCATAACTGATATTACTGTCTCTTCATTATTTTCTAACTCAATTAGTATTTAGGATACATCCCACACTGATCTGATGGAAAAAAAAAAAATCAATTATGCAGTTCCTCCCCCCAGAATAAAAACTAAAATATTAGAGATCAGATCAAACAAAACTCCTCTACATAACAAAATGTTCTTTGTAGTCCTGTAGTCCTTGGCAACACTACGTATTCTCTGGCATTCTCCATGTTTCTCATCAGGAAAACTAAAATTCAGCAGTAAAGGAAGCAAACTATGTAATACAGTTGCACAAACACCAGTTTTACAAAAACAACAAGTTAAACAAAATGCTCTGTAATGCCACATTAGCCGACAACAGATAAACTTCTAGTAGCAGATCCAAATGCAAACACCTCAGTTTGTACTGTACATCAAACCCTTCAAGATTTTCATCAATTATTCTTTGGGAAAGAGTGCAGTTTTTAACTTGAATAAAAACTTTTCCCTTTATTTTGCAACAACTTGAATTAGTAATTCTGAACAAATACCTTATCTATCATAACTGTATCAAAACAGTAATGGAGCCTTGATTCATAAAATTATTTACATGCTCAGTTCCACTAAAATCCCTTGAAGTTAGTTCCTGGATTTTTAGAGGCATTTACAACGTAGAAATCACATGTAAATATCTTACGATCACAGTTTAATATATGCATAACTTCCTTTTCACAAAATAGCATTCCCCTCTGTATCAACTAACGGCTGCTGAAGAAAGAGTTACAGTAGTGAACGAGATACCTAGCACATTGCTTTTCTGGCCAATAAAAAAACCTTCAGTTTTTCTCCAAAATACTATATAGTTAAAAAAACCACCACCACCAAACAAATCTAAATTTCACTTGAGAAGGCAAAGGATCACCTCAGGAGTTCAGACTACACTCATAAGGTGGTTGTTTAGTCAATAAGAATTATCTTTTGTTGATTTAGAATATATGACATTTGCCTTTTTCAGTCATCTAATGCTTTTCAGTACTAATTTCCAGTCTTAACAGTCTTTCCTTTTCTTAACCCCCCAGTGAAGAACAATATCTTCCTATCTCTCTTCTTCAGGTCCCTAAGGTTAGAAGTTATTTTAGGCCATATATTCAAGTATTTTTCTAGTGTTGTATGATAAAGAAAGCTTCCTTTTCTATAATGGTCACAGAAAGTTCACTAACAGAGAAAGTGTTAGTCTTAATAGTATAAATGGCCAGGCATCTTTGATTTAAAGTGAAAGTTAGTATCCCATTGAAAAGGAAGATATTCATTCTGAAGCTTGCTATTGACAATACATCCAGTTATTTCTGTGTCTTAAAATGCAGTTCTGAATATTTTAAATGCAGTGCTGCTAGGCACTGCCCAGCTCAGTTAAGAGAATACATGAATAACCTTCCTTAGCTAAGTTCATGTGCGATTAGTGTTCATTTATACCTTCACCGGTTTCCTGTCAGAACTACCTTTGGATACAACACAGCAAGATTTACACAGCCTTTAGTGCTGTGAGGTACAGCTAAGAAGTCCTACCGCATCACTGAAAATAGGGCTGACACCACCACTGACTTTTGTACAGTGAAAATGAAAAGTTTCTATTAAATAGTTAATGTCAAAACACAGAATGACATAGCAATAGGGTAGTTTTTTTGGTTTTATCAGAAAGTATAGTAGTTAAAATATTCCATTTCAAATACAAAAAGAAATTGCAGCCATAATTAAAATAATTTAAAAATTAAAAAGTCAGAATCAGTGGTAACATCCTCTCTCTTTCCCTAAGCCTTTTTATACACGTATAAACAAACACAGTATGAAGCCATGCGTGACAGTTACACAAGACAGTTCTATTTTTAACAAAGAGGACAACTTCTGACTCAAAACTGCATGAACTAAAAATAAGAGTTAGGATAAGTAGGTTTAGAAAACCTAGTTTTTAAAGAAATCTAAGCTAAGGAAAAGCTCTGGCTTTTCAAAGCCTTTCATCACCTTTAGTACCTTAGGTAAGAGCAGATACATGGTCACTGCCAGCCCTGTAACAGATCTGAGGCCCAGTCCTCAGTACAGGTAATCATTTATAAAAAGGTGAGCCTCCAAGCAGGGGCTGAAAAGAACTGAAAAACACATTCAGGGTATAGATACCGAAGACATATACTTCAAAGCAACCACAATTGCTTTTTTTTCCCCCACCTTTCTTTGACAGGCAGAGTGAAAAGCTGTCTTTCCTAGCTGAACAAAGCTTTCTTACTCTGTTTTAAAAAAATTGCTTAATTTTTTTCAGTCTCACAAAGTGAATCAGAAGGCACCACTTGAGTGCTGCTTCCTAAACTAAAAGCACTGATTTCCCACCTTTTTCGTGGGGGGAATAGGGTTTCTATGACCTGAGAACTTTGCAGGACAATGGGGATAAATGTTCAGATCCCTCCTCCAGCATGGAGTCCCGAAGGTGCATTTCCTGCCGAAAGCCTCAGCCGCCCGGCTTGCAGGCGTTTTGAGGGAGAAAGGTGACTCTGCTAAAGCCGCACTTGTTCTGGAGAGGCGCAAGGGAAAGCACAGCAGGTACGGTCAGGCTGCAGAGTGTTTCCCATGCCTTTTCTTCTTGTCCTAATTAAAATTTTATGTGACCTTTTCACAGCAAAGACCATCCACTACACCCAAGAGGGCAGAAATAACCAACTGGTATTTCAAGCCATTATCTTCTCCCGAGAGACTGAAGTTGAGCACTTCCAATTGTACACTAGTATTTTAACCAGCAGGATCTTACAGAAAATAAGTGTGATTGTCATCATTTTCTCTTCACTGTTTTAGTTCAGCTCAAGAAAAAGTTTGCATATCACTCTGCCTTTTCTAGTCACTTGGAATTCTTACAGTGTTGATGATCTTTGTTTGGCCTTCTTCAGGAAATTCACTGTGAAAGTCTCAGACAGATTCACCTCAAAGCCCTTTTGACCACAGCCCCTTAAAAAATGATGCCAGAATGCCAACCAGCTCACATTGTCACCAAGTTAACTGTATCTGGTGTGATGTAGCACAAAATGAGCATTGCATTGTTATACTAACTGATTGGATGGTTATTATGAATTTAAAAAAATAATCTTCCTCTGACTACACAGATGTATCTTGTTCTCTTCTGCAACTGATGAGAAAGCTTGTCACAACCTTCCTTTTTTTTTTGCAAGGGAATTATTTGACTTAAGTAAGTGGTCATTCAAGGTTTGCAGTTATATAGAAGTAGGTAATTAGACTGATGTTTACTTTCTAGCTTGAATACAGTTTATTTATTAATAAACTAATTAAGGTTGAAATAAGATACAAATGCTAATTTTGAGAACAAGAAGAATTACTTACATCGGGAGAAAGAGCATCTGGACACTGGTCAAAATGCTCAGGTGCATCTAATGTTAGAAGACTGAAAGCAATTACATTGTCAAGGTCTGTCATAAGTGCTTTTGCTGGAGAAGCCACCTTGTTTCTTATTTTCATTTGGAAAAGTCTTATCTGTCACATTTTCTGTCTTTCTTTTCTTATGGGGACTCATAAATTATGAGCTGTGATACAGCTCAGGCCTTCAGGACTCGCAGTGTGCTTACGTGACCTTTTCAGTCACACAATTAGGCTGATGAATTAATGCAGAGGACAACATTGCAAAATAAAGTATTAAGGCAGGCATATGAGGTGATAAAAATAATTGACATACAAACTGTTACATCTATTAAATTATTGAATTTGATTTTAGGATTCTTCAAACTTGTAAAATGCTGAGTTACATAACTGACTTATGTCAAACACACAGATGACCATTGCTTGATTTGTTTGTTTGGGGTGTTTTTTTGTGTGTGTGTTTATTTTGTTTAAAGAAAAAAAACAAAACACTGTTACCTGCAGTGCCAATCCAGTACCAAAGTGCTTTACATTCATACTAGATCAGAAACAAACATCCAGACACAAGCTGACCTAGAATCACCTAAATCCCAAATCTACAGCCAGCAATAAAACTATGTTTCAGCAGTAACCAAGTCATCACGAATATGTTAAGACAGATTTTTTTAAGACAGCTTAATTAATAAACAAAATTTATACTGAGGAATAAGAATTGGCATCTTGTTCGTTCAGGACCTAGAAAAGTCTGACTGCGTGCTCTAAGCCTTTACTCCATTTCAACAGCATATTCAGAAGGAGTACTAACAATTTGTTATGCAAGGCTAAAAATTTAGCCGTCCAAAGTTTTGTTATGAAGTATATCATAAGTCAGTTGCATTTATTTAACTACCACATTTTCAGGAATATTGAGCTTATGATCTCCATGATTAATAGCAATATGCAAACAAAATACAAAGAAAGGAAATTAACTGCATTGTCCCTGAAGAATTGCTGGCTTTACCAGACAATTAAGTTCCGCATTTTTTCCTTATGATTAGCTGTATCCAAAAATATGATCTTTATTATGGTCTTTTTCCATCAAGACTTCTGCAACAGATAATAGAAGATAGAAAAGAACAGAGCAGAGCAATCCAAGAAAATGATGGTACATACAATGCAACAGAGCACAGTAACATGCCTTGTGTATTCCAAAAAGAAGGTTAAAATATTATATTATTCTGATAACTACCTTCAACTTCTCCACACAGAACTCTAAGCAAGCACCGTACTTCAGATACGCATCCCATCTTTACATATTGCTTACAGTAAACTTACTGTAAGGGTATAACTGCATTTATTAAAGTCTTCTAAAACATAATTTCTAACAAGGGATGTTTGAATTATTTCCCCATTCATTCTGCATAAATCTACAATCTGAATGAATTTAGTATGCTGAAGTACAGCTTGTAGATTTGCTCATCATTAAGAGAGCCTGATACATCCGCTATTTTATCAGATATTTTCATACACATTTGTCTACTTCGGAGACCTACACTAATTGCACAGTTCTGCTTAAGTTAAAAAAAAAAATCCTTTATTTGAAAAGCTTCTATATAAACACACTGTTGTGAGACCTGATATCCATTATACTTGGGTCATCTTAGAAGATAGAAAAGATTCGCTCTGCACCAGACATGCATTTGCCTGTGGTGGGACAGGCTTGTTTTCTAGCGATGGTTTGGGAATGATGACTCTCGCTCTGGTCTTCTGCGTGAAGAGCAAGGGCCCTCTCCAGAGTCAGGGCAAAGGAAGAAACTGCTCAGTGAAAGATTAAGATGTGTGACAAAATCAGGAACTGCAGGAAAAGAAGTCTTGGAGTGATACAAGAAAACTAGGAAGCCTGGGGCTTGCCTAGTAAGGCAAATGGCCTGGGTTGGGGTGTGAAGGATGAAAAAGAACAAGTTTAGCACATGTCAGCGGAATAAGGCAAAAAGGCCCATGCCTGAAAGAGGAGAAAAAAATACATCTGACCGCACCACACTCCCTGCACATCAGCCTGGCTCACAGCCCTTTTCCCACTTTCTCCAGAAGGGATTTCCCGAGAATCCAGAATTCACTGAAACCAAACCTTCCAGAAATTAAATTTCTAGCATATCTTATAAATGATGTGAAAATTAAAGGGAAAAGTTGATTGGGAGAAGAGGTGCAAATGCAAATGAGGTATATAAAAAAAACCTTGAACATAAAATAGTGTAAAAGGCAGACTACTATTTAAACAGTATACACTGTATAGTGGTTCTATGGAATGCTTAGATCTTTGCATTTTTTCCAGTCCCAAAGAACATCATTTCCAGATTTCAGCAATTCAGGTTGCTGAAAGGTTAGTTCTTTTAAAAAAGCTATTGCTGCAAAATACAGTACAATAGGGAATAAGTCATTGTTATCATTATTGAATAGTTTCTTGCTTCAGAGAAGACACTTGAAATTCTTAGTTTTCAAGCATTACTTAAATGGGTGATAAAAAGACATTTTAATTGTACCCACACTGGAACATAAGATTTTAAAATCTCTAAATGCAAGCATCTATGTAGCTGGAAGTATGCATTATTTAACCGTAACAATAGCTCTCATTAAAACTTAACTCTATTTTTCAGCTTTCTCAAAATATCTGCTTCTCACAGTATCTGTTTTTGTAACTATAATAAACCAAATTTCTCTAGCGATGCTCCTTTAGTTGCAAAAATAACAGGTTTGTAGCTTTGATAAACTAAACTTTATTGCAACTGAAGTAATTAGTAGATTTTTTTGTTATTTCAAATCTATTGCTTTACAAGTTAATGCCACAACACTTGACTTAGTTGCCATAATGCAATCATTTGAAACAAACCTCTGGCAAGCATGTTTTTACAAAAGGTTCAAGAATAACAACTTCTTTCCCCTAAATTAAGACATACTGTAAAATCAATACATGACAAGACACACATCCAGTTTGAAAACTGTACATATACCAAGGAGGCATGGGATATAGGTGTCAAGGTACAGAAAGATTTGCAGCAGTTTTTGAATACATGATGGCAAAACTATTCAAAAGGGATTTAATACTTTGGGAAGAGGCATTATAAGCGATTATTGTAGGCTTCGGTACTTATTCTTCAGATTAGCAGGTTTGTCAGATTGCCAAAAATTTAAAGGCAAAATATGATGCTGGTCTTGCAACTAATGACAGTTACTCTGTGTCCCATGTAGAATATTTCAGAAAATACAGGCAGGCGTGCTTTTTTTTCCCCCCAAACCAGACTTACAGCAAAAGTTTTGTCTGCCAGTCTCTCTCATATGACCTCAAAAGGCTTTGGAGAGCTCACCGGCATGGACTGGCTAGCGGGAATAAGAACTGAAACTAAATTAAGCACAAATATTTGAACTTAGAAGACAAAGATTCACTTACTGCATTCTTTCATACCAACAAATACCACACAAGACCTGTCATAACAAGCAAGTACAAAAGACGTGTGTCTTCAGTCCAGACAAAAATTACTATAAAACATAAATACTTCCTTGATACATTTGTTTTGATTGCTTATTCTGATCTGTGATACAGTAACAGATGATGAATACCTGAGATTGAAACAGCCACTCTCATCCTTTAATTTTTTTGACAGCTGTCAAAAAATGATATATGTTAATATTTTAAAATATTATCAGCAATTATTTTCCTCTTGGTTGTTACATCAGCAGTTTGGATATTACCCTCAGGTGGAGATTCTGAACATTCACTGGCACAAAAAGTTGCATGATTTTGCAAGTCATTGTCACCAGAGGAGAGTTGAAATGGCTGTTTTTAAAACAGGTGTTTGAGAATGATCCTTCAAGGATACTTTCAACCAGGAAATGTTTTCCTGTGAAGATTTAAAAGTATAGTTATGTGAAATCACAATGAGAAAAAACAGAAAGCGGTACCACTCTTCAGTTTGTTCAATGCCACAATTCCATCTTAAAGTGCAACTTGCAGGTGGCAGTACGCTAATTGCTACAGGATGCATTCAGGTTTACAACTGGACAAACTGGCTTTGTCACCAATTTCAAGCTCAACAGTGAAATTCTGCAGTACCCTCTCAAAGTCAAATGATTGTTCAACATGGAACTACATGCATAGGGCTTCATACTTGTTTGAATTGTACCTTGTCTTTCTCAAAGACAGACCTCAACTCAACATATGGTGTGTGCCTGGAAAGACTTAGTCAGGGTCTCAGCACACATGAGTATATTAAATATCACTGTAAGGCAGTTTTCATCTGTTAATTCTGGATAATGTTCTACTTCTTGCTAAGAATAAAAACCTAAATGCAGAATTTATGCTAGGGAATTGATGGAGTAAGTGTGTTAAATGCTGATTCTCAACCAGACAGTTCCTATTAGTATTACACATCCCCTGTTTCAATCAAGGTAACATTAAAAACCACCCAGATGACATTTTGCCAGAAAAAAACAAGCAAACAAAAAAACAGAACAAACCCCCTCAAAACCATAATGATGTTTTATTTTATATATCAGGCCTGCTGCATTACCTTTCTGATGCTGAATAGAACAGCTACTGTGAAACCAGTGGTGTGTACATCCTTTTGGGAGAAGACAGTAGAAAGCAAGCTGGAAGACTAAACAAAAGGTTAGGGTAAATATGATCATTGGGGAAAAAAAAAATCCATTGACTCCAAATTTCTCCATTTAGGAGGTAGACCTGTCATTTCAGACAGCTCTGACAAGTGGGGAAAAAACAAAACAGAAACCCAAACAAAAAACAAAAAGCCCCAACCCTCATCTGTCCTCCATAGCTAGCTAGAATCCTAAATCACTTCTCTGCCTCTAGATAGAGTTCCTTTCAAGAAAAAGAGACAATTTCTTAAGTTTCACATTTAGAGATCACCTTCACAAGCACATGCCAGTTCACCACCTAACCCTAAGCTTTGATTTCAGTGCTTACAACTGTATTTACACTTTGTTTCCATGAGTATACGCAATCTCACATTACCATCACTTTTCCATCCACTGCTTCAGACCTTCATCACCAGTCATTCAATAATATCCTTCTGCTAACTGCAATTTTTTTTTTTTTTTTCTGTCCACTGAAGATGAAAGATCTCAGGTACTTCATCTATGACTGGCAAATAAACAGGGTGATGGTAAAGTGTTCGGTCACACAGATCTACCTTCAATGACCACAAACGAGCAGACTCATGTCTACATTGGATGGAAATTTCCTGTCAGTATCTTTTAGGGAAAAACTTGAGTTTTGGTGAAGGCAGAATACATGAAAGTGTTTGATAAAAGAACTTGAAATATAAAGCTGATTGAACTTTTTCAAATGAGAGTAGTTTAACCACATTTCCATTTCTTTCTTTCAACAGCATTTGAAACTGACTGTACATCTTTTAATCCTCACAAACTGAGCTCCACCAATTCTTTAATACCTGCTTTTGATTGGTAAATAAGGTTACATCTGGGCTATAAAAGCCAACGAGGAAGGCACAGTAGGAGCGAATGCTTCCCAGCACTCAACTGCCTTGAGATGTGCTCTGCTCTCTGAACACTCTGGACCCAAGCAGATAAGAAACTGGCAGAGGTAACACTCATTATTTCCTTCTGCTATGCTATTTCCATCCTGGGCCTCATCCCCAAGTCACAAGTTAATTCTATTCCTTTTCTTTTTCATTTTATAACCAAACCTGCTATTTTTATTTAAATATTCAACCTTTCTAAGGTATCTTGGTAAATATCATATATGCCATATGGCAATACTAAACTTTAAGAGCCCATACAATCTACTCATTAAGTGTATTAACAGATACAAACCTATGACAAAAAGAAACTATCTGCACTATGCTGGTTAAAGAGGCAAAGGTGTGCATTTCCATAACTATTTGGCTCACTGACGCTAAATCCATATAGTCTAAAGCTTAGAAATGTAGTCACATCAGGCAGGGAGGTGGAAATAATAAGATGCTTTAAGAGATTCAGGGGACAAGAATGAAATATATGTACTGCCTGGTCAGTAGATCTGATGAACGTAAGACATACACAGCAAGTTTCATATTTTGGACGAGACTGAAACCAGAGTATTACAAAGAGAAGCTCTCTGCTTAGCGCCTCTCCCTCCTCCCACCAGGATCAGTCAGTCACCTCACCAAGGGAACTGAAATGAAATAGGTTAAATGGACAGTTTGGGTTATTACTATATTAAGTCATCACCTAGTCGTTACCTCAAGTTCCTATCTCTTCTTTCCAGTAAATTTCTGTTAGAATAGCTGAACTGGAGTTTAGTCTCTCAAGTCTTTAAGAAAGCTGAGGTATCACATGCACACACACACCCCAGGTCTAAACCAGAGGAAACACTTTCAAAATTGCAACCACTGTAACTGCAACAGAAGTTGCTTCTGAACCAGAAGCATCACAGTGGGATTCAATATGGGGAGCCATTAGAGCTGGGACAGAGCATCAACCGACTTCAATATCCCAATAAATTGCTACCACTTATTTCCCTCCTTCAATGCTTCCAGCTCCAAATGGATTTCGTAATTGGAAGATTTCTGAATCCTTTGATACTTTACCTTGTGTGTTGATGCAAGTGAACAAACTCTTAAAACTTACCTGATTTGCTAAGTGTGAATGAAATTGCAATATATCACAATTAAAACCATCAGTGTCTTTTTTAATTTTTAAATTATTTATTTGCTTGAAAAAAACCACATCACTTGGAAGTTAAGCCAGGACTTGTTCTTCTGTCCCCATACATGAGAGTGTGTCTTTTTCTCCAGCAGCAGCCACAAAAATCCTCAGGACTCTCTATGCAGGGCTATCAGAAAGCTGGTTTTACCTGTGCAAGCATGAAACCTGCCACAGCCCTATCAACAAGGGCCATCAGGGGACCAAGGAGTGCCACTCCACATGGGAGAGACTGTCCTCTTCTAGCCACTGCTGCCAGTAACGTGCACCTACGTCTTCAGCAACATCACTAGCCAGCCCTGTGAAGAGGGAAGTGTTCAGGCACTCTGCTGCCCAAGATACTCTTCCAAGTATTCTCCGTGGGCAGGGAGGAAGGGGGGGGGGAAAGAGGAGGAAGATATCTAACTGGGTGGAAAGGACCCACTGTCCAAGCCTCACGCAGAGGCTGCAAAACTAAGACTGCATAAGTTTGTATGAAGGCTACCTGGAGATTAATGAACAACTATTTTCTCATGCAAGCCAATACATTAAAGTTAAGGATTGTGTTTTGTTTTTTCCCCATTTACGAGAAAGCTGAATAGATGGCAAGTTACATTTGTACTAAAATTGTTACCAGCTGTTGAAAACTATTGTTTGGATTTTTTTTTTTTCTAAAAAGCTTAAACCAATATTAAAGATAAAAACAGAATAAGAATGGATATGCAGGCTGTCACATTCAAGTGAAGAAAATTATTTTGTACAGCAAGTATTGAGATTATTTATATCTGATGTAAAGGTTTTTAATTGACAAGCCTCACAAGCATAAAGTGATTTAATTTCCTCTATCAAACTAAATGCTGTTTTCTGTCAGAAGGACTATTCTCTTACAGGACTGCACGTTAATAATTCATCATTGTTGTACATTCAAACAGATGGGACTCTAAGAACATTTTTAATGAAAACAACATTAACTTACATCCAGCATGTAGAATCTTTAAAGGAACAGTATTTTTTTTAATGGTGGGTTTTTTTCATTGCACGATTTCCTAATTAGAGTTAAATTGTTACATTACCAAAATAAACCAGTCCTTACACTGGGTGAAAAGCATGCAAAAGTACCTAATACGGTTGCATAAAATAAAAATAAATTAAACCAAGTCTACTCCTTCAAGAAATAATTACAAAAAACTTTACGATAGCAGTTCATGCTCACTAATATTTACGCCTGTATTTGAATTAACCTTAAGGGGTTTTTTCACATGAGGCTCAATTAGTCTGGCAAAGTGGCATGACCATGCTAGGGTTTCTCTCTCTAGCATGGGAGAGTAGAAAATTAGCATTTAAACCTCTCACAATAAGATGATTCAGATTTAAGTCACTTACTACACCGCAGTGCAGAACAACAAGGCTGTAAACCCAAAATTACTGCAGCTCAGTTACTACCAGGAAGATGAACCTTTTTTCTTCCTCCTGCCTCCTTTTTTTCTTCCCCCTCCCCCCTTTAAGATTTCAAAGGAGAGAAATAAAATAGGGGGGGTCATTACTCAAGTTCAATAAGGTTAAAAAAGCAGTGAGAAAAAGTCATTTATTGTCTGATCCTAGGTATACTGAAGTCAATAGGAATTTATTGACCATAAATATTTTCACTTCATAGCTTTCCACATCAGCAGCAGCACTACTAGCCTCTAGTTATTTTGTATTTTTAAACTTCCACTTAGAAAAACTTAGGAGACCTGCTAATATAGGTAGCAAATAAGTAGAACAATTCTACAACACATGACAAAAAAGTCTGTAACATGTCTATATTAACAATCCAATTGTGAAAAAAGCCCCTCCCTTCAGTTTTATAAGTGCTATTCACCACAATGACAGATCATGATGTAGAAACACTTCTCCCTCCCAGATGTTTTGCAATTTCTAGTAAGCCCCCTTTGTTCTTATTAAGCACATTCATACACACAATTGGCTGGTGTTACTTTCAGTGTGCCCATGCACATGGCAGAACCGCACTGCTGTACATTTAAACTACACGTTTCAAAGACTGGGGGTTTGATGCTGCAAGGTGCTGAATAGACTGACTGTGATCCAAGGACATATATAGCTCTAAATGCATGCATAGCCATAGCCAAGATTAACAAATTTCCTGTGTAAACAGTTACATCCGCATTTTGATGCCTCGCTAGCTATAGAGCAGACATTAAGCACATTATAAGAGCAAGTTCATAAAGCATGGAACCTTGTTTGTGCAAAAGGATGAAAATATCACAAGAGGTATCCCTTTCTCCCTGAGCAGTTAACGGAGATACTGGTAGCAAAAATATTCATATTTTTCTCCATTACTTAGGATGCCTGTGTTGAACATTTCCATTCTACATCCAGTTCATAAAATGCAACAAGAAAAAAAACCTTAATGAAAACAATTTTCATTTGCACCAGGCCAAACAGCGGTCTATTTGTTCACATCTCCACAACAGCTAACTTAAGAAAGGGCAAATTTTACAACTCTAATGGAAATTAAGTGAAAAAAGTTACTCGGAACAGAGAGAAAAGGGTTGAAGAAGGGAGAAGGAACATAACTTTTGAAGACACACTGAAAGTGCCAGCCAGTATCACACAACATTCTCTTTAAATAAAGTCCATATTAAATGCAAAAAAGTGTCTACCTTCTGTCTGGTTCTTGACACATGCCAGAACTCAGAAGTTTTATTATATTGCATTATGAGAATCATGTGCCATAAAAACTACATAAATATATTATAAAGGTGCTTTTAGTTAGAAAGTATTTTCAATACAAAGTCCATAATGCATTTCCTTTTAGATTTTGCTATATAAGGTAACAATGCATTTATAGGAGTTTTGCATCATGCTACCAGAACTTCCTAATTGCTACCCTAGAAATAAGCCTCAACATTTTGAATATCCCATCTTAAAATAAAGTTCAGGTTCTTTGAGTATCATAGTATTCAAAGCAATCTATGCTCCTAAAGAAAAAACCTGTAGAGAATATGTTGACATAGTCTTTCAGAAGAGGAAAAATTTATCCAGAAATGTTACCCATGTATATTTTTTTGACAGGGTCCAGAAACAACCAACAACTCCCTTTATAGGGCTCCATCACAATGCAAGCTCAGAAAGAATAATAAATTAACAAATCTGTTGCCAGAAATTAAAAGTTGTTTGTTTCTAGTATCTCCCAGATGGAAAACACTTTTGTTAAATTATTGCAAGTGAAATTAGGCAGCTTGTTAGTGAAGCCTAATCATTCATTAGCATTTTAAATTCCTGAAAAGGGACAAAATACTTCAGTATCTGACTGCCTGAATGTTAACAGCTAATGCTTTTTGTTTATATGTAAATATCTAAAGTCTGTATCAGAAGCTAGCTAAAGAACACTGGGTGAAATTTTTGCTTTTTCAGAATTTCCCAGAGCTCACAATATTCCTCTTTTCTGATGCTTTTTATTATTCGTTCCCCTCACCCTTTTGATTATTTTCAACATCACATCTATCTGACTTGCACAAGAGAAAAAAATTACAACTCTGCCCCATGGCAAGATCTTTTTGCTTTCCTTTGACATAGTTCTCAGTATTTGCTATGCATGAGTACACTTCTTCCAATATACTTATCCAAAATTGGCAAATTTGGATAGCTGAATTTGTATTATAGAGACTCCATACATTAGTTCAACATTACACTACAAATCCATACACAAAGGGGTGGGGAGAGAACAGAATTATGGATGAAGGTATTAAATGTTTACTGATAAAGTATTATGACGTGTTGTCCTGATCTAATAGCAGGAAGTAAATGAGATTCAATCAAGACTGAACTGAATCTAATACTAGATTCTCATCTAGTTAAATGAAGAACCTCAGCACATAAAGCAACTGGTTAAGCATCCTCATAGAGAAACTAAGGAAGAAAAATTGAGAACTAGACTGTTCTCTGTACAACAATCACGGATGCTTTGGAGAAAGCTGAGATC